>NW_026057586.1:52545889-52846347 GCF_023721935.1 Panthera uncia | reverse complement strand
CAGTATCCAAAGAGTCCGCGGTATCCAAACATTCTGCAGTATCCAAACGGTCCACGGCATCCCAAGAGTCTACGTCCAGTATTCACCAGGAGGAAGCTTTTGAGAAGAAGTCAAGGAAAGTTGCAATTCGAGAGAAGGCAGAACGCCTGTCGCTGACAAAAACAGTAAGGAAAGAAATTTAATATAATTTACAAAAGCAGAAATGCATGTACCATTGTGTGTGTACATATAGATTGATTTGTTTCAAATGAAGAAATAAATATGTAGTCTTATGGAGAAACAAAACTAAAAGAATACAAGGATTCTGTGTCTCCCTCTCTCTCTGCCCCTCCCCAGCTTGCACTCTGTCTCTCTCTCTCTCAAAAAGAAATAAACATTAAAAAAAGAAAAAGAAACAAAGAATACAAAGATAAAGACATTAAAACGTATGGGTCAAACGGGTGCCTGGGTGGCTCAGTCAGTTAAGTGTCTGACTTTGGCTCAGGTCATGATCTCACAGTCTGTGAGCTTGAGCCCACGTTGGACTCTGTGTTGACAGCTCAGAGCCTGGAGCCTGCTTTGATTCTGTATCTCCCTCTCTCTCTGCCCCTCCCCCGTTCATACTCTGTCTCTCTGTCTCTCTCTCTCTCTCAAAAAAAAATAAACATTAAAAAAAGGTTTTTAAATTAAAAAAAATGTGTGTGTCAAAGAAAGACAGACTTAGTAATTTTAAACTCCATGAAATTTTATTTTATTTTATTTTATTTTACTTTAGAGAAGAGGTGCAAGTGAGTGAGGGCAGAGAGAGAGAGAGAGAGAAGCAAGGCTCACACGAAGTGGGGCTAGAGCTCACCCAAAGCGGGACTCAAACTCACTAGCTGTGAGATCATGACCTGAGCCAAAGTTAGATGTTTAATCGATTGAGCCACCTAGATGCCCAACTCCATGAAATTTTAGGTTCTACAGAAAGTACAGTTCCAAAGAACCTTAAAAAATCCACCATAGGGGGAAATAAGATATGTTGCTGAGGCTTAGAACGTTAAAAACTAAGTGTATCTTTTTTAAAGAGGCAAAGAGAAGGCAAATGGTCTAAATACGCAAGTAAAGCTCCAAGTGGAAAAATGATAATTTTGGTTTCTGTTTGTTCTCTTAGTAGCACAGGCTACTCTGACTCCATAATATTTTGATATATTTTTTTTATAGTTAGAAGAAACTGAAGCATTTCATAGAAAGTTGAATGAAGATCATCTTCTCCATGCTCCTGAATTTGTCATTAAACCTCGTTCCCACACTGTTTGGGAAAAAGAAAATGTAAAATTACATTGCTCTGTATCCGGCTGGCCAGAACCTCGTGTCACATGGTATGTTATCTTTGCGAAAATTACTCATAGAATCTATTACACAAAGTTAATTTTACCTCTAGTGAAAACGTTCAGCGTTATGAATATGCAAGAGTGAATGAAAGCACCTACGAGTTTGTATAGATTTTTTAAATGGTGAAGAAGGGGCACCAGGGTGAATGGTTTATGAATGAGAAGAAAGAACAGTCCTGCATACATTATATTATGATACTTCATAATCCTGTTATACAAGTGGGTCTTTATATAAAGTATTAAAATGTAGTCAACATTTATATACAAAGAAAATCTATGGTTATGACTGCTGTGGGCCATAAAATTTAAATAAAAATTTACTCCCATACGGTATAGGTATCATTTTGTGACCAGAAGCAATAATATTTTTAAAAAATAATTAAAACCCAGAAGTCTTCATCTCTACTCCTCATAGGAGCTGAGGTTTCAACATGCTTTCTAAAGCCAAACAAAAGAGGGAATTAGATGGAAGATATTTCTCAATATGGGGTCTTTTTTTTAAGTTTTATTTTTATTTATTTTGAGAGAGAGAGATCGTGAGGGGAGGAGAGACAGAAAGAGAGAGAGGGAGAGAGAGAATCCTAAGCAGGCTCTGCACTTAGTGCAGAGCCCGATGCGGGGCTTAAAGTCATGAATCATTAAGATCATGACCTGAATTGAAGTCAGATGCTTACCTGGCTAAGCCACCCAGGTGCCCCTTCAATATGGGATCTTAAGAAATTTTCTTTCCGTAAAGAATAAGCATCCATGTTCTCCTTCCATCCTATAGCCTATTGTAATTGTCAATGACTTCATGATCCCTAACCTCCAAACTTACCTGTCTAATGTCATGAATATCTGCCACAGAGACAGCAGTATGAAAATGATGGAGCCAGCTTAAAAAGATGTTTTCTGTTTGAGTCTCTGACACATATATTTTGCGTGCTGTTTTCTTATCCTCAAGAGTAATGGTAAATTCACCCTATGTTGCAGTATAAATGCTACACAGGATGACATTGCCATCTGTAGAAGGCCTGACTCCTTTTCCTTTCTTACCCATTTTCTCTGTTGGTTAGACACCTAATTTGGCTAGGACTAATGAAGATAACTGACAAGGAGCATATTTCAGTGAAAACCAAGTGTTTTTTTTTGTTTTTTGTTTTTTTTTAAATTCACTTACAAGCTTTAAAGCATAAAAGTATACTGCAGTAAGTTAGGAATCAATCAATCTTGGCCCCACATTTCTCTGTGACTATGGTATTGCATACTTTGGCCTTTTCAAAGGGACATTTCCTCTTAAAACAGATTACTTCTCACCTCAAAAAATCTAAACTTTTCAATTGAAAATACATGAAGAATAGTGAATTTTTAGCTGTAAGAAATATTATTTCGTACAGTAAGTAAGACAGAGGGTAAGTAAGACATTCTCTCTTCTCTCATGAATTAAAATATACTACTAATAAATGAATAACTGGAATCCTTAATCAAGTAGATATATTTATTACACAACAAATTATAAATTTATAGAAAATTTATTATCAATTTTCAGTTATCCCCACTAATGGAGCTGAGTAGTGTGAATGACTCCCCAAATCTTTCACATATGGCTTTGAGATATTTTTCTTCTTAACATTGAACCATATGTCCCAGGGGCTCGTTTTAAACAAAAATGAAGACACAGACACAAGGTTTGTCTCAGGAATGATTGGAAATCAGTTCATTTACTGGAACAAGTCTTCACAAGTTCCTGTGTGTCATTTAGTGTTTGGAGAAGACAACTCCATTATTTATAAAACTCTCTCCATAGGGATGGATCAGAGCATTTCATGAAAGTCCTGTTGCCTTGCAAACCAAGTGAAAAGTAAACATTAAAACAAAGAACCAGTGGACCACTCATAATCATAACCATCCTTCAGAGAACAAGATTTGCCCCTGGATAAAGCTTAAATTTAGACAGTTAGCTAGCAGACAACTGAAAATTGACTATGGTAATAAACAAGGTCAGATGCAAGTTTTGTGGGGCCTGAAGCTCATAAATTTGGCAGCACTCTTTACAAAAAAGAATGTTAATGGTCTAAATTGGGCCCTGCACCGTGAAGGGACCCTGCTGGTGAGGGACCCTGAAGCTTCATTGGCCTCCCGGTAAACCCACTTCTGGAGGAAACTTTTGTGTGGGATTAGTGTGCCTTCCTGGGTATGCTGCCTTTAAAAAATAATCGTTAAGTGAAGGTCTAATTTGTTTCCTAACACTGGTATAGAGTACACAGTCTACAATAAGCATTTCCTCCGTGAGCATGGTCCCACAACCCAAGTACAAACCCAGGTTGTTGATGATTACTCTGCGGGCATTTATGTCTTTTTGTTACCCAACTGCACTTTCTGGGCCTGACACCGAGTGCAAGCATGAAAGAAATAATTGGGGATGACCTTTCTGAATAGAAGGCAGTAACTCATGGGAACAAGTGTGTGACGATACTTTCTGCAGTCATGCTACCTCTGCTTGTAGCCCTTAGGTCCTTAGCCATGGTTTTCAAGGGCATTTGTGCCTGGGGCCTGGCTGCCTTAGAGCCCTTTGCAAAGAGGGTTAAGTTCCAAGTTTCCACTAGGCACCCTCAGGACATGGAAGTCCCTGAGGCCTAACAAATGATCTGAACACGCAGCAGTAACAAATGATCTGAACACGCAGCAGCTGCTCTTTGGCCAATCCCATGGACTGACCAAGTCTGTCTAAATGGAATCTAGAGGTTACCCAGAAAGCACTAACTGACAGGAGCACATATCACTCATCAGGGCCAGGTGCAGGGATGCCAAGGAGCACTGTCCTGTTCCCAAGTCACTATGAGAACAGAAAGAACCCTGTTTAGGCGTTGGGTCCAGTAGGAAAGTTAGTTGCAAGGATGCTTCTGCACCACCACAGTGAAGCTGAAGGAGGGCTTTGTCAATGCAGCAGGAAGCATACATATATGGTGAAAAATCCCAAAGTTGTTTTACTTAATTTAAGAGGCTATCTTTATGTAATAACTTGTATAATAGGCTATATATTGGTTTAAAGGAGGAGAAAAAATTATGTTTGTATTTGTTTTACTTGCATAAAGAAATTCTGGAAGGATATATAAAAATCTAAGGAGAACAGTTACCTAAAGAGATGAGGGGAGTAGAGGATAGATACATTTGAGAAAGGAGACTACTCCCTGTGTTACCTTTACACTTTCTTGGACCATATGAAGGTGTTGCTTGTTCTAATTTTTAGAATTATATGAAATAAGGGAGAAAAGTTCTCTTTAAAAGAAGGAAGGAATTTGAATTAATTTAATTTTTTTAAAGAGCCAGATTCAGTTGGATTTCCAGTCCAAAGTCTAGATTGATTTTTGTCAATGAATATCTGGATTGTAACATGTGGGGAGATTCATGCAAACTCACTGTAGCAATGTGTTGGCGTTACTGAGTAGCATTCATTCATTCCCTCACTGAGTACCCATGTTTTTGGATCTAAATGCGAATACTGTGTTAGATCCACCAGTGAGACATTTAAAATACTTGCTTGGAATTCTTCACATTGCCCCTAAAGTTAATGCCAAATAGACCCTTAAAGAAATGTGTCATTAGGCATGATAATAATGCAAAACCTCAGAATAAAATAGTATGAGACATGTATCTCAGGAAGAGTCTAGAGATTTGGAAAAGTCTTATTCAATTTTTGCAAATTATGAGAATTTATAAATTCCATAATAGAATCATGTATTCAATTTGTTTACAAGATTAGAGTTATTCACAATGTATTTAAATTTAGCAGTTACTACTCTATTTTCTTTGGAAAACAACCTACATTTATTTAACATAGTTTAAAATTATTTATAATTTATGCTTACTTCCCAACATAAGGGTTTTATTTTAGATTTTTCTTATTTATTTAAGTCCAAAATTTATCCTAATGGGATAGATCTCTCTCAGCCAACTGGATTTTAAAGTGGGTAATAGCTATTTATTTAAAATATAAAGCTGGATTCTAAGCACCCATGACAGTTGTAGTGAGATACAACATGTTAAAGATCATTTTAGCATGTATTATTTGTTGATAGAAAAAAAAGCAGAATGAACCTTTTTGCTTGAATATGCTTTATACTACCAAAGAGCTTTCACTATAACCCCTTGCTATCAAGTCAGCCCAAGATCCAGTCATTTATTTGGGGGGATGAAGTGTGTGTTTTACACACATAAACCAAGAGTATCCTTCTCCAAATATTTACAGTATAATGGAAGCTCATTAACTAATAAGTAGTTCATAGACTCTACATGAAAATGATAAGGAAAATGGTGTACATCTGAATATTCACAAGAATTTCAGAAGCCTTTTGACAAATAATCCCAGAGTGTAGGTTACTCTCCAAAATTAGCGTCTGACTGTCCTGTTTGGAATTTCACTTTCCAGAAATAGCAAGCCCTGAAGCATATACAGAGCAGGCCAAAAATCCTTCTTTTCTTCCCCGACTGAATACTGAGGATGGCCAATCTCAAGTGACCCCCAAAGTGAATGACTGGCTGAAATTCTTGGAGAATAGAATAGAATTGCTTCCTAATTTAATCCTTGTATGCTGTTTTTAAACAGACTTTTCTTACACTGACATCTGGAGTTCCAGAGGAAAGACTAGAAGATCCTCAAAGTGTTGTGTGTCGTGTGCATGTATATTTTAAACCGACTTCTTGTGCCAGGGGGTCACATTAGAAAAGTCATGGGTTTTTAGCAGAGGGAAGGCACTAAGGTGCTAAGTCGCGTAGTACTGGAGAGCGAGGGAGGTGAAGCAACACTGCGAGCTGCAAGATACTGTTTTAACTCAACTGTTTATGGAGACATGAACAACATTTTTGGCCAGAAGCCAT
Source organism: Panthera uncia (assembly GCF_023721935.1). NCBI lineage: Eukaryota > Metazoa > Chordata > Mammalia > Carnivora > Felidae > Panthera > Panthera uncia. Next base: position 52,840,138 of record NW_026057586.1, on the reverse strand, counting down.
ATCAAGTGTCAGTAGATTATTTGCTCAAGTACCACATGCCATAGACTTCCGTGTCATATTTCTCTTCTTATGCTAAAAAGAACTACTGCAAACACCCCAGCACATGAAAAAAACTGAGTAGTAAGAGGGAGCTGTTTTTGTTTTTGTTTTTTTAGGAGGGAGCTTTAGAATCTAGTGTGAAATTACTGAGACCAATTTATTCTGAAGAACATGCTGATTAACTCGTTGCACCCTGTCATTCATCAAAACAAGGAATGTTTGAAACTAGGAGCAGCTAGCCGATTTCTTTTTCCAGGTCATCCCTGATCAAATAGTCCTGTCTGCTTGGAGCTCTGTGGGGAGATGGCTGGCTGAGGACACTTTGGGGCTGGCAGGAAACGGCTAGCAGTTCTGCCGGGGGTGGGGGGGGGGGGGGGGGGGGGGGGGGGGGGCAGAAGGTTGTGCTGCTCCACCAGCCACGCAGCTGTGACTCCTAAGCCAATCCAGTCCTCTCATCTCACATCTGAGGGAACTGAGACACAAAGAGACGCAATGTACTTTCTTGGTCTGTACTTACTTTAAATTAGCCATATCATGGGGCGCCTGGGTGGCTCAGTCGGTTAAGCGTCCGACTTCAGCTCAGGTCATGATCTCACAGTCCGTGAGTTCAAGTCCTGCGTCGGACTCTGTGCTGACAGCTCAGAGCCTGGAACCTGCTTCAGATTCTGTGTCTCCCTCTCTCGCTACCCCTCCCCCACTCATGCTCTGTCTCTATCAAAAAATGAATAAACATTAAAAAAATTAAAAAAAATTAGTCATATCATGAAGTTTGAAGTATGCATTTGTCAGAACTCTGTTCCTTCAGCCACGAATGATGAAGCCACAATTAATCTGTTGTTCCACAATAATTCTGTTCAATCCAATTTAACGAACAGTGAGTACCTAATATTTGCCCATGATTCATACTTCCTGGAGAGTGGGAATAGAAGTAAATGTGGATCAGACACAATCCCCGTCACCAAGACAATGACAGCTCAGTAGAAGACACACATATCCAACCAGAATCTGATAAATATTGTATCTTGCAGCTTGAACCAAGTAACACTGATGTAGAGAGGCAGGAACAATTAATATCATGTGGGATTTCAATTTTTCTTAATGGGGGGTGTTTATTGATTTTGAGAGACAGACAGACAGAATGTAAGTGGGGGAGGGGCAGAGAGAGAGAGGGAGACACAGAGTCTGAAGCAGGCTCCAGGCTCTGAGCTGTCACCACAGAGCCCAATGCAGGGCTGGACCTCATGCACCGCAAGATCATGACCTGAGCCAAAGTTGAATGCTCAACTGACTGAGCCACCCAGGCGCCCCTTGTGTGGGATTTCAAGGAGGAGTTTATTGAAGAAATGGCATTTGTTCTGAACCTTGAAGGATGAGTTGGGATTTTGCTAGGTGGAGGAGAAAGACACATTTTTTTAAAGTATATTTATTTATTTTACTAGAGAGAGAGAGAGAGAAAACAAGAGTGAGGGAGAGTCAGAGAGAGGGAGAGAGAGAGAATACTAAGCAGGATCTACACTATCAGCACAGAGCCTGACGTGGTGCTCACACTCAGAAATCATGAGATCATGACCTGAACTCAAACCAAGAGTCGACGCTTAACTGACTGAGCCACCCAGGTTCCCTGACATGTTGTTTAAAGTATAGAAAATGAGCATGTTTTAGGGACATAGGGCATGTGTGTGCACATGTGCGTGTGTGAGTGTGTGAGCTGGGGAGAGGAAGGAACTGACTGAAAATTATTTCCTTTCTTTCTCTCCCTTTCCACCACTTTCCCTGCTCCCAAACCTCATTATCACCATTTCCAGAAGTCTGAAGAAATAAAATGCAGCTAAATAGAGAACAGTTGGACAATGGAAGCATCATATGTTGTCACAAGTCAGACTGCTTGGGTTCAAATCCCAGCTCTGCTATGTAGCTGTGTGAACTGGGACAAGTTACTTAACTTCTCCTGGCCTTGGTTTTTTTCATCTGGAAAACGATGTTACAAATAGTACTATCTCATGCAGTTGTGAGGATTGAATTTTCTAACCTATATGTAAAGCACTTAGACTCTTGCCTTGGCTCACAGTAAATGCTCTGAGTTGTGGTTATTAGTGTTATTTACATTATCTGGGCACGTGAAGTGGGGTGTTGGAAAGGGAAGCAAGTGAAATCTAGCTCTCGACAGAAAATGCCTTAAGCAAAAAAGCCTGGTCTGGCACCATAGCCATTGGCTATTGAGGGCATGAGGAGGTGGTGAAGAATCAAGGTGCGACTCCAGCCTTGGGGGACAGTGTCTGAGGAAGGGCCCCTCCGTGTAGCCCTACCCTCTGAGGGCTGACAGGCTTAGCCAGGAATGGGACAGTCAGAAAAAGGGAATCTTTCAGCTTTTATTTGTCAGACTTTTTCTTTCGTGATTGATATTTAAGTTCTTCCAAGCCGAGAGCCATGCTTGCCTTTAACAGAACAAAACGCTTAAATATAATGAGCTTTCAATACAATGGCATTGTTTTTAACAACATGGACGAATCTTAGTAGGAAGAATGTTTTACTTTCATCCTACAGACAGCCAATGATAAAACTCCCAACATAAAGCCTTCCTTTCTATCCTGTCAACAATGGACAAGTTTTTCTTTCAGTCTTTTATTGAAGTATAATATACATACACAAAAAGTGCATATTACATGTAAATGTAGAGCTTTGGTGAATTTTTGTAGACTGCACACACCCATGTAACCAGTACTCAAACACAAGAAACCAAACATTATCAGCACCTAAATGCCTCCTTCATGTCTGCTGTCCACCACCCCCCCCCCCCGCCCCCGGGAAGTCACTCTTCACTTCTAATAGCATTAATTTGGTCTCTTCTGGTTTTGTACTTTATATAAAAGCAATCATTTTATACTCTTTTGTGTCTGGTTATTTTCACTCAACATTATGTATGTGAGACTCAACCACATTGTTATGCATGGTCAACTTCTTAAATGTAATTTTTATGATGGAAGAGAGGAAAGGACGCTCATCGAGAAGTTTTACTGGATTTATAGTGCATTTTATTTAATCTGCCATAGATTTGTATTTATTGAACAGTTACTGCTGCTAATCTCAGTGCCATGTTTATAGGTGTCCTTTGAAGAACAAGGATTGTGTGGGTGTGCTTTTAATCATAAAGCTATTTACATTTCTACTTATTTCACCTTGTTCTCTTGTCTCACAGGTATAAAAACCAGGTGCCAATAAATGTCCACGCAAACCCTGGAAAGTACATTATTGAGAGTCGATATGGAATGCATACTCTGGAGATCAATGCGTAAGAGGACATCTGGGTCCATATGTGTGTTGTTCGACAATTGCCTGGGGAGTCATCTCACCACTCCAGTTAACAACCACTCTCCCCCTTTCTTCCCAGTGCAACAGGATCACAAAGTGATCTTAGATTTGAATTTAGTAAAAGATGATGAGAATAAAATTAACTTCTGTCTTTTAATTTATCATTTTACATACTGGAGAGTTTTTCTAGACATTAGTAAGAAAATAAGTTACATAAGTAGGCACTTATATTTAGTTATCCTTCCATCATCATCATCATCATCATCATCATCATCCTTTTTTGCCTTTAGTCAGCAGAGGCCATGGAGATTGCGGTGGGTGGCAGTGAAAGTAAGCTTCCCACCAGAAAGTGTGGGAAATTATCTGCCCACCCTGTCAGCCTGCAGAGGGAGGCAGGACTGGACACCGGAGTGTTTCTAAAGCAAAATGCAAAGCAGAATTGAAAGCAGAACCCACATCAAAATTTCTAAATCCTCAAAGGTTTATCACATCTCCTAATATGGTTTTGAAATCCAAGCTTAGTCATGTGAATGAAAAAGCTAAAACTCCCACTATTTGCAGTTCACATGAAACTGTGACATGCTGAGACGTCAAAGTAAAATTTACATCATTGTGATCTCAAGAGAGTTTGTAGTCTTCTCCTCAGATCAGAACAGCTGCCACATGGGATACAGGGTTTCAAGCAGGACTCTGGGGCCCTGTGACATTTGCCGAGCATCGACCTCCAACCAGAGTCACTTCAATTCTGCCACTTGGTGGTTCTACTGAGGCTGCAGTGAGCTCTGTGGTTGCTTTATAATTCAGTAGTTATGAGAAAGGCAACCATATTGACCTTCCTGGGGTTGTGCTGGTGTCTATAAAATTTCAACAAGAAATAGGTTTTTACAAATGACACTAAACCCAGAAAGTCAACGAGGAACTCAGACACTGGTTATGACAAGACACAAAAAGACCTGCTTTGAAATCTTAGCTTATTCATCTCTGTGAGATCATTCTTTCTTTTATTTTATTATTAAACACATCCCAGTTTCTGTATTATAACTTACAGGAACTTCCAAATAGCACTGCTTGTGTTGTACTATGGGCTGAATCTCCAAGTGCGACCTGAACCTTGGTAGAGTTGAGACAGAAATAGCATATTTGTACTTTGGAGCTAGAACACAGACCCAACCATTAGACAGAGCCAGATCTGGTTTGTGGCTCAAGGAGAGCGGCTGTGTCTTTCCCTCTCTGTTCCCCCCAGACTGAAACTCACCCTGAGGGATGCCAGCAGGAAGACTGTCCCCCCAGGGTGCTCTGCGTAGTTACTACTACAAAAGTACATGGCTAGACATTTTCTGTTCCTGACACAGTTTTAGACCAGTTAATTGTAACACTGTTTGTGCTGTAATTTATGCGCTTAACACTTTGCTGACATTTTTTTTTGGACATTTAAAAAAAATTTTTTTTTTTACGTTTTATTTATTTTTGAGACAGGGAGAGACAGAGCATGAACAGGGGAGGGTCAGAGAGAGGGAGACACAGAATCTGAAACAGGCTCCAGGCTCTGAGCTGTCAGCACAGAGCCTGACGCGGGGCTCGAACTCACGGACCGAGAGATCATGACCTGAGCTGAAGTCGGCCGCTTAACCGACTGAGCCACCCAGGCGCCCCTTTTTTGGACATTTTAAATGAACCTGGGCTAGGGTCACAGTGGACTATAGGTGTCCTCCTCCCATTCTGTGCAGCTGGCCTCAAACTGCAGTAGATATCTTGCATTATATAAAATCCCACAGGGAGCTAGATTGGAGTTAGTAGCTTCATCAAGAGTCCCCAACAGCCAGGGCGCCTGGGTGGCTCAGTTGGTTAAACGTCCAACTGTTGATTTCAGCTCAGGTCATGATCTCACAATTATGAGATCGAGCCCCACATTGGGCTCTGTGCTGACCATGGAGCCTGCCTGGGATTCTTTCTCTCTCCTCTCTCTCTGCTCCTCCCCCTGCTTGTGCTCTCTCTCTCAAAATAAATAAACAGTTAAAAAGAAGAAGAGTCCCCAGGAGCCACGTTGTTAGCCAGTGATTTGCAGTGTGTGATGTCAGCAAAGATACCTTTGATAGAACAGCATTGTTGCAATGGTCACTCACTTCCTTCTGTCCTTTCAGATGTAATTTTGAAGACACTGCCCAGTACCGGGCTTCAGCGATGAATGTTAAAGGAGAGCTTTCAGCATATGCTTCGGTTGTCGTAAAGAGTGGGTTTGCTGGGCTTGTTTTATTCAAAATGCATTTTTTAAAAATTAACTCTCATTGCTAAAAATAAATCAAGAAGCAGTTCATATGTATTTCTGCTTTCTTTTCTAGGATATAAGGGAGAGTTTGATGAGACCCGCTTCCATGCTGGGGTTTCCACCCTGCCCCTCAGCTGTAAGTATAAAAATATATTTGCTAAGTGTCATCTCTATTTAAAATCCAGCATAATAAGCCATTCTATAATGCTGAAATAAAAGCATAGGATTATTATAACATATGCTAGTACGTATATAATAGCACTCTTTTCTTATTTTTTAGATTCTTTGGTTACTATTCTCTTTCTGGATATAATTGCTTTGTTCTGGTTTTATAAAAGCCCAGATATGATGGGCTAAAAATGGCAAATGTTTTTAAGTCTTTCTGTGTTAAACTGAAGAAGATCATTACACAAACCTGGGCAGAGTGATTTAACCACACACACACACACACACACACGCACACATGCCCACACGCACACACACACACACACACACACACACACACGTGCACACACACACATATGTACTGTATCAGGGCATCCAGGTCAGCATCACTCCTGGAGACATCTATGTGTGACTCCCACTGCTACCCCACCTCTACCCAGTCAAGGTTAGGTGTCCTTGGTGAGACCATCAGAGCATCCATCACATTGGATGCTGTTAACTGTTATATGTCTCTTTCTCCCACTGGCCTCTAAGCCACTTAAAGGCAAAGCTGAAACTTTTATCTCTAACCCCAGCACCTGACACAGCGTAGGTGTTTGATAATGAATGAATAAATAAATACATTCATTTATGAAGTACAAATCAAAATACATGATGTCTAAATGTGCTATAATAACAAACTATTAACAATATTCTGATCTGTGGTTATTTGTGAGCTCCAATCATTTTGTCTATATCAGAACTTCTTTTCATAGGAAACAATAAAAGCAAAATCCTTATGGTTGTTCAATAATTCAGTGCTTACAATGGTCAGACTGAAAAAGGTAGTCACGCCTGAACTTATTTTCTGAATGTTAAAATGTAAATGGTAGTTTTGAAAATGCTTGATGAAGATACTTTCTCATGGGTTGATGAAGATACTTTCTCATGGGTCAGTTTTTCACCTGCTCAGTTTGATGTCTATAGATCACCTGTTCCATCAAATTCATGGAATGGCTCCTAATTTTAATATTCCAAGTTTTAATCATTGGTACAAATCCCATGGGTGGCTGGGAGGGGATGATGGGTGGGAGTGAGGGAGGAGCACATCCCCAATCATGTTTTTCTTCTATCATTTCGTTTGTATTGAGATAGAATAGTTGGAAATTCTGGAACTATGACTTATCTCCCATTGTCCCTAAGGCTGGTTTATTAATCATTTATTTCACGGTCCTCTAAATGTATCCTGCTCATTCCCACTGCCATATCATCATCCATATTTCTCCTGTTTCTCTCTTCTCCACCCAGCCAGGGTTGAAAAGCCCAGCTCAACCTACCTCTCTAACTTTTTAATCTGACCGGCCCCTGAATTAAGTGCAGTTGTTTCCAACAGAGAAAACAGAGGGATTTTATTCATTTATTCAACTAATATTTATTGAGAATCTGTTATGTGCTAGGTACTGGTGTAGTTGCTTGGAATATGCTGGTAAATATCATAGATAAAGCTCCCTGCCCTTGGTTCTGTTTTAGTAGTTAACATATATTGATCAGTTGTACCAGACAGCATACTAAGATATTTTGTTATATGCAATAATCATGTAATGCTCTCCCAAAGCTTATAAAATAGGTGTCTTTTATCTGTGCTGTGCCTATGAGGAAACAGTTTTTGATAGGTTAAATAATGAGAAAACACCACATAGAGTGGTAGAATAGGGACTTGTAAATTGGTCTCTCTATTCTAAGCCATACTCTTATTTTTTAAAAATTTTTTCAAAATATTTATTTATTTTTGAGAGAGAGAGAGAGAGAGAGAGAGAGAGCAAGTGGGGGAGAGCAGAGAGACAGGGAGACACAGCACAGAATCCAAATCAGGCTCTAGGCTCCCAGCTGTCAGCCTAGACCCCAACATGGGGCTCGAACTCACAAACTGTTGAGATCATGACCTGAGCCAAAGTCAGACGCTTAACTGACTGAGCTACCCAGGTGCCCCCTAAGTCATATTCTAAAACAGGAGTCAGTATTTTCTGTGAAGGACTCCTATAATTATGATTTGTGAACTACCTGTAATTTGTAAATTGTAAATACTTTAGGGTTGTAAATACTTTAGGCTTTGTGGGTCATATATGGTCTTTGTCACAATGACTCAACTCTACCTTTGTAACACAAAGTAGCCATAGACAGTAGGTAAATAATAAATGAACATGGCTGCCTTCCAATTAAAACCTTACTTATGAACATTGAAATTTGAATTCCCTGTAACTTTTCACACATCACAAAATATTCTTCTTTTGATTTTATCTTGATCATTTAAACAATTGAAATTTATTTTTCTAGTGGTGCAAACAGGAGACTGTCCAGATCTGGCTCACAGATTTGCCAAACCCTGACCTAATCCCAGCTTTCTTTGTAACTGTTATCTCTACTCCTAAGGCAGCTTCGGAGCCAGCCTGGCTCTCCAGACAGTAAGGTCTGATTGAGTTGTTTCACTTTTTGATCTCAGTGGGATACCATCATATACAAGTGGGGCAGATGTAACCTGTGCTTCAAAGGGAAGTTGTTTCACTATTGGTTAGGGGTTGCCTGGGAACACACAAATTCAAGGCAATATCATGTCTTGCTTGAGAGCACAGGTTCTAACAGCCCTCCCGTGTAAATCTTGGCTCTGCAGGGTGAACATGGGCAGTTACTCGGCCTCCCTATGCTTCTGTTTCCTCATCTATAAGACAGAGAGATGATAATAGCACTTACCTGATTGAGCTATTATGAGGTTTGAGGTAATAGCTATTTAACATGTGGAACACTACTTGGCACAAGTTGAACTCGATACATTTTCGCTTGCATTTTCAAATTAATTCTAAGACGTTTTAGGAAGAGATGAAATTGGAGAGAAATTTTAGAGTTTGAATTTCAATTTCACACATAATACTTCCAAACCTGGACATTAGCTGTATGTTATTTTTGTGAACTTCTGCATTCTCATCTGAAAGAGAGGAAAAAAATATCTATGCCATGGGGCTTTTGCAAGGAACAGACGACATGTCAAATGTAAAGTGCCTGGCATGGTAACTGTCCATAGAGTCATTATTTTCCCAAGCCCTTTCTTTTGAGAAAAGAGAAAATAAAACCTGGGAGGGTTTATGATGCAGGAATTTACTTAATCAATGAATAAGTTATTGCTAAGAAAAATATTTTTAAAGTCATATTATTGTGAACTTTTCAGTTTGACATTTCTTATAATATTTTTTTTATACAGATAGTTAAACTGAAGTGACTTGCTGGAAAACTGTATTTTTATGAGTAATTGATATGGCTGTTTGAACAGTACAGCAATTCAGTTTTAAATGAACTAGGAATCTAAAAAGTACATATATTGTGCTAAGTAGTTAAGTATAAGCTAAATGTGGTATTAATTTATATGCTATGTGAGGTATTAAACTTGATCCTTTAAATTCTATTCATTGCAATAATAAAAACAAACATTTAGCTTATCTGACCAATGAAGCAAGAATTTCCACACCTATAATTTCCATTTCACATAGTAATATGTGGGAATGTGCTTTGTACTTCTTTATAAGACTTAATATTTTGCCCAAATAAACCATTTGATCACTGTTTGTTGTAACTGCTTGTTAAAATGCTTGCGTCTCTCTGATGAGAAAAAACAAGTTAACCAATGTTTGTTTTTGTCGTACCCAGTTGCTGTGACCCCTTATGGTTATGCGTCCAAGTTTGAGATCCACTTTGATGACAAGTTTGACGTGTCTTTTGGGAGAGAGGGCGAGACGATGAGTCTAGGCTGCCGTGTAGTTATCACTCCTGAAATTAAGCATTTCCAGCCAGAGATCCAGTGGTACAGAAATGGTGAGACTCTGTGATGAATTCTCACTTAGATTCTTATTCACAGAATAAGGCTTGGCACCAGAGCATGAGTGTCCATAAGACTGCAGACCTGTTTATCAGAGCTGGCAGAATCTGGACATTAGGAGGCATAACCTATTGGATGTTGAAAAAAAATTCATACATGTATCAAAGTAGCAGAACTTTTATATTTGTGGAGATTATAATTTCTTATCACCAAGTAACGTGGAAAAGATTATGAAAAATGTATTTTTGTAAATTAGTTATATATTCGTTTTCTAAGTTAATTTTAGTTGGTAAAATAAAGGGAAGTCCATTGCAGTTCAGTTGAACTATGGAGCATGACTACTGACCCTTGGGCGTGGTGGGCAGCAAGCAGCGTAGTCACCAAGCAGTTGGCCTGAACTTCAGTTGTGCAGACAGGCATCTAGGGCATTATGGAGCATCTGGGTCCAGACCGAAGCCAGTAATGGCAACAGCAGTATTAACAGTGAACATGGCCCTAGAGAAGAGGAGGGACTCCATGTGGGGGCAGCATGGGAACCTACAGTGGGAGATTGCCAGGCTGCCCTTTCTTCCCCAGAGCTCGCTTCTATGGGATCTGCACAAATACTAATTTACTAGGCTAGCATCAGGACAGGAACTATCAGCAACTAGGCAGTGAACTTTGTCAGTAAAATTACAAAATAAAAGCATGTATATAGACATCGCACTTAAGCATAAAAAACAGTTGTTGGAGATCTTCAGTTTAGAATCTCTGGTTTTGAAAACTATTATAACACTGCATGGCAAATATTCAGAGGCTTAGAAATATAAATTAAATTTAAAGATTGTCACATTCAATGAAAAAGAACACTATTTTCATATGAAACTTTGGATGAAGCAATTATTAACAAGGAAGATAATTTTAAAATTAATTTTCCTTGTAATTGAAGATGCAGTGATAGAATGCATAAGTAGACATTTGATTTATGTACAAATCATTTTCCGTCTCTTGTATAACCTCTACAAGTTACAGCACATGTTAGAGAAACTATTAAGATGTAATTATGTAAATTTACATTTAAAATTAAATTCAGACTTATGTGAAACTGATTTATATGAAGAATAAAATATTTTTTCAAAGTTTATTTCTTTATTTTGAGAGAAAGAGAGAGTGCAAGCAGGGAAGGGGCAGAGAGACAGGGAGAGAGAATCCCAACCAAGCTCTGTGCTGTTAATGCAGAGCCAACACGGGGCTCGATCTCACGAACCATGAGAACGTGACCTGAGCTGAGATCAAGAGTTGGACACTTAACCGACTGAGCCACCCAGACACCCCAAGAATCAAATTCTTTTAGAAATTTTGTTCCTTAAGAATCAATAGTTCTAGAGTACTAAAATTTATATTTTGAAATAATTTATCAGAAAGTTAACCCAATGTTAACTTTATAAGAATATAGCTATATATAACTATGTAATATCTGAATAGCTGCAATAATAGTTGCATCAGCAGAAAGATCCTTCTCAAAATTAAAACTTATCAGCTCATTTGTGATCTTGCATTTGCCAAGAGTGACTGATGTTGCTTTCAAGTATATTGATTTAAAATAACACTGCCTGGGTGGCTCAGTCGGTTAAGCATCTGACTTCGGCTCAGGTCATGATCTCACTGTTTGTGGGTTCGAGCCCTGCATTGGGCTCTGTGCTGACAGCTCAGAGTCTGGAGACTGCTTTGGATTCTGTGTCTCCCTCTCTCTCTGCCCCTCCTCCATTCGTGGTCTGTCTCTCTCTATTTCTCTCTCTCTTTCTCTCAAAAATAAAATAAACATTTATAAAATATTTAAAAACAAATAGATAAATAAAGTTGCTAAAAGTATATATCTGATGACCTAATAACTGAATTTGTAGAAAAGCAAGCCAGAAATATCTTATTATCAATCAAGATATTACATTGATAAATATTTTTGTGTATAAAATTATGGCATAAAAATATTATTTTTTGTATTTTGGGTTACCCCAATTATATTTTATATGCAATAAAGTTGTTTTAGAGAAAAAAAACCTTATATTTTAGTACCTCTAACTGTATTTTTTTCTCTGCTTTTTTTTTATTTTAGAGAGCATGTGAGTAGGGAGCGGGGAAGAGGGAGAGAGAGAGAGAGAGAGAGAGAGAGAGAGAGGGAGAGAGAGAATTTCAAGCAGGCTCCATGTTCAGTGTGGACCCCAACATGGGGCTTGATCTCATGACCCTGGGATCATGACCTGAGCTGAAATCAAGAGTTGGACATTCAACCAACTAAGCTACCCAGGTCCCTGTTTTCTCTGCGTTTTAGACAGGGGGATTGTAATTTCATTTTGCACTGGACCCTGCAGATTATGTATCTGGCCCTGGTCCCCTCACTTCTGATCTAGTATTTTCACCAATATTAGCATGGCAGAATGGCCCAAAGCCCTAGAGACTTCTACTAATTGTCAGATCTCTTGCAATATAGAAGAGGCAGAGAGAGAGAGAGAGAGAGAGAGAGAGAGAGAGAGAAGGTGGAAGAGAATGAAGGAGAGAAAAAGAAGGGAGCAATGGAGGAAAAAAAATCACTTAATTTTCTTTTAAAAAAATTTCTAGGAGCACCTGTTTCTCCATCAAAATGGGTACAAACACACTGGAGTGGAGATAGAGCAACGCTGACGTTTTCTCATCTCAACAAAGAAGATGAAGGCCTCTACACGATCCGTGTGCGAATGGGAGAATATTATGAACAATATAGTGCTTATGTCTTTGTTCGCGGTAAGACCTAGCAAAAAGCAGAACACCCAAGCATGTTTAAAACACTGAGACCAAATCAATCTATCCAAACATGTTTTTTTGTAATGAAGAAAGAGCCATTTGAAAATTCTTCCAGTATGCATGGCATAAGATTATTAACTTCCAGTGAAATTAGACCTAGTAGAAAAAGGTTAACCCTCAGGCACCAACCCCAAGGTAACTTGTTCCCAGACTGTGTTAATATCTCTGATGTCATTACTTTCTTCAGCTTCAGTGAGCTACCAGTGCAGGTCTCTATAGGTGTTCCATTGGAGATAATCCATCCTAATGATCTAAAAAGCCGTTTCAGTTTATGGGAGCTGCAACAAAAGAGGGATGTGCTACTTGGGGACTTACTCTTTAATATCTATTTCAGAGAGCAAATTTATCATTTCACTCCAGCCCCCCTTCTTTATACTTTCAGCTTTAATGAACTAGGAAACAAGTTGCTACAATTTAATCTTTAACAAAATTTTTTTAATGTTTATTTATTTTTGAGACAATGAGAGACAGAGCATGAGTGGGGGAAGGGCAGAGAGAGAGGGGGAGACATAGAATCCGAAGCAGGCTCCAGGCTCTGAGCTGTCAGCACAGAGCCTGACATGGGGCTTGAACCCACAAAGATCAGGAGATCATGACCTGAGCCAAAGACGCCAAAGACTGAGCCACCCAGGCACCCCTACAATTTAATCTTGAAGGCAAACTAGAATTGTGATTTTAGGAGTCTTTAATTCTTCAGCTGTGTTTTAAATGGATTGGCTGTATACAAGTGGGAATGTGATTTGTATGGGATCCCAGTGCATTTGGAAGACCATTGACAGTTCCAGGTTACAGGAGCAGTGTTCTGTGTTCTCTTCTGTGATGGTTAGTCAGGTGTGGCCACAAGAGGAGACACAGGAGAGGATCCAGAAAACAAAGTTTATTGCACCCACAGATCCTAGAGACAGGAGGTACTGCACACCACACAGGGCCACATGGGGGAAAATCAGCATTGGTTGGCCAGGAAAAAGAAGGGGTAGGAAGGAGGGGAGAGCTTAGGCCATGGCTTTTATTGGAGTTTCTGTGGGAAAGGCAAGGCAAGGCAGGGCAGGATAAACAGTTTAGGATTGGCTAGTTTGAATAATTTGGGTAGACTCTAAACTATAGGCGTGGTCCTCACTGGCCTGCTACCAGGCCCTGGGATGATTAAGGCAGGGGAATATTGCTTCCTGGGGTGCACAGACCAGATAGAGAATGTGTGGCTCTGGATGGGTCAGTTTGCATATTAAACTGACTGAGCCCATTCTATCCAAGAATTGGCTAGCCCTGGGAGGGGCAGCATCTCCCCAGTCAGAAAGGCTTTTAAGGTGTCAAAACATCATAATATACAGAAAATTAAAATATAAACAATACAGGAGACTTACTATATTTTTTAAAAAATCTCTCATGCACTAAATAGAATCATAAACTCACAGGAATTTTGATCAAGGTGGAACTTTAGAGGTCAGGTGTCCTTGGGTGGGATCCACAGACTCCCAAAGGGTCTATGATTAGAATTGTATTTTGGGGTGTCTGGGTGGTCAGTTGGTTAAGCATCCTGCTTCAGCTCAGGTCATGATCTCACGGCTCATTAGTTCGAGCCCCACATCAGGCTTTGTGCTGACAGCTCAGAGCCTGGAGCGTGGCTTCAGAGTCTGTGTCTCCTTTTCACTCTGCCCCTCCCCTGCTCATGCTCTGTCTCTCTCTGTCTCTCAAAAATAAATAAACATAAATTTTTTTTTAAGAATTATATTTCAATATATTTAGTTTCTTTGGTAATCTCATGTCTTTTATTTTATGCATTTGAAAGCAATATTCTGAAAAGAGGCTTCTAGACTTTCTTTGCCAGTCTGCCAAAGGAGTCTATGGCACAAAAAAGTTTGGATTCCCATTCTGGTCCACCCCTTTAATTTTAAGATGCAGAAACTGAGGTTCATAAAAACAAAGTGATTTACCAGTAGACTCACAGTTAGTTAAAAGCAGCAGTGGACATAGGATACAGGTCTTCGGAAGCCTAACCCAGGATTTCAATTAGGGTATAGGCTAAGCTGCTGAAATGATACGAAAAGGTTAATTTCTCTTGTATGTCTGTCAACTCAGAAGTAGAGGTATGGTTCAGTCCCAGGTCCTGTCTCCATTGGTGTTCCACTGCCCCCGTGGTGTTATCCCATGTTCCCATCCCAGACTATGGGAAGGGAAAGGAAGTGGAGGGGGAGATGCAGAGTTGCACACATCCCTTCTGCATGGTAAACACTTAGCCATAGGCACACATTCCACTGTGAGGGAAGCTAGGCATCATGTATCCACTTGGGCAGCCATGTTTCTTGCTAAAGCTGGGGCATCTAGGAAACACAAAGAATGGATAATGGGGATGGTTAACAGCCTGTACACACCAGTAGTGAACAGTAACGATTGTTGAATTCTGCCATGGGATCAACAACCGATAAAGATATAGGAATATCTACATCACCTGAAAATGTGTCAGACTTTCTCCTACACAAAAGTGTTATAGGAAAAGTCCAGTATCACTGAGGGAAGACAGATGCTAGCCTCTGGATCAATTGCAGTGAAAACAGACACACTGAAACTCATCAGCAAGTAAGTTTGTTCAGCCAAACCACCTGGATAAACCCGGCTAGACAAGGACTGAATAAGCAAAGTCTTTTCCTTTGCTCTCAGTTGTCTTACCCAAACAGAGAGTATCTCTTGGTGACTCAAAAAAACCTTAGTTATGCCTCGATGATTCTTTATTGGACTTTTTCTGGGACCTCTGACATAGCCTAGGGTTTTTTTCAGTGCCATTTCTCAGTGCCTATAACCAGAATTGTGGCTCTCTGCCAGATTTAGGCCAGACAAATGTGATGCACCATAACACAGTATTTGGATTTGGCTTCTATACAGAATCTGTTTTGTGAGGGACTGTCATGCCCATCCCAAGAATGGCATAGTCCAAGAAATGTTATAAATATGAAAAATGGCTCCTGAAATGCCTACCATCTGATAGGTTCCGTTATATATAATGGATATTCAGCAAACTAAACTGCTTTATCAACTCAGGGATTACTGGTTGTTACATTATGGGCCTTTAGCAAAAGGACATGGGTAGAGGTGACCAGCTGTCCCCATCCAAATGAGCAGCTTTCCAGCCTTCCTCTTCTGCCATTTAAGCCTATTAACCTCAGCATCTCTACCCCCTTCCAGCTCTGCTCTAACTTCACCATCAGCCGGCTCTGCCCCCATCCAGTGCTCTCAAAGCCTGAAAGGAAAGAAGTTTCTCCCCACCAAAACGCTTGCTTTTAGGCACCAGGATTTAGTTAATTCTACACTAAGTTAGTCACTTACACCAGAGAAGTTGCCTAGAAACACTTTCCTACAGGTTCATGGAGCAAAAAATAGAATATTCAAAACCAAAGTGACTTTAGCTCTTCTCAGGTAATGCAAACCTATCAAATTCAGAAGTGCACAGATATCTCTGCCTTCTTATCAAATATTTTAGTAATTCATAAGAGTTACAGAAGTGTAGCTCATTGTAAAAAAAAAAAAGGATTTATTCAGTCAACCGGAGTGTTTTGCCTGAGTTGAGTGGTCCGACATGTCTCAGCCTCCTCTCCTATTAACTCCAGTTATGAAAGGTTGGCTGGAGTTCAGGAGAAATTGGCAATGTGGACCCCACCTCCAGGAACTCCACCTCTCATCTTAATCTCACTTAAAAGGCTATTAACTGATTATTTTCATTCCCCTTGCTCTCCTCCTTAAAACATCCCTGATTCACTATGTGAGCTATGCCTGCAGACACTGCTGAGGACACCCACTGTCAGAGGATCCTGTTTCATAAACAGTCACTGCCGTCTCTTTCCTGTATAATCCTGGACTTTTACTAAACTCAGATAAACTCCACTCAGATGTGGGTATTGCATCAGAGTTCCTTTCGCAAGTGTCTTCGGTCTGGGAACAAACATTTGATTAAAAGGAATGTTTTCCTTTATCTTCCAAAATGGTAGTGCCCAGCAGAGGAGTGGGTAAAGTTTTTTATTCTTTTGTGGAGGCATCGAAAAGGTGACAGAAGGGACTCGTTGTTCCCCTTTGGAGTGGCTCATGTTTCTGAGTAATATTGTACAAGAGATCTCTTAAGAACAGACTTTCTGACTCGGCTCACCTTAGACTTTTCTGATAGCAATTCCTGACATCTCCATACTTATTTTCCTTTAGAACATTTTGGGTAGGCAAAGGCCATAAAGCAAAGGTCACGGGTCCTTTTGAGAGCCCTTACTAACATAATGTTCTTTGTGCTGATGACGAAAACACACATCATCATGTTGGTAAGCAAATTATAAGGTTGAAGCTTGCTCTACTTGAGCCAAAGATGTAGCCACTATAAATGTGGTAGGAAATGTATGCACTAAGTCTTGGATTGCCAGACTGTGATGGAGCTTATCTGAGAGGGTTAATGAGATCCTTCTGTGTCTCCACAGATGCTGATGCAGAGATTGAAGGAGCCCCAGCTGCTCCCTTAGACGTGATGTGCTTGGATGCCAACAAAGATTATATCATCATCTCTTGGAAACAGCCAGCTGTGGATGGAGGGAGTCCTATTCTGGGATATTTTATTGATAAGTTAGTACTTAGTCTATTTTCTTTTCTGGTCTCCTCTCCCTCTTTCTCTGTCTCTCTGTCTCCCTCTCTTTCTCTCTTTCTCTCTCTCTCACAAATACACACACACACACACACACACACACACACAAACACACACCTATCTATTGACCTAAATCCCAAAGACAATTTTTGAATCTGACTACTAATGCAAATCACTAATTTGGCAAGAATGCTGTGAATTTATAGACATTCTGGAGACCACTTTGGAAATAGCTGGTGTCCATTATATTTAATGTCCATATTCCTAATTTGTTAGTAATTTTAAAATATTAAGTAATTTAAACAATAATGCTTTAGGAATACTAACAAAATCCTATTTACATTACAGGATGTGGTTTCAAATTAGACAAAGAAATAACAAATATCAATAGTATTAAATCATATTCTTTCTATAACTTTTTGTTGTTCACATTCTCTAAAACTTAGAACTTCTGATATTTATAGCAGTTGGGTCTTACACATTAATTATACAGTGAGTTTGGTCAATATAGACAACAAATATAGATTATCAACCTAAATACATTATTATCTGACTTAGTTTCTATTCAAATAGTTGTTCCAATTTTCTTTCCAATTTTCAGTAATAGAATCTAATTGTAGAAACCACTAGGGACAGATAATCTGTGCCACTGTGGTACAATAGGTTTGTACTAAGGTGTATTAAACCTAATATTTATAGTAATAAGTAAATATATGCTTATTGGGGCACCTGGGTGGCTCAGTTGGTTGAGCAGCTGACTTTGGCTCAGGTCATGATCTTGCAGTTCATGGGTTCAAGCCCTGCATCGAGCTCTGTGCTGACAGCTCAGAGCCTGGAGCCTGCTTTAGATTCTGTGTCTCCCTTTCTCTTTGCCCCTCCCCCACTCATGTTCTGTCTCTCTCTCAAGAATAAATAAACATTAAAAATTCAGTATTATATATATATATATATATATATATATATATATATGCCTATTGGGCTCAATACCATGCAGAGAAATATTTATAATAAATAATACACTATTTAACCCATACTAAATTCTTCCACATTGTTTTGTCATTTAGTGATGATGAACTGTCAAGTTTTAGGTAGATTCTTTTTCATTTTTACAGACTGCCTTATTGTCTTTGGCAGATTTTCAAGGGATTTTAAACTTCATCAGTGAAAGACCAGCCACAATTAGTAGCACATTTTGCTTTGTCATCATGAAAATAACCATATTGTGGCTTGTATTTATTAAAATTGGTTACATCCATGGCACTGTTCTAAACACATCACATATATTAACCATTAACCCATAACCACCATTTGAAAGGTAGACACTCTTATTACAAGTAGGAAACAGTAGCTGGCCCAAAGCCACATACTCATGAGAAAACACTAAGTTGCCTAAAGTCACACTAGAATTCAAATATCAGCCTGGCCATATGTTGATGTCCTTTCTGCTCCAACATGCTGTAGGCATCTCCAGAGCAGCTACTTCCCACCTTTCTTCCTGCCCACATGAGGGTTGGGAAACACACTCTACTATCACTGGGTCACCATGACAGCATCTGCATAGGGAGAGAGAGAATCTCTGGAGACAGAGGCAGTTTGAAGAATTGTCCTAGGCCTCTTGGCTCCCTCCCAAACCCTACCCATAGCAGCTCCGGAATTTCTGCAAAGGCAAGATTTAAGGGTGAAAGGCAGGGATTTAAGCCATATTTGACAGCACTTTACATAAGGGTGAGGAAATGTCTATTGTCTATATCAAAAACTGGAAGGGTGAGGCTGAGGAAGTGAAGAGAAACTTCCCACCCTGACCAACTTTGCACTGCCATTAGAACTCCCTCCCCCATCAGAATTATTTGGGAATTAGATGTTTTAATGTTTTTATTTATTTTTGAGACAGAGAGAGACAGAGCATGAGCAGGGGAGGGGCAGAGAGAGAGGGAGACACAGAATCTGAAACAGGTTCCAGGCTCTGAGCTGTCAGCACAGAGCCCGACATGGGGCTCGAACTCACAGACCGTGAAGTCATGACCTGGCTGAAGTCGGATACTCAACCGACTGAGCCACCAGGCGCCCCGGGAATTAGATGTTTTAGACATAGACCATATTGGGGAAGTGACATAAACTAAAAGTTCTGTGTTCTCATAAAAGCTGATGAGTTACTTAATCCTAGTGCTGTATAATTTAATCACATGCTGAGCCCCTAGCCCCGTCTGTCAGGCCAATAGCATGATATGAACCACTCCACCCCAGACACCAACTGCAATAAAAGCACCCAGTTAGAAATCAGAGGTTCTAAGCACTTAATCTTTCCCTGCCAGTGGGCCTGGGAATTTCCCTGCATCTCATCAATCTCATCTGTTAAGAAACAAGTATATTATAATACTCTCTTCACCCTCCTACCTACACAGCATATAATGATCATTGAGTAGGCTTTTTCCAAGGGTGCCTGGCTACTCGGTAGAGCAGGCAACTCTTGATCTCAGGCTCATGAGTTTGAGCCCCACATTGGGTGTGGAGATTACCTAAGAAAAAAAAAGTGAGCTCTTTCCAAACTACAGTATAAACAGGTACATTTAAGGTGTTAACTTCCTCAAACAAAATTTTTATTTTTAAAAGAAAATGTGTAAAGAAGACAAAGAAAGAAGTCACCAACAGTGGAATTAAAGACGTCAGCCAGGGAGATGTCTGGGGGTCCTCCCTCTTAGTCTCTCCAATGTCGAGAGTGTACATACCTGCCTGCTGCTTCTGCTTTTTCTCCCCAAAGTTCCTCTGCCTAGCATACAAGGCCCTCAGCTGCTAGTTTTCAGGGAATTTAAAGGAAGTATATGTGTTTAGGAAGGATCTGAGGCTTCTTTCTTATTAAAGAAGACACATTGCAATTAAGTGGAACTGAGTGCATGCAGTTAAATAACTACTGAACCACACCCGAGCTGGGTATTTTATAGGGAGATCTGAAGCAATTGGGTGGGTTTGCAGCTTTGGAGCTATTAATTTAGTCAGACTTCTTTTAATTCTTATTGATCACTCTTTTTCCCATAGGTGTGAGGTGGGCACAGATAGCTGGTCTCAATGCAATGACACACCTGTGAAGTTTGCTCGTTTTCCAGTCACTGGGTTGATAGAAGGTCGTTCTTACATATTCCGAGTTCGAGCTGTGAATAAAACTGGAATAGGTCTACCATCTAGAGTTTCTGAGCCCGTGGCTGCTCTGGATCCAGCTGAGAAAGCTAGACTGAAAAGTAAGCATTTTTCAATTTTCAGGATCTTCTTGAACTTTTTAAAAATATATTTATAACTGTAGTACAGCTCATTGCGAGGTCATTCCTCCCCCTTCCACTAGAGGGAGAAGAGAATAGGAAATCCTTTATGGGTTAGAAAATCCTAGAGGAAAAAAACAAAAACAAAAACAATTTGTTTTCTTGACTCATCCATTCACTAAGAGCTTTATTTTTTTGTTTTTTAAAAAATAACTTATTTATTTTTAAATTTACATCCAAGTTAGTTATCATATAGTGCAACAATGATTTCAGGAGTAGATTCCTTAATGCCCCTTACCCATTTAACCCATCCCCCCCCCCCACACACGCACAATCCCTCCAGCAACCCTCTGTTCTCTATATTTAAGAGTTAAGAGCTTTATTTCTTATTTTGATTCAGAAAATTCTCCTTATTAAATTGAGTTCTGGTCATTCTGTTTGAAATGAAATATGATAATCAAGAGCCCGGGAAGCATTTTTATTCATTTTATTAGCACACTCCAAATATGTTTTTCCTTTAATTCTTAAAATTATAAGATGGTCACATCTTTTGATGGTCACAATGGGGAAGGGAGGTCGTTATTGGCATCTAGTGGGTAGATGCCAGGGATGCTTCTTAACCTAGAATTTGCCCCCTAGAGCATTAATATCTCCACACCGTGAGTTTCTTTATATCAAAGGAAAAAGACATTTACAACATATCTGATCTATACTTGAGTTTCCATATCAGACCATCAAAAATAATCTTTTCATATATTTAAACTCCAAGTCTCAATGTCAAAACCATGGTATATGAATTACGCTCTGCATTTGTTTCATGGGAACCCATATGCATCCTCAATAATAGAAACCACAAAATGATATTTTAAAAAACTGTTCGAGGGGCACCTGGGTGGCTCAGTCGGTTGAGCATCTGACCTTGGCTCAGGTCATGATCTCACGGTCCATGAGTTTGAGCCCACGTCGGGCTCTGTGCTGACAGCTCAGAGCCTGGAGCTTGCATCGGATTCTGTGTCTCCCTCTGTCTCTGCCTCTCCCCTGCTCATGCTCTCTCTCTCTCTCTCTCTCTCAAAAATAAATAAACATTTTAAAAAACAAAAATAAATCATTGGATATTAACACTTCAGTCTATAACAGATTTTTCAACGTTGGCCCTATAGACAGTCTATAATATAGACAGCCAGATAATTCTTTGTTATGGGGGCTGTCCTGTTCATTGTAGGATGTTGAGAAGCATCCCTGGCATCTACCCACTAGATGCCAATAACGACCTCCCTTCCCCATTGTGACCATCAAAATTGTCCCCAGACATTACCAAATGTCCCTGAGGGGCAAAATCACCCCAGTTGAGGACTGCTAGTCTATGTCCTATTTGCAGTGTTTTTTTGTTTGTTTGTTTGTTTGTTTGTTTTGTTTTTGCCTTAGGTAGATACATGGCGTCACAAAAAGCTAAGCTCCAGAAAAAGTCTGGAGACTTTTTCTAATCAGGCTCCTTGATTGCCCTCTAATTACTTTTCACTTACTATCTGACTTCCCTCCCTCTTTCCTAATTCCATCTCATTCTTTCATTTACTCTATTTTTTAAATAAATTCTAATGAGAGTAAGATTCGTTTGAATTGAAAATAGGTTATCTTATGTATTACCTTTCTGTTTCTGTACAAACTATGGTGAAAAGTCTGGTGATAAAGCAGGAGTTGAACCATTCTCTCTGATATTTGTGGGAACACAGAAGTGAATTTCCTCTTCAATGAATGAATGAATGAATGAATGAATGAATGAAATGGATTTAAATGCATTTTACTCTTTTCCTGCCCATCTCACCCATTTTTCTTACTCCAGATCTAAGCTGGTTTCCTTCATAAATAACACTTGTCAAAATACAATGGAAAGAAATCGCTTTCATTGAACTGTACTGCAGGATTCACTTCATTCACTTTCATTTCATTGTACTGCAGGATTAGCTCCCCTCTCCTCTTTGAGCTTCATTATTGCAGATAAATAACTACTGGGCTTACAATTGTTCCAGAAACGTTTCCCCCAAATACATGCTATCTCTTAAGAAGACATGAGGGAACCTACATGTTTCCAGAGATCTATATTGAATAGTAAACAAACACAGGTTATTTACCTTGCTTGCGAAAGTACATTTCCAGAAATATTGACTCCAACTAGGCAGGTTCTGTGCTCTAGCAGATTGTGAGTCCCTTGAAGACGTAACACCGTATATGTGCTCAGTAAGATTCATTATGGAAATACCTAAGCAAACGAGTAACAAACTCAATTCTGACTAATATGGCCAGTTTGTGAATACAGTTGAAACTGCATTTAAGAATTTCGTGATTTTTACATTTATCTATGTTTAGGTCGCCCTTCAGCACCCTGGACTGGACAGATCATTGTCACTGAAGAAGAACCTTCAGGTAAAACTCTGTTTTCCCCAGATATTATTGCCCACGTTTTGCCATGTGGTTTATCCTTTATTGTGAAGGGTACAGTGCATATTATTTAAGATGTTTAGAGAGGACATTCTGAAATATTTGGATACCATAAAGGAACTTATATTTTCAGAGATTCACTGTTTTAAAAAAAGGCTTATTGAGGTACAGTTGACATATAGTAAATTGATATCTGTAAAATGTACAATTTGATAAATTCTACATGTGTATATTCCTGTGAAACTGTCACCATGATCAAAATAATAAACGCATGCATCACCCCTAAAATTTTCACAGGCCCCTTTGTAATTTCTTTCTCATACCTCTTCCCCATCTCCAGGCCATCACTGATCTGCTTTCTGTCACTATAGTTTGCATTGTCCAAACTTTTAGATGAATGAATCATACTCATTTTTATCTTATTTTCCTCACTGAGCATAATTGCTTTAAGATTTATTCATGTTGATGTATATATCAGTTCATTTCAATTTTTTCATCCATTTACTGTCAAAAATTTCTATGAATATCCTTGTTAAGTGTTTGTAGGGACATATGCTTTCATTTTTCTTGGATGAATACCTAGGAGTTGAATGGATAGGTCATATGGTAGGTGTGTTTAATTTTTAAAGAAACTGCCAACTGTTTCCAAGATGGTTATACCACCTTGCATTCCCATCAGCAGTATGTGAGTTCCAGTTGTCCACGTTATCACCAGTAGTGGTATTTTATAGTGGGTGCGTAGTGGTTTTAATTTACATTTTCCTAATAATGTTGGGCATCTTTTTTTTTTTTTTTTTTTTACATTTATTTCTTTTTGAGAAACAGAGTGAGACAAAGCGTGAGCAGGGGAGGGGCACAGAGAGAAGGAGACACAGAATTTGAAGCAGGCTCCAGGCTCTGAGCAAGCAGTCAGCATAGAGCCTGATGCAGGGCTCGAACCCACAGGCTGTGAGACATGACCTGAGCCAAAGTCAGACGCTCAACCGACTGAGCCACCCAGGAGCCCCAATGTTGGGCATCTTTTTATGTATATATTGCCATTTTTGCATCATGATGCTTGAATCTTTGCCAAATCAAGTTTACTCAGATATTTTTCCTGTTTTGTTTTCTAGAAATGTTACAACATTAGCTCTTAGATTTTAATCTATGCTCCATTTCAAATCATTTTTTTCTATATTTTATGAAGTAAGAACCCAAGTTGTTCTTCTTATTATCTTTATCATTTTGCATATGGCTATCCAATTATTTCAGCAATCTGTTCAAAAGATAATCCTTTTCCCATTGAATTGCCTTGGCACCATTGTCAAAATCAATTGGTTGCATATTTCTGGACTCTCTATTGGTCAATTTTATTTTCTCTACACCAATCACACTATCTTGATTACTGTAGCTTTTATAAGCTTCAGGTTGTTGTTGTTTTAAAAAGCTTCATAGTTTAAAACAAAAAACCAAACGAATAAATAGCTTCAGAGTTTTGAAATTAGGTAGTATTAGTCCTCTGATTTTTTTCCCCAAAGTTGTTTTTGCTATTCTGTCTTTGCATTTCCATGTAAATTTTAAAATCAGCTTATTAATTTCTATTAAAAAACTTATGGATATTTCAACTGAGTCTTTTATATCCTTAATGATTTTCTATCTACTTGGTCTATTAAATTGATAGAGCAGTGATGAAATCTCTGACTGAAAAATAGATTTATGTATTTCTTCTTGCAGCTCTACCAGGTTTTGCTTCATATAGTTTGAGGTTTTGTTATTACATGCATAAGTAATTTATCTTCTAATGAATTGACCACTGTATTATTATAAAGTGATACTTTTTATTCATGGTTGTGTTTTTTGCTTAGGAATCTACCTTGTCTGATATTAATGTAATCATTCCAGGGTTGTTGTTTTTTTTATCAGTGCTAGCATGGCATATGATTTTCATCCTTTTACTTTTGACCTATATTTAAATTGTATTTTTTTAGGCAGCATATAACTGAGTCTTGACTTTTTATCCACTTGGGTAATCTTTGCCTTTTTACTAGAGTGAACAATTTACATTTTGTGTGATTATTGATATGGCTGGATTTAAATCTACCGTCTTGCTATTTATTTTCTATCTGTTCCATGTGTTTGTTTCCTTTCTCCTCTTTTTCTACTTTCTTTTGGTTTTAGTATTTTTTATTATTCCATTTTAGCTGTGTTATCTTATTAGCTATAATTCTTTATTTTGTATTATACTAGTTCAGAATTTATAATATACATCTTATCACAACCTTTCTTCAAGTAATATTATATTACTTCATGTATAGTGTAAGAACTTAAAACAGTATTATTCCATTTCCCCCTTCAAGCCTTGATGCTGTTATTGCATGGATTTTATTTGTGTATATATTATAAATTGCACAATACATTGCTATTATTTTGGTTCAAATAGTCACTTATCTTTCAAAGAAATTTAAAAGTAAGAACAAATTTTCAAATATTCACTCACATTTTTACCATTTCTGTTGTTCTTCATTTCTTTGGGTAGATCTCTTTGTTTTTGTAAGGTTTATTTATTTACTTATTTATTTTTTTAATTTTTTTTTTTAATGTTTATATTTGAGACAGACAGAGACAGAGCATGAACAGGGGAGGGGCAGAGAGAGAGGGAGACACAGAATCTGAAACAGGCTCCGGGCTCTGAGCCATCAGCACAGAGCCCGACGCGGGGCTCGAACTCACGGACCGTGGGATCATGACCTGAGCTGAAGTCGGACGCTCAACCGACTGAGCCACCCAGGCGCCCCTAAGGTTTATTTATTTTTGAGTGAAAGAGAGACAGACAGAGTGCTAGTGAGGGAGGGCAGGAAGAGGGAGACACAGAATCTGAAGCAGGCTCCAGGCTCTGAGCTGTCTTCACAAAGCCCAGTGCGGGACTTAAACTCACAAACCATGAGATCATGACCTGAGCCGAAGTCAGCGCTTAACCTACTCAGCCACCCAGGTGCCCCTGTGTAGATCTCTTTGAATCTCAGGCATTTCCTTTACTATTTCTTATAGTGCAGGCCTGCTGGTTATGAATTATTTTATTTTTTTTGTATGTCCGAAACAGTCTCTGTTTCATCTTCATTTTTGAAATATATGTTCATTGGTTATAGAATTCTAGGTTGACAGTTTTCCTTTCAGTACTTAAAAAAAATTTTTTTTTAATGTTTATTTATTTTTGAGAGAGAGAGACAGAGCTCAAGAGGGGAAGGGCCAGAGAGAGAGGGAGACACAGAATCTGAAGTAGGTTCCAGGTTCCAAGCTGTCAGCACAGAACCTGATGTGGGGCTCAAATTCACGAACTGAGAGATCATGACCTGAGCCAAAGTCAAACGCTTAACCAACTGAGCCACCCAGGCACCCTTCCTTTCAGTACTTTAGAAAGGATGGTCCATTATAGCTCAGACCTACACTATAAGAATGATTATTGTTATTCTTACTTTGTCCCTCAGATATTTTCCTCTCTGCCTGATTTTAATAGATTCTTTTTATCACTGGATTTACAAATTTGATTATGATATGCATCTGTGTTGTTTCCTTCATGTGTCTTGTGCTTGGGGTGTACAAGTTTCTTGGATTCATGAGATTGGAAATGGATTCATGAGATTGGTTTCATGAGATTTGGAAAATTTTTTCACCAGTATTTCTTCTTTAAATTTTTAAAAAATGTTTATTTTTATTTTTGAGAGAGAGAGAGAGAGAGAGAGAGAGAGAGAGACAGTGTAAGTGGGGAGGGGCCAGAGAGAGGGACACAGAATCTGAAGCAGGCTCCAGGCTCTGAGCTGTCATCACAGAGCCCGATGTGGGGTTCGAACTCATGAATTGCAAGATCATGACCTGAGCCGAAGTCGGACACTCAACCGACTGAGCCACTCAGGCACCCCTCACAAGTCTTTCTTTAAACATCTTTTTTCTGTATCCCTTTCTCTCTTCTCTACTTTAGGAAATCCAATTACATGTCACTTGAAACCACAGCTTGCTGATGCGATATCCATTTTTCCTTTCAGTCTTTTTGATTTCTGTGTTCCATTTTAGACATTTTCTACTACTGTGCCATAATTTTACCATCCTTTTCTTCAGTGTCTAACTTGCTGTGAATTCCAGTCAGTGTGTGGGTTTTGTTTTGTTTTGTTTTCATTTTAGGTTTTGTAATTTACAGCTGTAGAAGTCTGTAGAAGTCTGTAGAAGCTGTAGAACAATTTGTATTATTTTTACATTTTCCATGTCTTTAATTAACAGGTTGAATCTTTATGCTCTGGAACATAATGAATACATTTATAATAACTGTTTTTATATCCTTGCCTGTTAATTCTATCATCTGTGACATTTTTGATTTTGTTTTCATTGATTGATTTTTCTCCTCAGAAGGGGCTATATTTTCATGATTCTTTGCATACTTAATAATTTTTCATGAGATGCCAGACATTTTGAACTTACATTGTGTGGTGCTGGATATTTTTGTTTTTTTATAAATGCTCTTGAGCTTTGTTCTGGGGAAACGATTTGATCTTTCAAGGGTTGCTTTGTTAGGTGAAATCAGAACAGCCTTTAGTCTAGGGATAATTTGGCCATACTACAGAGGAAATACCCTTCTGAGCAGTACTCTACCGGATGCTTGGGAATTAGATTTATACTCTGACTGGTGGGAATATGGACTCTCCCAGGCCCCATGAAAGCTTTGAGGATTGTTCTCTCCAATTCTTTTGTGTGGGTTTTCTCCAGCCTCAAGTGGTTTCCTCATATTCATGTTCTGATCAGTACTCAGGTGAACACTCCAGACAGACCCTCTGCAGATCTCTGAAGCCTCTCTCTCTCAGTGTAGCCCTTTCCTCCAGTATTCATCCTTCTGACTCTATCTATAGATAGATACCTTGCCCTTCCTGGAATTCCAGCTTTTTTTCCTCCAGCTGGGGAGACTGCCAGGCTCTACGTGGTTCCTCTTCCTGAGCTGCTGTCTTGAACTTCTCTCTGGACAATAAACTAGGACAATAGTAGAGCTCACTTTAATTTGTTTCTCTTCTATCAGTCATCATTGTCCTAAGACAGCTAATATCCAATGTCTATAAACAGGTGTTTCATGTATTTTGCATGGTATTTTAGTTATTTGACATGGAAGGGTTACTCTGATGTCAGGAACTGTGGAGGCTCTAAAATTTTACCCGACTTACAAACTAATACATTTTCTACCACAGTTTCATAGATGCTGGCAGAAGACAAGAGAGTCCTAGATCAGAAACAAAGGACTCTATAATTCACAGCGTGGTAGACCACATGAGCTTCACGTTCCCATTATTCTTCCCTGCACTGTCTCCCCCTCCCCACACCAAGTCCCACAGGGTGGTGTGAAGGAGCACAGATGGGTGTGCACACACAGTACATTTGTGTCACATCTGAGAAACCTTGTACTTAGGACACCCCAGTCTTCTAGGGGGGCTGCTGACAGATCTACCCAACCTTTCTCTGAAGGACATTATCTTTACTATTCTGGGCAGAAAACAAGACAACTTTCTGCCCTAGAGAATATACTATCTCATATTCCAAGTTTGTTTGCTTTCCAAACATCCTTGAAAAGATATTCTATATATTTTCTTAATGTTTATTCATTTTTGAGAGAGAAAGAGACAGAGCGTGAGTAGGGGAGGGGTAGAGAGAGAGGGAGACATAGAACTCAAAGCAGGTTCCAGGCTCTGTGCTGTCAGCGTGCCCTGAAAAGATATTCTATAAAAAGCTGATATAAGATGTACAGAAAGTAAAACTTATGTCATTACTACTGTTTTTAAGGACCAGAAAGAAAATCAGAACTGTCAAGCAAAGAAAGTAAAATTGTGGCTTTGAGTGAATGAATGAATGTTTTAGGAAGGATTTCAGAGTTGGGGTACTTCTTTATACTGTGGAGAAGTAATGAACTCTTCCCCCAGTAGGAGAGAAGCATCTGTGCCTCTTGGAGCATGCTGGGCTTCCCAGAGTGTGTGCTTTTCACTTTTCCTCATTGTTTTTCAGAGGGTATTGTTCCTGGGCCCCCCACAGACCTCTCTGTCACAGAGGCCACCCGGAGCTATGTGGTGCTAAGTTGGAAGCCCCCTGGCCAGCGTGGCCACGAGGGCATTCTGTACTTTGTGGAAAAGGTAAGACTCTGGGATCAAACATTATTACCTCATGCCACTTCCTAAAGATTTCTTTAGAGAACTAGAGCTTAAATTTCCATTGTGTCCTGAACTCTTCAAACCCGTATAAACTATGAACAATCTTCACAGAAAAATGCATATCACACAAAACTTTGCCTAAAAGTTCAGGGGGTGTATAGATCTGTGAAGCTCACCCATAGACTCCAAGGAGGCCCACAGACCTCAAATTATAACCCTTTAAGAAGAGAATTGCTCCCGAAACTGTAGATTGTTCATATGGCAGTTTTCTAGAAGCTTTCTCTGTCTCTCTCGCTCTAGTAATAGCTTCTCATCTCTCTACAATTTGTCTTAAGCAGTCGAAACTGAAGATCAATGAGGGTAGATGAGCCAGAGGAATAGAAGTGACAATACTTTCAGAATACTGTCAAATAGCTGGAGGATCAAAGAGAGAAAGTCCTTACATGCTGCCTGGCACTTGGCCAGCACTACTCTAAGTACAGGTAGTAGGATGGGGTCAGAGATTGCAAAACAGCATGAGATACTGGCTAGTTCTTTCCCTCAAATATCTTGTAATTTTATTGTCATGCTCTTGGAGAGGGCAGCGTATAATGAAAGCCTAAAATGGGTGGAATGATGAGAATTATATGTGAATCTACCATAGACACAGATCTAAGGGCAGTTACAGTAAGCATTTATGCCCAGAAAATGGAGAAGAGCCAAGTCCTAGACAGGACGTTATTTGGGGCAAGTGCCCTAGTTTCAAGGGCAGACACAAAGGAGGAGTATCTGCCAGGCAAAACATAATTGCCTCCGGGACGGGGCATTTCAAGAGAATTTACTTAAAATGAGGTTCAAAATCCATTCATTAAGAAAGTTTTGATTAAGATATAATTGAAAAAAATGAAACTAGAATAAGCTTATTTTCTGTTACCCATAAGAACATTTACATTTATACTGGCAGCCACGCACCATTATTTTTGAAGAACAACAAATGAAACAATTGGCTGTATTTTTTGTGTATTTTGTTTTTATAAAATTGTGTGATAACAGGGTAAGTTGTCATTTACTTTACATTTTACCTTCGTAGTAAAATTATAGAAAAGGTTTCTACTTGGCAAAAATATTGTGGAGCTTGGTGAGTTTTCCTAAGAGCTTTTGTGTTTCATCCTTAATGCTATTCTGATCATTCAATTTCAGAACATCTATTAGGTCACCTTCCCTGATAATTATTACAGGAGAATAGACATGATGGGTATATAGGTACTTGCAAACTTCTGCAAATTAGGTGACAACATGAAAGTAATATGCAACTATCTTCATGGCCTTTTAGTTATTTGAGATCATCAGAGAATATTATACTAGCATTAAAAATGCTAGGGTCTGTGGTTTTCCTATTTTAATTAATAAATGTATTAATTTATGTCCTTTTTAAAGACATTTATCATGTCTTTGAGGAGCATGCCTCACTTCTCCTTGTCCCTAGCACATTGGTAACAATAAATGGATTATTTCTGTAACATGGACATCTTTCAAAAGAATCTGATTTTACTAAAAACATATTAGATTTTTTATTGTTAGTAATTTGTATATTTTCTAGATATTAACCTCAAATTAACTAGAACTTGAGTAGCATTTCTGATTTTAAAATTTTTCTTTTCTTTTTTTTTCTTAATAGAGGGCAAGACTAGAGTGGAAAATGTTTATTTCCTGGTGTGCTTAATACATACCCTCCACTGAATCTTTTCGAAATTCTCCACAGGAAGAGAGTTCTGAGTAAGCTCTCTGACAGTAATTACCATCTTTCCTATAATAATGACACAGTAACAATGTACCACTGAGGCGTTTTCTTCAAATGAGTCAACTTTGGCTTCTGTTAAACATTTCCTCTGGTCACATAAACTCTAATTTCTCCAGGAAAGTCTATTAACTTCCCTAGACCTAAATACATATGAGTCTGTGATTAAAAATGTAAGTGTTCATCCACCAGCAAACCTGGCATGGAACAGAGGGAACATTTCGAGTACAGGGTGAGCAGAGAGGCCTGTAAAGGCATGGATGACGTATACAAAAGGCCCAGGATGTTGACATATTGGGGGAGCAGAACATGTCCAGAGACCTAGGGCACACTTACAGAACTATCCAAACATCACACCGTTGTCCTGAGCCGAGACTCAAGCTATTCTGATGAGCCACTTCTAATACATTGACCTTTCTTTTTTTTTTTTTTTTAACATTTATTTATTTTTGAGACAGAGAGAGAGCGTGAACAGGGGAGGGTCAGAGAAAGAGGGAGACACAGAATCTGAAACAGGCTCCAGGCTCTGAGCCGTCAGCACAGAGCCCGACGCGGGGCTCGAACCCACGGACCGTGAGATCATGACCTGAGCCGAAGTCGGCCGCTTAACCGACTGAGCCACCCAGGCGCCCCTACACTGACCTTTCTAAAGAGAAATGTTCTACATGCTTTTGTCCCGCAGCACATTTTCATCCCCAGAATATTCATGCCCATGGGAGTTCTGCTTCTTTAATTACCCCTGAGCTTGCACTTCTTTACAGAACTTTTTACCAGAATTTGCATGCACATAAAGCACAAAGTCACCTGTTATGGCTAAAGCTTATGCCCAGTTACACCATGTCTGTGAGCCCTAAAATGGTTGATAGTGAGGGGTTTATTAGCAAGGTTATTGGATGGATCGGCCTCCAGTGTTCCCAGCCTTCCTATACTGTGTTCTTCTCAGCCCCAAACTTTTTTCTCAGATGTCTTATGTCTTCAGCTCTTTCTCTCTCATTCCCTTATCAAAAATCTGGTCCTGTCAGAGATAAGGGTTGTATCACTTGCTAGCTCTGTTTCTGCATGCAGGAATGTTTACCAATGACCAGGCACTGTTCTTTTTTTTTTCCTTTCATAAAAATTTATGTTTATTATGCTTAATCAAATGTAAGTGATACATCCAAGGAAAAATTTGCTATTTTTTTAAATGAAATTTATTGTCAAATTGTTTTCTCTACAACACCCAGTGCTCATCCCAACAGGTGGACCAGGCACTGTTTGAAGCACTCTGCACATGTTAACTCACCTAATACTTACGGTAACCTTATGAGGGAAATGCTTTTATTTTCATCATGCCTATTTTGTAGATGAGGAAATTGAGGCTTCGGTGGGGCATATAATTTGCTCAGGGTCACACATTTAGTAAGAGACAGAGCTAGTATTTGAACCCAGACAGTCTGGCTCAGTTTCATATACTGTATCCAACTAGTATACATTGCTGCCTTTCAACCTTCCCAAGCCTGTCTTCTCTGGACAACATGGATAATCACACAGTGCTACCTCCACAATACTTAGTTCAGAGCACAGTTGAGAAGATTAAAGAGTTACAATGACATAAATCCCCTAGCACAGTAAAAGGCAGCTATTATTTTTTATTATGAAAGTATAAATGACTGATAATTGTTATATGTTCCCCAGGGGAGAATGTGTCAAAATGAATTAAAGCCATAAACTGAAGAATTGAAGGTCTGGGAGAATTTTATCCCTCAGTTATCAGCAGATTGACTGGTTAGGGGGAATTTATCCTCTCTACCCTTCCACACACAATGACACATCATGAAAGATTCGACAAGGGACTTTAGAGGTTACCCTGTCACATTTGCTTATTTTGCAAATGTTAAAACTGAGACCAAACAATACTCATGTGACTCTCCCCAGGTCACATGTCTTATTCTTAACAAAGCTAGGACCAGAGTGGATGCCTCTGGATCCTTTTCACCATACCATGTTGTCTCTCATTTCAAATCCATGAAGGTTATGCCAAACGATATACCAGTATTTTTATAGTCCCAAGAATGTATCATCCCTCACAGCTGGTCACTATATCTCAAGGTTTGGATTTCTGGAAAAGTATCTTGAAACTGTTCAAAAGTTCCAAAGCAAAATCATTTCTGCTGACCTTGGGCAGAATTGAGAGTACAAATAGGAGGGGAAAAGGATTACTGAAGACTACTGATAGTTTTCTCACTATATTCTCTACCAAAGTGCAAATAGACACCACATCCTTTCAAGGATTTCAGAGTCACTCTAGACCACTTTAATTCCAAGAATAGAATTGCTTTAAATTAGTTTTTCCCATAATTTATTCTAAAATATGGGTAAGAAAAAAAGAACATCTTTATCTTTCATTAGCTTCCTTCCTTCCTTCCTTCCTTCCTTCCTTCCTTCCTTCCTTCCAAATTCAAAAAAAAAAATTCATTCATTCAGGAAAAAACAATTGTTGATTATTTCCTATGTGTCAGATACAATTCTAGGCTCTGGAGGATAGCAGTGAACAAGACAACTTGCTGAACTCAATTTACTGAAACTTATTTTTCAATGGAGGAGATGACAAATAACTTAATTTCAAATAGAGATAAGTGTTTAAAAAAATAATAAAGCAAGATAAAGGATAGAGAGTGATGAGAAAGGAACAAAGAACTCTTTCAGATTCTTTGGTAGAATAGGGAGGGGGTGATCAAGAAGGGCTTTCTGAG
This sequence comes from Panthera uncia, assembly GCF_023721935.1. Taxonomy (NCBI): domain Eukaryota; kingdom Metazoa; phylum Chordata; class Mammalia; order Carnivora; family Felidae; genus Panthera; species Panthera uncia. The sequence goes on along the minus strand of NW_026057586.1, from coordinate 52,806,738 downwards.
GAGGTGGTGTTTGAGCACAGACCTGAATGATATTCTGAATCATTAAATAACACTCAATTAAAATAAAAGTTTATAGCAGTGAAAATTAAAGTATCTTATATAGCACATTAAATTGAATTACCCACCCTAAGAATTAGAAAAGGATCTGACCCCAAGCAGTCCTCAAAATAAATTAAGGTCTTTTATAAGTCGATCAGTGATCTTACTTGGTTAATAAAGTCAGTGAAGTATTAAAGTATTTATCAAACAATGCAAAGCCAATTTTATTTAGATAATCCTATGGACTACAGATGCTTCATCCCCATTTCCTCCAAATCTCTTCTCCAGTTCAACTCACTGGTAACAGGTAGGTGGTTTGTTGACGGATAAATAAGACTGCTAGATGCCTGGCCTAGAGGTCCCATTTATTCTTGCCGTGCCGTGAATGGGTCTCACTGTTTGGGCTGCAGTGTGACGCAGAGACAGAAAACTGGCAGCGGGTGAACACAGAGCTCCCTGTGAAGTCTCCCCGCTTTGCTCTCTTCGACCTGGCTGAAGGGAAATCCTACCGCTTCCGCGTCCGCTGTTCTAACTCGGCAGGAGTGGGTGAGCCCTCAGAGGCAACGGAAGTGACCGTGGTAGGGGATAAACTTGGTAAGTGTGGAGTTCCCTTGAACAACTGTAAACTTCTTTTACTTCAATTTAAGAAAAACTTCCAAAGCAAGTACTCATCAGAACGTATATGCCCGGAAGCAAAAGTAGTGGCATCCTTCTTTCGTATCATGAATTTAATTGATGACTATACTTGACTGATACATTTCAAAAATTCATTATTATGAATGATGAAGTTATGAAAAGTAAACTTCTTTGGGAGTTTCAACAGTATTGTTAATGTATTTTTTCTGGAGTGGGTTGGTAGGTTCCTGGGTATTTAGTTTATCATTATGCCCCCACACTAACATATTTTTTTTTTATTTTCTGCTTTAACAAATATAAAGTAAGTAACTGTATGTTTGAGATGATTACTTATGTAAAATTTATGTGTGTGTGTGTGTGTGTGTGTGTGTGTGTGAGAGAGAGAGAGAGAGAGAGAGAGAGAGAGATAAGAATGAAGTTTTTTAAACCACACCTGAGTTTGATCATCATTTTCCTCCTTTGTCAGATATCCCAAAGGCCCCAGGCAAAATCATCCCAAGCAGAAATACAGACACATCAGTGGTAGTTTCATGGGAGGAATCCAAAGACGCCAAAGAACTGGTCGGGTACTACATAGAGTCAAGTGTGGTTGGCTCTGGCAAGTGGGAGCCCTGCAACAACAACCCTGTGAAGGGCCCACGGTAACCACAGTGTTGGGGGGTGGGCTGTGGGGAGCCTTCTGACTCTAGAGCATAGAGGCTATCAGGAGGAAATCAGCCATGGACCCATACAGCAGCACCAACATCCAGTGGAGGAAGACTTTTTAAAACATTATGCTTTAAGGGGTGGCTCAGTTGGTTAAGCGTCCGTCTGACTTCAACTCAGGTCATGATCTCATGGTTCATGTGTTCGAGCCTCACGTTGGGCTCTGTGCTGATAGCTCAGAGCCTGGAGCCTGCTTCGGATTCTGTGACTCCCTCTCCCTCTGCCCCTTTCCTTGCTCATGCTCTCTCTCTCTCTCTCTCTCTCTTAAAAATAAATAAGTATTTAAAAAATTTAAAAAGAACATTATGCTTTATATATCCAAATGAAATAAAAATTGAACATTATCTACTGCTATATTTTTTTTTAAAGTTTTCTTGGGATATTAAACACTTAGAAACACATTAATGCCAGCTATGATGGGTTCACTTTATAGCTCTTTTCTGATTCTTTTCCTTTATGCTATTTGTTCTTTCTACCCCTCTTTTGTGGTCTTTAATATCCAAAATGATAAGATTTCAAGGGTCTAATAGGCTCTAGCTGACATAAAATAGCCAGGCATTTTAAATGAATAGGAAAAAAGTATCAACATTTTACAAATTTTGAACATGGTGAAACTCAGTGCTAAGGAGACATAAGTAACACCAAAAAAAAGGACACTCAGAATACTTTGCCACTTCTTTACATCTGTTTCTAATATGGAGAGGGTTTTTTTCTTGCTTTCAAATGTTTTGTCAACCAGTCTTGCAAGTTGATGATGAATTCTGGTCTGCAACCAAACTCTGAGACTCCTTTGATTTAGGACTGATCTGAGAGGAGAATTCCCCCTGCCCCCACCAGAATTGTCATGCAGGCTTGTTAGGCAGCTTCTGGCATGGCCACTTTCAAGTCCAAGGACCCCCATAGGATGAGTTGTTTCTTTTGCAGAACATGAGAGAATAGAGAAAAATCAATTAATGGGTGAAAGCAATATGTTTTTCAAGAGATTCACTTGGCCTGTTTACTCATTTCACTGTTACTCTCAGTTCCCAGCATTTTCCTGGGGCTATTTAGAAATATTTATAGAGGGTGAGGCAGGGTCTGCCTTTCCACAAACAGATGGCAGCTTCTCAAGGGCAGGCACCATTTTCTATTCATCTTTGTGCCCACAATACCTAGCTCAGTGCCTGGAACACTGAAGTGCTCAATAAATATTTGCTGAACTGAGCTGACCTGAAGAATTGGCCTCATTTATGTCTGCCTTCATTAAATATTCCAACTTTACTAATGGTAATAGAGTCATTAGCAGACCTGTTATTTCCTCTGGTTACAGTGTTCAGGATGGATTAAAATGTTACAGTGATTCATGAAACAGCTATTTATAGCCATAATAGCTATTAAGGAAGGAGGTTGTTTTATGTGCGAAACTGCCCATGGATTCACACCTCATTACTGGATCCTCATTTCTAAATGGTTATCCATATTTCATCTTATTTTCAGATTCCAGTGTCATTTCTCAAGTCATTATGCCTTCCCTGGTATGCAGGGAAGCAGTAACTAGGCCTCTGTAACAGGGAGCAGCCAGTGTCTTACAGCCATAAGTGTAAACCTGAAATAGCCATTAATGATATCATTAATATCACCTATTATTTATTAAAAGACTCCTCTATGCCAGACCCTGAAATAAGTACTTTAAATACAGCCAGTCTTTACACAAAAGTTATTATGGAGGCATTATTATCCCCATTTTACTGATGAGCACACAGAGCCTCGGAAAAGTTAAGGTACTTAATTCGGGGGAAACCCAGGACTCTGAATTGTTTGATCGAGTTTAGAAAATCGCCTTAATTAGCTGCCTTCTTGTCTAAAGCACATACATTACCTGATCTCTCTACGAATTATTTTTATAAACCCAGATCATTCAGTTAAGCTAAAATCATCTTGTCTAATTTGCCTGCTAGAAAAGTTTTTAAAAACTCCTTTTCCTTTTAGATTTACTTGCCATGGACTGGCAACTGGCCAGAGTTATATCTTCCGGGTCAGAGCAGTTAATGCAGCTGGACTTAGTGAATATTCACAGGATTCAGAAGCGATTGAAGTAAAAGCTGCTATAGGTAAGTACCTTCTGCGTAGCTTTGGAGGGCAAAAAGTGAATTTTTATGTTATAAAGGAAGATACCATCCTCGCCAGAAATGGTTTTAAAGCTTCTAGTACTGCTCGAGGGTTCTGTCCTCAGATGATCATTATCTCTGACTCCAGGTGACAGCTAACCTTCCATAGCCATCATTTTACAGATCTTCATCACTTACCCAGACTCTGTGCATCTGTAGCCTTGCCATCTTCACAAGTCCGAGTGTCCTCAGATAGTTCCCATTGTGTGAAACTCCATTCTAACTTCGTGCTCATCCTGGGAGTGTGGAGGGCCATCCGGTTCCGTGAAGTGGTATATCACCCATAACCCACGTCATTTTGTACCTAAATGCCATTTCACCTGCGACAAAGCCTGGCTTGTTTTCACTAACAACATGCTTTTTACAAACTCCTCTAAATTTCGTGCAAGATACTTGTGGTTGCTTGGTCATATGCTACATTTCTGCTCACAAAGTAACCAACAGAATAAAACCCGTAATAAAGTAATTGTATGAGTGTACATGATGTGCCTCCCAATCTTAGATAAAGCAGGGAAAGGACCCACATAGCTCAGAGCACTAAAAATGATGTCTGTGATAGAGTGACACACATTTGAAGGGAAAGATTATTTAATACCAGTTATCTTCAGTTATCATGCCGTATTACTTTTTAATATTCCTTATAATATGGACAGTAGGTAACTTTTTTTTTTTTTTTTTTGAGGTTGGGAGGTACAGGCCATTAATATTTCAGTAATGTACATAATTCTAGCTGTTATAAAATCAGGATCTTTAATGTATGTCCTGTGCACTTTATGATCCATTCTGCCCCCTCATTCTGTGAATTAAGAGGACTTAATATCTTTCAAAAAACGTCAGAAGTTTGCTTTTTTCTTGTATATACTTGGGTTCTGCAAATCAAAATGGTTCCTGTTTCTGTCTGTGGTTTTTTGTTCTCATTTCTTCTTTTCCAGAATATGGAGAAGTTGAAATGTTTCCTTGGTGTAAATTATGTGAAACGTGTGCTTTCCGTATTTCTTGCAAATCTGAGTGATTTCTGTTAAACTAAGATTCCTTGTTCTGTTTGTGGTCCTAATGGTTTTCCCTTTGTTCTGTTAAGTAAGAGCAATTTGGACTGTGTCTGGGCTCAAAGCGTTTCTGTTGTTATCTGGTGATTGTAGGGGGAGGAGTGTCTCCAGATGTGTGGCCTGAACTGAATGATACACCTGGTGGACTAACAGACTCCAGGGGAGGCATGCATGAAGCCTCCCGGCCAACCTTTAAGAAAGATGCTTTGCTTGGTAGCAAACTTAACAAACCTTCACTACCCAGTAGCGCTCACAACCTGGGCCAAACAGAAGTGAGTAAAGTAAGTGAAACAGTTCAGGAAGAGCTTACCCCATCACCACAGAAGGCAGCTCTTGAGGGGAAAAGTAAGTCTGACCCTCTGAAAAAGAAGAAGGACATAGGTGAGAGTTGAAAGAGTCAACTGTTCCATCTGTCTCCATCAGTGTCCTCACCTCATCGTCCGGATCACACTCTTCCATCTGTGTTCGCTTTCATCTATGTATATTCTTAATTTTCTGTGTTTTCAGCTATCCATTTGCAATACTTTTGTCTAGTGAGTTGTAAAAGTAATTTTATATGAGCTTGGCTTTTATACATAGTTTACTGTGCTTAGTGACAATAGAATAAGGTGATTGGGTTATAGAGTCCTTTTTGGTTTCTCAGACAGACACAGGTTTAGCCTCATTTTGCTAAGAAAATTAGAGCTAAGAGCACAAAGAATTTGAGAATCACAGCCTATGTGAGGTCCTTTGAAATGTTTATCTTCAGTACATGTATAGGAAAAATATTTTACAAAGAAGTCACATTTAATCAGGATCATAGTTATTAACTTCCATTGTTTATCTTCAGGTGTTCAAGTTATCTTTCATATTTAATTCAAATAAATATGAGTAACATTATCTCTCTGAGTTACCATGAAAAGTTTAATAGGGTATTATAATCATATAAAGCTAAATTCTATGATTTATGAATCACATTCCCAGAACTGTTTTATTTAAGACTATTTATCAGTAAGCTCAGAATTTTCTGATTAGGATATTTGATACTTGTGTCTTATATATTCTAGGAGACAGTATTTTTCTTATCAAATAAAAATGAAATGATAAGCATATACTGACAAACTATAGCATGCCTGTCTTCCACCCCCTATTACTTCCCCACCCGTAACTTCTGTAATGTATTTTTTTGACACCTTTATTGTCCCTTCAACTTTGAGATGGGATATTCATTTGAGAATTCACATTCAACATTGCTCTGTAATAGGGAGGGAGAGGGAGAGAGAGAGAGAGAGAGAGAGAGAGAGAGAAATTTCTTTTTTAATGTAAAGAATGAAGGAGGTTGGTGAGGGGGAAGAGAAACACATGTATTATTTTTAAAATCTTTATTGTTCTGAGAATCTTTTGAATAAGAATAAATAGTTCTTTTTTTCCTATAATCCAAATAAATATTTAGAAAACTCTTTCTGATGTTATTGCACATCTAGATGGATTTCTTTCCACCATCTCACCTTCTCTTTCTTTATCGAAAACCATAATTTAGCAGTTAGGTGAAAAGTTGATCAGCAAAGCCACATAAATGAAGTAAGTCTTTTAAAACATCGTCCACATGTATTTCTGGTTATGCACTAATAAACACAGTGACAACTATTCAGTATTTTGTACTATATGAATAATAGTCCAACATCAGATTAAAAATAATGCAGCAAAAAGTATTATGTAATAAGAGAAAAATCACATGGCAGATTGTGCCTGGCTTTAAAAAAAAAATTTTTTTTAAGGTGGCATTTAGCTGAGTTCCAGAATAAGATTTGTCCTGTGTGTAGACAGAACTTGTTTAGTTGTAAGGTCTCACAAGGGTATGTATGCCCAAATGGTGAAATGCTATCCTTTTGGAAATAATATGGAAATTCTCAGTAAGGAAATTGAGGGAGAAATTAATATACACATTTCATTTTCCTGAAGGAGCAAATAGAAACAAAACTACAAAAAGAAACAAAAATATATATCTTGGGGAAAAGATGTCTTCTTACGGGTAACAGAATCACTTTTCATATTATTGCACCATCTTGCTGTTAGTATTTCAAAAATTATTCTTCCGTGGAGGGGTGGGGCAGCTTCTTTTTATCTTTGCAATAATAATTGCAGTGCCCTTTTTACTCTGTGTTGGCTTTTTTCTCATACACCAGATTGGATGCCAAGTTACTGATCAGTCTCACAATTTAGTCTCATACTGCAAGAGCCTAGTGCCCTCTCACATGGTACTAATGACATGAGTTTAATGTACATAGAATCATAAATGCATTTCTGTCTACTCACGAGCGATTCATATTGCAACAGCGGCACCATCGCCACCCTATGATATCACTTGTCTTGAAAGTTGTCGTGACTCGATGGTTCTTGGATGGAAGCAACCAGATAAGAGTGGAGGGGCTGAAATTACTGGCTATTATGTGAACTATCGTGAGGTAATTGACGGGGTACCGGGAAGATGGAGAGAAGCCAACATCAAAGCTGTCAGTGATGAGGCATATAAGGTAAATGTGTGACCTTCTGTAGTGTGGAGTGTCATGTATATGATGACACGGTCACTTGCACACCATGCACACTCACCTACACACCCAGCACCTTGTAAATGATTCATGTCATTACTCCAGGGTCCATTGTCTGCAATGACATGAGTTTTGTCATTGTCATATACGGTAAGTCATATAAGGTAAGTAGAAGTGATCTGACCAGGAAGGATTTGTATTTTCTGATTCATACACATAAGCAATAACTTCCCAGAACATTTACTGTGAAATGTATATCTATTATAAAAATTAGTGTTTATTTCAAGACTTATGAAATATCTGTAACCAATATGCCACTAGCACCAAGGGTCCCAGGATCCAAATGACTAGATTTTTAACTTTCAGTGTTCAAATGACAAAGGATAAAGGGACATGGGCCTGGTGGTCAGACTCAGCTCACCACTTGTGAAGTGTCCCCCATGAAGGGATTGTTCACATGTGTATACCCACAAGTTTCCCTTCTTCACTGCTTTGCCCATCTCAGCACACTTGAAGGGTCTTACTGTTGCCACAACTATGCTCCCCCCCACCCCCCTTTAGAGCATTGTCAGCTGGAGGAAAGTTACCACCTCCTAGTACTCACAGAACCCCAAGCTGTGGGGGCAAGAGCAGGGCGAGGCTGGGCGAATGCTTTCCCTAACTCAGTGCCACGCTTTTTAAATCTAACACTTAAAATTTATGAAATATCACACACATACTGAACACATAAAGAATAAAACAAGAATACTTAAAATAAAATTATGTTTTTAAGATTCTTCCATGTCAGTGTGTAGCTATGACTTCATTACTGTGTTGTATTCTATCATAGGACCATCTCACAATCTACTTTTCCATTCAGTTATTGATTGATATTCGGGCATTTTTGCATTCATAGCTATATCAAACAGTGTAGCTATGAACACTTTTGTTTGTATCTGCTGGCACATACATGCACTAGTTTCTGTAGGTTATTATCTAAAAGTAGAATTGCTGGTCCAGAGAGTCTGTTTATCTTCAATTTTAGTAGATAATTCTATACTGTTTTTCTAAAGAGTATGAGAATTCCCATTGTTGCACATCCTTCTAACACTTGCTATATTCACACATTCTCAGTTTTGACAGTCAAAGTGTCAAATGAGTCTGAACATCTCTTCTTGTGTATACATATTCCACTTGAAATCTCCTTTTATAACATGCCTATTCAAAGGTTTTGCCAGTTTTCTACTAGGTTTTCTTACTGACTGGTGATGTTCTTTATATATTCTGAGTTTAAATCCTTGGTAGCTGTAGAATCTGCGTCTATCTTCTCCCATTTATTGGCTGGCATTTTCTTCTCCCTATGGTAATGACACTAGTTTTAATGTCAGATTTATTGTGGCCAGACTTAACAGCATTGGCTTTGTCATTAGTGATTGCTGTACCCCCGCACCCTTTTTTTAAGAGATGCCTTCCCTATTGAAGGTCATGGGGATATTGTATTAGATTACCTTCTCAAAGCTTTATGGTTTGCCACTTACATTAAAGTCATTACTTCGCCTATAAATTTTGTGTGTGGTGTAAAGTAAAAGTCAACATTCACTTTCCCCCCATGGGTTTTCAGTTGTCCCAGCATTATCTATTGAAAATTGCAGCTATTCTGCTAGGCTATCTGTATCATGTATCAAGTTTCTTTGATGTGAGTGTCTGCTTCCATGTTCTCTATTTTGTTCCACTGGTCTGTTTGTCTACCACTGGGCGAGTACCACACTAATTTAATCATTACCACTCTATAGTAAATTCGATAACTGGTAGATCAAATTATCTTCGTTTATTTTTTTATTCCAAGGCTATTTTTAGCCCTTTGCACTTTGATATAAATTGTACAATTAGGTTACCAAGTTCTACCAAAAAACAAGACAAGCAAAAGAAAATATAATAAGAAAAATTAAATTAAACAAAAACATTTTAAAATTCTGATTGGGATTGTATTGACTCTACAAAGAAATTGAGGAATCATTGATATCTTAAAATATATTTTTAATGTTTATTTATTTTGTGAGAGAGAGAATGAGTGCAGGAGTGGGGGAGGGGCAAAGAGAGAGACTCCCAAGCAGGCTCCCTGCTGACAGCAAGGAGCCCAAGGTAGGGCTCAACACGGGGCTCGGCTAGGGGCCTGATCTCAATCCCATGAACCATGAGATTATGACCTGAGCCAAAATCAAGAGTTGGACTAACCAACTGAGCCACCCAAGTGCTCTTGACATTTTTAAAATATTAAATCTTCTAATACATGAACATGATATTTCTCTCCATTTATTTTGGTCTTCTTTAAAGTTTCTCAATAAAGTTTTATAATTCTCCATAGAAGTCCTACACATCATGTTATTTATTTATAGGTGTTACATATTTTCAGTGTTTAAATAGTATATTTTATATTATTTTGTTATTGCTGGAATATAGAGATATACCTCATTTTTATACATTGATTTTACATGTCATTGTTATGTATAGGTTTTTTGCTAAATTGTCTCATAATTTCAAAAAGCTACCTATGAACTCTTTTTGATTTTTTATGTATCATCATATCATCTGCAAATGACAATTTACTTCTTCATTTCCAAATTTTATATTTTTTGCTTCATTTTCTTAACTTTCTGCTTAGAGTCTTTACAAAATGTTGATAGAAGTGGTGGTCTTGGTCATTCTAGACTTGATCTTTATCTTAAAAGAAAACTTTTCAACATTTCACTGTTAAATGTTATATTTACTATCAGTGTCTGATAGACATCTGTTATCAACTAAAGGAAGTTTCCTTCCGTTCCTAGTTAAGAATTAATTTAAATTATCAAATATTTTTTCTGAATCTATTGATATGGTTATACAATTTTTCTCTTGAGTTTTAATGTGGTATATTCTACTAATTGTCTAATGTTAAAACAACCTTGTGTTCCTGGCATAAATCCAAACTGGACATTATGTATACTGTGTCTGTATATTACTTGATTTTTTTTTTTTTTTTTGCTTATTATTGTTTAGGATTTTTTGCCTCTATGTTCATGAATGAAATTACCCTGAGACTGTAATGAATTTGATATAAATACCTGACAAGGATAGTACTGGAAGTGAAAATTCCAGGAAAATCTCACTTTATTGAGATATAATTCACATATTGTAAAATTCACCCAATTAAAATGTTGCTTTATATATTTTGAAGGGATGTTATTAGATGCGTACGAAGTGACTTTCTGTATCACTAACAATATGTTTTTCCTTAAAGTCTATATTATCTGTTATTAATAGAAACTTACCAATTTTCTTTTGGTTGGTGTTTGCATGGTATATAATTTTTCATCCTTTAACTTTCTATCTGTCTTTAACTTTATGCTTTGTATGTGTCTTTTAAAAATAGTATAGGGTTATGTATTTTTTCCTACCTGAGAGTCTTTGTCATTTAACTAGAGTAATGTTACTACTAGTTACTTTTTTGAAAAACCAGTTATCTTATTTTGTATTTTCTATTTGTTGTGCCTGTTTGGTTTCATTTTCTGTCCTTACTTGACTACTTTGAATAGTTTTTTTCCCCGTCAGTCATCCCCTTATTCCTGTACACTACCTTGAAAGCTATAGATTCTGGGTTTCTGGGTTTGTTTTTGGTGGTTATTCTAGAAATTACCGTGAGCAAATTAACAGTCCAGTCTGAATTTATTCTATTGTTTTACCCTTGTCTGAGAAACATAGAGCCTCAAAATACCTTAAGCCAGTTCCCAACTTGTATGCTATTGTGTGTGTTAAGTCTTTTTTTGAATCCAAAAGTATTGTTATTATTGTTTTATCTCAATAATTATTTAGATTTATCTACATATTTTACATTTTATTTGATTTTATATCTTTGGCCTTCCATTTGAGATTACTTTCCTTTTGTCTAAATTAAATAGTTTAGAATGTTCTTTAGTGAGGGTATTCTGAAGATACATACTCTTCACGTTTATCTGAAAATAACTTTATTTTCATTCTTCAAAAAATTTTTTCTGGATAAAACATTATATAATAGTAGTTCTTTTCTTTCACACTTTAAAGGTATAATTTCACTGTCTTTTGGCTCATTGTTGCCACTGACATGTCAGCTCTTATTTTTATTTTTTTAAGATTTTTTTTAAGTAATCTGTGTACTCAATGTGGGGCTTAAACTTATAACCCCAAGTTCAAGAGACACATGCTCTACCAACTGAGCCAGCCAGGCACCTCAACATGTCAGCTTTTAGTCTGTTTGCTCATTGGAAGATTATTTGTCTTTTCTCTTAGACAGCTTTTAATATTTTCACTATCTCTTTGGTATGCTACAGTTGAAGTAGTATGTGTCTAGGTATAGGTTTTTTAACAATGTCTCTTCCAAGGATTTTGACAGGAGGAGGATTTTTAACCTGTGGGTTGGATTTTTTCAGGAATATCTTTCTGGAAAACTCTAAGCCACTATCTCCTAAAATATTGTTGCTGCTCCCTTCTCTCCCCTCTTCTCCTGAAGCTCTAGTTAACATGCATTTGGCATTCTCATTCTATCTTCCACGTCTATTAATTGCTCTTCTCTCTTTCCCATCTTTGTGTCTTTCTCCACTGTGGTCTGTGTAATTTCTCATAACTTTCTATTAGTTTACAAAGTTCCTCTTCTTTTCATCTGATTTCCTGTTAATCACATCCCGTTATTTTTTTCTTATTGTATTTTCCCTTTTATAAGTCATATTTTACAAAATATTTTATAGTTTGCTCTCTCCTGCAGATATTTTAAATTTGTATTTTATACTTAAAACATAGTAACCATAGCTGTTTTTCTAATCTATGTCAGATGATTACATCATCTAATATCTTTGCAGGTCTATATCTGTCATCACTGGTTTTGTTGTCTTGCTCATGGTATCTTGTTTTCTATGCTTGGTTATCCTTGATTATGTGATGCTCATTGTCCTTAAAATATTGCTTGCATTAATAATTTGAGGTTTAGCATGAAGGCATCTTTCTCTGGAGAAAATATGTATTTGCTTCTGCAAAGTACCTGGGGATACCCCATGTTCAGTTTTTTCTTAAATCAAGTATAAGGCTTTAATTTTTTGGACAAACAAGCAATGTGAATTTACACTGTATGAAGGCAGAATGATTTCTAATTCAACTTTATCCCCAAAGAGTAAAACCCTTTGGGGTTCCAGCTTAATAGTAGAGGGTTCCCTTTTATTATCTCCTTTTTGGTTTCGCTCTAGGCTTTGATTTCTGAGTCCCTCTACTTGTCAGATAATCAAAACCAAAGGTCAAAAAAAATTTTTTATTGGCCAGTTCCCCAAAGTAAAAGCCACTTCGATGTTTCATTTATCTCTCTTTGTTCCCTATTTCCCTTTATGCTGGCCTGATAATTCTGTAACATCTTGACACTAATTTGATGCTTTTGAGAAGATTTTTAAAAGATATTTTTATCTGGTGTTTTTTAATTTTTTAGCAGGGTGATTAATCTCTATAGCCTAGTTCACCATTGCCAGAAATAGAAGTCCCATGCCACAGTATTTCACCTAAGCCTAGAATGACCAACTTTTCCAGTTTGCCTAGGACTCTCCTAGTTTCAGCACTAAACTGCCTACATCCTTAGAAACCCCATAATTCCAGGAAAATTGGACTAGTTGTTCACACTAACGGAGCCCCAGAACAGCTGGTACCTGAATAAAGTGCTTTTAGATCCAAGTTATCTACATGATAGTTTCCTCTTAATTAACAAGATTTCCCCTTCTTAAAGGGAGTGTATGTATGTGCGTGTGAATCAAAAAGGGAGTTTGTATTATTCTGTTACCAAGCATATAGCCATTGTATTCTACTTGTACCCTAAATAACTGGCAATAGACCCTCTTGCAGATGAACTTACGACTTCATGATCAAATCAGGAGTAGACTGGATCAGAGATATATATTTGTCTTGTGTAGTCTTAAATCATACAATGGGTAAACTTTGTTAATTCAGGTGTTTCCATCAATACCTCCATTTATTAAGTATTTTTAGTGCTCAGAGGATTGTTCATAGTCCATGGATTTTTTTCACACTAGTATATTCTGTCATTTCTATTTTGCAAATGTTTTCACATTCCTTATTTTATCACATATATGTACAACAACCCAATTTCTTCTGAGGGATATAGAAAATATTAGTCTCTCAGTAAGGAGCACAAAAACGACAAGATTTTAAATATTTTGATTCCTAGTTTAGAATTCTCTTAATTTTTATCTGTACAAGCATTAATTTTCTATTGGTGCATAGCAGATTACCACAAACTTTGTGACTTGAAAAGACTCACATTTGTTATATCACAGTGTCTGCAAGTCAGGAGTCTACATATGGCTCAGATGGGGCTTCTGCTCCCCGTCTCACAAAGTTTTAATCTAGGTGTCAGCTGGGCTCATTTGCATCTGGAGCTGAGTTCCTCTTGCAAACTGATTCAATTGCTGGCAAAATTCAGTTCCTTCAGCTCTGAGGCTGGGGCCCTCTGCTCCTACAGACTGCCCTTCTCCAAATGTGAGTGGCTAGGCATTTCTCAACCTGACATTTGCTTCTTCCAGGCCATCAGGAGAGTGTTCTCATTAAGAAAGTCCCAAACCCCATTTTAAGAGCTTTCATCTGATTAAATCAGGCCTACCCAGGATCATCTCCCTTTAGATGAACTCAAAAATAAACTAAGTAGAGACCTTGATTACATCTATAATATCCCTCCCCCTTTTCCGTATGATGGAACAACAATCATGGGGCTGATATTCCAATACCTTTGCCGTATTCTCTTGGTTGGAAGCAGGTGACAGGCTTCACCCACACTCAAGGGGAGGAGATTACAAAAGGGTATGACTCATTGGGGGTCACCTCAGGGTGTATCCAGTGCAGGAGGTAAGTAAATAAAATATTGAACAACTTTAAAAAACAAACATGAATCAACATCCACTCTCTGTGATGTTGTGTTGCAGATTAGCAACTTGAAGGAAAACATGGTGTATCAGTTCCAAGTGGCAGCCATGAACATTGCTGGGTTGGGAGTGCCCTCAGCAGTAAGTGCATGCTTCAAATGTGAAGAGTGGACCATTGCTGTTCCAGGTAAACTATATTAACCGTATCTCAGCAGTGAGGCTTGGGGTTTCTTCCAAAAGAAACTACAACTTGGAACTACATTTAAGTGCTATATAAACAACTCCTAAGGGAAAAGAATTCTCTTGACCCCTTATGTTTAGTTACAATATTTTTATAATCCTATTAAATAATAGGTACCTATATAAAATAAAGTATAATTTCTTGTGCTTGTATTCCAAATACATCCGAGAGCCCTCATAGTTATCCCTCTGCTTGGAATAGGATTAACAGAAGCACAAAATAGGAGTACCACATGATCATTGAAAAGGAATTCTGGGGGCGCCTGGGTGGCTCAGTCGGTTAAGTGGCCGACTTCAGCTCAGGTCATGATCTCGCGGTCTGTGAGTTCGAGCCCTGCATCGGGCTCTGTGCTGACCGCTCAGAGCCTGGAGCCTGTTTCAGATTCTGTGTCTCCCTCTCTCTCTGACCCTCCCCCGTTCATGCTCTGTCTCTCTCTGTCGCAAAAATAAATAAACGTTAAAAAAAAAAATTAAAAAAAAAAAAGAAAAGGAATTCTGATTTTTTACTTGTGCTTCTTAAAGACTGCTGAAGGCCATCCAATTCATATCCCCCAACAAAGTATCTCAGAAACTTCTTCCTGCACTCCCTAATTCTCATGCATTCTCCCACTGCACTGGAACCTTTCATTTGTCAACCTGCTCAAAATCTCTCTCTCCGGGCTCAGCCAATATGTCTCCTCTTCCTTGGTGTCTCTCTCCTCCCTTGCTGCCAGCTCTTTGTTATGTCATGTAGGTGGACTTAACATGCCTGCCTAGGACTTAAGCCATAGACTTTCTCCACTTATCTCTCTTCACTTCTCCAGTCCTTTTGCTCTCTCTACACCTTTGTCCCAACTCTGCATCATAACAAAGGTACTGGTACCTGGCTGGAAGTAGTCTCTTTTGGAGGTTGCCATTGTGAGTAGTTGGCTGAACAGGGAAGAAAATGGAAAAAGACAGAAACATTTACCTATGATTTTAAAAACTCATACAGCTACAACACTGAACAAATTAAAAAATTGAATACAAACAAATGTATGAAGCCATTAGATTTCAAACTAACAATGTTAATGTATTTGGTAGATGATTTTATTTTGCTTCCAACAGTACTAACTTCAGAGATCCAGTAAGTGCCACAGGATGACTAGATTCTCCCACTTGGCTTTAATATTCAACATATGTAATAACTGGTATAGCACCAGTATTGACCACATTAGAACACAAGGCCACACTGGAACATATTGGGTGGATCCAGCTTTGTCCTTAATGCCACCCTCTTCCTCTATTTGAAATCCTAGTGCCCTTGAAGAACCATCATTTTGCCTTCACTTAGTGAGTGTTTATCTGCATGACTTCTCTACCCAGTGTGAATAAAAAAATTACAAGAGGAACCCAAGAGAAGCTCAAGCACTCACTCAACTTCAGTAAATATAAGACGCAAACATGCTGCTTTCCTTGTACCTCCACTAAGCTGGTTGATATTTCTTAAGCTCCTTCTGTCACCTACATGAAAGCGGATCTGTTTTTTTTTAATTCTGTAATTCCTGAATAAAGTTAAAATATGAGTGACCAGA
The DNA here is from genome assembly GCF_023721935.1 of Panthera uncia. Classification (NCBI taxonomy): domain Eukaryota; kingdom Metazoa; phylum Chordata; class Mammalia; order Carnivora; family Felidae; genus Panthera; species Panthera uncia. The sequence continues at coordinate 52,790,942 of NW_026057586.1, read as the reverse complement.
GACTATGAAATTCTGAGCAGGCCTGTGGGAAATGTTTGATTCAAAAAGATATAGTTAGCAAAAGAGGTTGCAGGGTGAGTGCTAAGTGTTTGGATGCCTCATTGGGTTCCAAGGATGACACAAGAAAATGGTTTAGGGGCGCCTGGGTGGCTCAGTCGATTGAGCGTCCAACTCTGGCTCAGGTCATGATCTCACAGTTCGTGGGTTCGAGCCCCTCATCAGGCTCTGTGCTGACCGCTTACTCAGAGCCTGGAGCCTGCTTCAGATTCTGTGTCTCCATCTCTCTCTGCCCCTCCCCCACTCATGCTTTGTCTCACTCTGTTTCTCAAAAAAAAAAAAAAAAATGTAAAAAAAAATTTTTTTTAAATAATAAATAAAAAAAAAAAAAAAAAGAAAATAGTTTAAAAGCCCTTTGCAAAACAGAACATGACACACTAGTATAAGGTATTGATGTTAATATTTAAATCTATCACCACATTATTTAAACCTCTTACCTTGTCAGAAGGCAAGGCTGACACAGTTCTGTGACTGTTAAGCCAAGGTGCAGGACCCAACAAATATTGAGCTATCAATTGCAAACTGCCAAGGCACAGCATGGTAGAGTCTGTGTGTGTAGCTGGCTTTTTAGGGCACTGTGAGTCAGTTCAGGGGATTTTAATTGATTGATTAGGAATCACTTATTTTTTTTTAAAAGACAGGAAAAAAGAAAATATATCATCTGCACATATCACCAGCTAGCTGGTGGTCATGGAAAGATGTGGGAAATCACTTACTGGTTTGGACTCTCCCAAGAGTGCAAAGAGCACACGGACAGGGAGAACATTTTTCTCTCTTCCTGAACAGGTGGATCAAGTTATTTGGCTTCTCTGAGCTTTCTGTTAATTGTCTTAAGGATGAATGAGATAAATAAATAAGTATCTAGCAGTGTTTAGCACAGATTCAGGGCTCACGGGATTGATTGTATCTGTTTTGATGAAAGTTCTTTGTAAACTGTAATGGTAGTTTGGTTTAAGTCCTAGATGGGATATATGCTTTATGGGAAAGATTTCCCTCCAGAGGGGAGCTCTTTGGTAATATATTCCTTTTTCCTATAAAAGAAATATTACTATATATATTCACATGCCATCAAATAGAGTTGCTTTCTTCCTCCTTATTTGAGATTTAGGAAAAGTTTCAGATTACCATCGAAAAATAATCTGAAATTGAATCTGCAACCACGTTAAAGTGTTCTGATGAAAGGTGAGGACCACAGGGCCTAGGACACCCTGAAGGCAAATTTTCATCCAGCCTCTGAGGGGCACCTTGAACTGGCCCCTAACCACCTACTGCTCATAAAGGGACTGAGTGGGTTGATGTAGAGCCATTGAGTAAACTTGATATGAAATGACCACAAAATACCTATTTCTAAAGGAATGGTAGATTTTACAAAAGAAAAACACTGGATTCAGCTTTAAGACTTTAAATGTGGTTCTAGATTTACATGTATTTGAATGTTTTCATATACAGCATGATTTTTATGTATTGGTCTCTTTCTGTTTCTCAGGACCCCCACACAGTGTCAAGTGTAGTGAAGTCAGGAAAACCTCCCTAGTTCTGCAGTGGAGGCCTCCGATCCACTCTGGAAGGACTCCAGTCACTGGTTACTTTGTGGACTTGAAGGAGGCCAGTGCCAAAGATGACCAATGGCGAGGACTCAATGAGGCAGCTATTAAAAACACATACCTGAGGGTAAGAGTGTGCTCATATTTTGAGAAACACTTTTTTGTTTTAAAGAAGAAATGCTCCTCTAATGGTATTAACTTTAAAATTAGCAAGATAGAATACAACATTTCTGCTTTGGTCTGTTTCATATATTGGGCTCCTGGTAAGTTTCCATTTGGCAGTGGTTGGGGTTGGGGGCAGTTTCTGATGCTTAAAGCAATTTGGTTCTATTTAACCTGAATCCCTTAGCCTACCTCTGGAAAACATCCACAAGCTCCCTTCTCCCTCTTCTTTCCTTCCTTGCCTATACTTACCTACCTCACATTTTTGTTACTTACAGTCTTAGAAAGGTGACTTTCACATTTCCACCTCTGATTTTTTTTCTTTTTTTTTTGAGGATAGTTTTTGCTTTGAGTGTGCTATTTTCCTAGTGTTAATGCCGGCAAGTGTTTACCTGTGGATTCCTTTGAGTCATGCTGTGTCTCACTTCACAGGCTTCCTCATGCTTGTGTCACATGAGCTCTCGGAGGCCAGTGGAATGAATTCACTCAACTCTTGACCTAATCCTCACCCTTATCTGTGCCTTTGCCTTCCAGATTCCTTTAAAGTGCTCTAACTGAACAAATTCCTAACTTCATCTACCAAAGACTGTTCTACTAAAGCCACTGAATCTCGCTTGTACCAAATGGATATCTCCAAAGAATGTTTTCCCCTATGTCATCCTTGGCACCTGGAGACCCTGAATCCATACTAGGGCTTCAGAAACTGTGGGGTGTATGATTCTAGCTCTTATTACTTAGGATGAAGGGTAGCTTCACCATAGTCATATAGAAATACCTGTTGGCAGAATAAGCCACTGCCTAGAGGTGGACCTTGGAAGATATTCAGAGTATGCCTGCTCTAAAAGATCTCTACCATTGACCTGCCACTGTGGACTAAAGTCCATACCATCTGTCAGCCACTTTCAAAGGTTAAGGTATCTACTGTCCCCATAAATATATCTTCCAAGAGAGATGACCTTTAAACATGACATCTTAGCATATGCCAGTGAGTTCCCCAGCCCCTTACAAAACCTTGAGGAGGTAGGCAAGGTCACATTTCAAGGGGAAGAGAAAAGGTAAAGGAAGGGCAGGAAGGTAGCATGCTGTTTGGTTCTCCAAAGGAGTCAGAAGGCCAAAGGATAGTGTAAAATGAAAGTCAGACACATCCTGGATGGTGGTGGTATGTGTTTATGGCCAGGATTATCTCCACCTCCCCAGTTTGCACAGCACTGGATCCCAAGTGCTGAAGTTGGACTTGACTCAGGTGAAGCAAAACAAGGATGAGAAGCCAAGCAAAGGGGATCAAACGCCCAGAAAAAAAGGGGGGGGGGCAGAAAGAAAAAATAATAGAGTTTAAACCTATCAAAGAATGGTTAAGTTCACTCATTTAAAAAAACAAAAAGTAGAAAGGCAAATATAGGGAGGGAGAGAGAGAGAGAGAGAGAGAGAGAGATTGACTTGATATAAAATGAATGTACCTCACAACCCGGGAAGTGAATGTTCTGTGAGGAAATTATCTTAGAGTTTGTCCACAGTTTCTAAAGTGAAAATAGAATTATTGACTTTTCTGATTATAAAGCTGACACAGGCTCATAATGAAAAATCCAAACAATATAGACATAAAAAACTAGAGATGTCCTGTAATCTCCATACCCATTGAGATGTAGATTCACTCTTTCAGATATTTTGTATTCAGAAAATTTTCAAGTCTGAACTGGAGAAAAAAATGTACATGTTAAAAAGTTTAATCTGGGGTGTCTGAGTGGCTCAGTTACATGTCTGACTCTTGATCTCGGCTCAGGTTGTGATCTCATGGTTCGTGAGGTTAAGACCCACATTGGGCTCTGGACTGACAGTGCAGAATCTGCTTGGGATTCTCTCTCCCTTACTCTCTCTGTGCCCCTCCCCTGCTAGTGCTCACTTTTTCTCTCAAAAGTGAAATAAACACTTAAAAATTTTTTATTTAATGTTTATTTTCGAGAGAGAGAGAGACAGAGACAGAGACAGAGAACGAGCAGGGAAGGGGCAGAGAGAGAGACACAGAATCTGAAGTGGGCTCCAGGCTTCAAAGCTGACAATACAGAGCCCGACGTGGGGCTCAAACCTACAAACCGGGAGACCATGACCTGAGCCAAAGTCAGACGCCCAACCAACTGAGCCATCCAGGCACCCCAATAAAATAAACATTTAAAAAAAATAAAAATTAATAAATAAAAAGTTTAACCTGAAAAAAAAAGTTTAATCTGGTCAATTTCAGTATTGATGGGAGATATAGTTCCACGAATGGGAGAACTTGGGCTACACAACTAAATTGTATTTACAGAGGAAGAGCACTTCTGTTTAAATGACACAGAACACCCATCACTTCTGTACCTGCTTCTTCCAGGTGCAAGGCCTCAAGGAGGGTGCCAGCTACGTGTTCCGTGTCCGAGCCATAAATCAGGCGGGTGTCGGCAAGCCGTCTGACCTTGCTGGGCCTGTTGTGGCAGAAACCCGTCCAGGTAGGCTTTTACTTTTTTTAAAATTAAAGTTAATCTCATATTTGTAAGATACCAAAGTAACATTCAACCTTACTTTCTATGTTTTTCCTAATTTTTAAAATTATCAACGTATGCCAGCTGAATAGTTGATAAGTTTGGCTTTCAGACATGAGTCATTTATTGCATCAAAGGTGCTCTCAGGATAGGGGTAAGCCAGGTTTGAAATGATCCAGGGCTATTCTGGTCTACACCTATAAACAAGGAAGTTCTTGATCAAATTATGCTTCCTGGATCGACTGTTTCAAGTATACATTCCTATGACATTATTCCTTGGCCATTAAGTCCTGTAAGAGTAATTTGCCCAGTCATAGGAGAAGCTGGAACAGCCCAGTGAGCAAGCATGATTCTTAAACAAAAGCAGAATTTATATAATTGTAACTATTATGTTAAGCCAGGGGTCAGTGAATGTTTTCTGTGAAGGGCCAGATAGTAAATATTTTCAGCTCTGTGGCCATATGGTCCCTGTCACAATACTCAACTCTGCCATGGCATAAAAGCAGCCATAGATAATACATAAACTCATGTGCATGGCTGTGTTCTAATAAAATTTTATTGTGCCAGTTATGTGCATTATATATTACATGTATTATGAAATTTAAATTTTAAATAATTTTCACATGTCTTGAAATACTATCTTTTGATTTTTTTCAACTGTTTAAAAATGTAAAAACCATTCTTAGCTTGCAGACCCTACAAAAGGAGGCAATGGGACAAATTTAGCCTACAGGCCACATTTTGCTGACCCCTGGATTAAACCAACAGCAGTTTTAACTGGATGATCTATAGAGTGGAGGCGCTTTCACTTCCCAGTTTCAAGAAACACCATGATTAGACTAGAGAAGATAGTCTTTCCCTTTATTATGTAAACAAATTTTACAATGTTTACTGTGCAAATAACTTCAGATTATTACATTATTATTATTTAGTCATTTAATCTCTATTACTTTTCAAAGTTATTATATATTTCAGTTCATAGAAGTTACATAAAAGGAAGCACTGTAATATACAGTGTAGGGAATATCGTCAATAATTTTGTATACTTTGTATAGTAACAGATGGTAACTAGGCCTATTGAGGTGATCACTTCTTAAGGCATGAGAATATTGAATCACTGTGTTGTACACCTGAAATTAACATGATATTGTGCCAATAAATCAATAAATATATTTTAAAAATGAGGCACCTGGGTGACTCAGTCAGTTAAGCATCTGACTCTTGATTTCAGCTCAGGTCATAATCTCATGATTGATGAGACTGAGCCCCGTGTTGGGTTCACGTTGACAGGATGGAGCCTGCTTATGATTCTCTCTCTCCCTCTCTCTCTGCCCCTTTCCTGCTTGCACTCTCCCTCTCTCTCTCTCAAAATAAATAAACATTAAGGAAAATTTTTTTAAACATTGGAAATGAAAGAGGATAAAAAAGTATTAACCAGTTATTTTCAGATTAAAATAAAGGCTGGGTATGTAATGTAATATTTATTTTTACGACAAGGAAAGAAAGTAAACATAGAAACCTTTGATCTCACTACAAGTTACTTGAAAAGTATACCAAAAGTATACTTTTAGGAAATATCTACCCCTGTCATCCTATCACTTCATAACCTGCTTTCAACTACTCTTATAACTACCCTCTAAGACTGGGGTGTGAAAAGTGACCTTATACACAAGTGTGCAAGTTGTCTGGAGAGAGTGCCACACCTCATATAAGTACCTTTTATAAAATCCCATAAGAAAATAGGAAAATGCTAGAAACACACATAAAAGGCAACACACTAAGACACCAGGATATATATTCCTGTAGGAATCAGACTCTGCAGTTGCCCACTGTAAGGAAATAGAAAATGCCAAATGGCCAACATGCAAAAGGATCCAACTGCAGACCCTTGTAAGAACAACATTTAGGTTACCATGAAGGTGAGCTCTTAACCTAGTCATTGATAAGTTAAAAGCACCGTGGAAGCAGTGGATTCCAAATCAGATTAACTGAAGGAAGGTTAAATTGACTTTTTATTTTCACATCAATAGCCTCAGAATAGCAGCTGGCCCGGCCTGACATTAACAAAGCTATCACTATGGAAATTTTACCACCAGAGAATGATCTTCTGGTGAGTTCCTGGGTGAAGAGTTTTGTTTCACTGATTTGTAATAAAGCAACACAAGTCATTTTGGGGGCCCATTCCACTCTCAGAATATAACTACAAAGAGCAGCTGCAGACACTGATCCACTAAACAGCACCAGATTAAGCCATTCTCTGGCTCACAGCTTAGGACAAAATCCTACGATGCACAATGTCAAAGTGCTTCACCATGAAGAAGCCCCAAAACCAGGAGACACTTGGACTTGTTCATATGCAACAGACACATTCATTCTTGGAATATAGATTTCTTCAGCACCTACAATTAATCAGGTGCTGCATGGGCAGCAGGAGTAGAGGAATATGATATCATCATTGTATACTGGGCTTACAATCTAGGGGAAAACCCAGACTTTACACCATGGTGTGAGATGACAGCTATGACAGACATTCATAAAGTATTTGTCATACCTGAACAGGCTATAAACTGGGTTTCATAACTCCCTGTAAAAACTTATGTGTAGTGTAAGGTTGTCTATATTTAATAATTTTGTTAAATACCAGTATTTTATTTTTACCCAGATATTTATTTTATGTTAGAATGGATAGGGCAGGGGTGGGAAAGCATGTTATCAATTTCAAGATTTGGGATGTGAAATTTGGATTGCTATTTCAGAAGAACAGCTTCTTTTGGAATGCATTATTAAAATTTCAGATAGAAAATAAAGCTTATCATGTAACAGCAAACTCAAATACATCTAACAAGATACCTCAAGTGTAATTTGAATTTGTGTTAAAAGTTAACTTAATCCACCAGGACTGAGAGGATCACTGGTCTCCCTTTGAAGTCAATGAATATGCCAGCAGAGTAGCTCAGCCACAGCCAGAAAGTCCATTTGTGCTGCTAATGATGATCCAGAAAAATGGACTAAGTGTATCATGCTTTACCAAGAAATCTATTAAGCTAGAAAAGCCTATAAAGAAGAATACGCTGTAAAATATTGAGTGTAGATTTGTTGGTACATAAGATGGATGCACTTCTATTCTCGATATTCGATATTTTTCAAATAGTGTCTTGCTGATTGCATCAGGCCTGGGTGGAGCGGGAGGTAAGGTGAGCCTGGTTAGATGGGAGATAAGAGAGAGACCTGCCAAGGTGTGGCAGGTGATCTGGCCAGCAACAAATAACTGGTGGTACAGGCTGCAGGTATTTTTACCAGTGACTCACCAGCAGGCAGGAGAATTCAGGTGATGGGCAGGAGGACCCAAACACAAGGCAGAGTCCGAAGCAGGACCTGGGTTACCAGAAGTTAGGACTTAGTCACTAGGAGGGAGGCAGTTAGAAGAACTAGAGGGAATAATGAGCTGGGGTGGAGTTAGCCAATTCCAGTTTCTAAAACTTGCTTGGTCCTAGAACCTGGCAGGACCAAGAAAGCAAATGTAGCCTGGAGGTAGAGTTTTAAAGGATTCTGAAGCTGGAAACCAAGCTGACTGTTAGACTCAACTGGCGTAATTTAGAAATACTCACTTGTATTTGCTTATTAACTGTTCTCTTTCACCCATTAAAACAGTAGTTCTCAAATTCAGTATACATTAGAATCATGCTAGGAACTTTTTGATAATACTGACTTCATTCCAGACTCCATTGCAGACCAATTATATCAGAATCTCCAGGACTGAGTCTGGGCATATGTTCATTTTTGTTTGTTTGTTTAGGTGTTTGGGTAATTCTAGAATGAAACCAGGGTTGTAAACTGTGTTACACTGTAGGCTCCTTCAAAACAGAAACTGTGTCTTTTCTCCCTGTATTCGAGGGCCTAGTACCTGGTGTGTGATAATCATTTATTTCAAGGAAAAAATAATGAAAGACTACTATGTTTTGGCCAGTGAGTATGACTCTGTTTTATAGCCACAGAGTATAAACTTAACGCTAGATATTTTGTAATGGAGGCCACAATGTGGATAGCAAAGTGATAGGTTAACCCCGTAGTTCTGGTCTTAAACATAGGGAGCTAAGTTATCATATGTGGCTGATTACATTAATTCATTTCTATCTGTTTCTATTCTGTCCCACTCTCCAGACACACACACACACACACACACACACACCATGGAGGACAAATAACTAAAGCTTGTAAAAGTGATCTATTAATGCTGATGTTAAAGACTAAATTATATGAAAAAATCTGCATACCAGATTATGAAATATATGGGAAAGTGAACAGTTTACTGTGATTTCATTTTAGCTTTTAAATTTTATTTTTTTAAATCATTTTTTGAAGAAGAGAGAAAAGTAGGACAGTTAATTTCCAAATCATTCATTTTAGCCCTGGGCTGTACCTTAACTCTTTCACATATTGAGTGTGGTAGCAAGCCTGAAGGGACCATTAAAATGCCATTCCACACAATATGGTATATCCCTGTGTCCCTATGTAGGATTTCTGTAGGATTGAGGCAGCTGACTCAAGACAACTCTTCTTAAATCCTTTTTAGACCAAAGTAATCTCTCATTTTTATGGCCAAATATCTTGTGTTCTTAACCAAATTCTTCGTGTTCAAAGATTCACAGGTCATTTTTGAGAAAATCTAAGTCCTGACAGATTTTGGTCTACTTTTCCAGTGCCAGCTATGTGGGAAAGTGAGATGGCCTTTCATCCAGATGAGAATATCCACAGAGAAGCCTTTAATATGACAGCAGCATATCAAATTTACTGCCTACCTGTCAAATATCTGAACCATTTTGATCATACATTAATCAACTTTAGAGAATGTGGCTCTTCAGACATTTATGAGTTCAGCCGTGAATTGACAGTAGCTCAGTACCTGACAAAAAACAATTAGGCCATGGGACATTCTAAAAAGAAAATTCTAAAAAGAAAAGGCTACAGCTTTCTTACTCTGACACTGCACCAGGTCCCTCTACATGGGCATTGTTAGGTGGATTAGCCTGGGGCCTATTAGAAATGCTGGCGTTACTTTTGCTCTTGTTTTTCTAGAGTATTTATAAAAAGAATCACCCATTTGAATGTCATATATCTTTTTGAAAATTGCTATGGAATTTTTTGCCCAGTGTATTTTAAGGACTTCTTTATTTAAGGAATTCCACTGCGGAACTTCCTCTTATTTTTTTTTTTTTAATGTTTATTTATTTATTTTGAGAAAGAGAGCACGTGCCTGGGTTCGGTGAGGTGAAAGAGAGGAGAGGGAGAATCCCAAGCAATCTCCAAACTATCAGCATAGAGCCCAACACCAGGTCCATCTCACCAACCATGAGATCGTGACCTGAGCCGAAATCAAGAGTCTGACACTTAACCGACTGAGCCACCCAAGCGCCCCATAAACTTCCTCTTAGATTTTAATATGTGGAAAAATTAGCCCTTCCAGATGACCGTAGTGATTTCCTTTTTCATACAAAGAGGAATATACAAGCCAACATGTCCTTCCTTTTCAGATACGAGAAACTCTGAGCTCATTTTTCAGTTGTTTTCAATTTTCCAAGATATATCTTTTTGTTTTAAACTCCTCACATTTATTCTTTGTTGTCCCATATAATTTCTTTAAATTACTTTCCCCAAACACCATTTTCTCTGTAAACCCTGAACACAGGAAAACTCTACCTTTTTTTCCAAAGGAATTTCCAATCAATCTCCTGTTATGGTACTATTGTAAAGTACTTGGCTTACTAAGTCACTCTTTAAAAATATCTTTATTCAAAGAACTATGTTAACAAATTAATTTAAACAGTAATGGAAAGCTTTGAATTTGAAAAGCATTGAAAGATTGGATAGCATCAACATTGTAATTGATGTGACAAATAAGAACAAGCTATAACTTGCTAAGCATTTTAAGACAATGAACTTATTTTCTGTTTACAAAATGTTTTTAAATTGCATTCTTTCTTTGAAGTGTTACTTTGACTAAACACAATGTCCTAATGAGAATTGTTACGGAGTTCAAGAAATAGGCTTATATAACTAGTATTTGAAATATTTGCAGTGAATTTGATTTTTCAAAAGCTTGAGATGATGATTACTTCTAGAGAGATAATTTTAGCCAGTTGACATGTTACTGATTTGTCATGGAAGAGATCAAGCTTTCAAATCTGGGTATAAAATTAAGTAGGAAACCCATTGTGATTAGAATACTTTCTTGTTGGTATTTTTATTTCACTTGTCTGTTTATCAAAATATTGGTATTATACTTAATCTTTACCAAGATAAGTTTGAATAAGGCAAACATTGCAATTCTAAACTGACATTTTTCTTTTAAATCTGTTTTTTTCAATCCAGTCCCTTGCAAATGTAATATGTATGGAAAATATGGCACACAAAACCCCTGCTCTTTATACTTTAATCCTGTTGTTGATAAATGAAACATGAATATTACTTTTTGAAAAATGAAATCCAATCAAGTACAGGTCTTAGCAAGTATTTGATTTTTAAACATTAAGTGCCAAATATAGCTTTATTTTTTGTTTTTCCTTTTATCTATATAAATCAACTAATAGTACTTACTATAGCCAAAATTATGTGTGCATAAACTGAAGAATGTTCATGCCTCTTTTTCTGCCCACTATATATATAGTCTACCATGTACTTTGACATGATTAATCAAGAAAAGTCTCACAGATGAGGAAACTCTCTTAGATACTAGCTTACATTACATCTAATCCTTCTCTTTTGTCTCTCTAGGCAATTACTTAATTTCAAATTATAAATTTTAATCTAAGACTTCCAAAAAATTATCATATTTTTTTCTAAAAGTATAAATTAGTACATTTCTTATGTTAGAACCCAGCTATAACGTAATGATGTAAGACTTATAGGTTAAGGTAGAAACACATATATCACCTGGGACTTTAAAATAGCATCTTTTCTTTCACTTCATATTTTCACAAAAGACCTCCAACTACTTTATGAAAATTAGTTCTCCAGAATAAGTCAACAAGATAATTCTATAGTCTTCTCTCAGTAATTGGGACAATTGAGACAGCAACTAAGCAGGGTTTTCTTATTCTTCAAGTTGCATGAGTTTGGGATCAAATTTGGCCATTCAGACACCTGAACAATGCCACAGCACAGCCATATATTGCAGCTGGCCCAGACACCAGCCCCGCCCACAGCCCAGCTGTAGACACAGACTTGCCACAGAACATGAGTACATGCAGTCCAAAAAAGGAATGTCCCTTGAGCATCTAGCTCTGGTGGTCAGAAGGGGTTGCACTTCTGGGCTCCACATGACATCTACACAAGACCACTCCTTCAAGACCAGGAGCAGTAGCTGATTTGTCTAATATATAAAAACAAACACAGAGAGTCAGGAAAAAAAAATTAAAGAACAGAAGATTATGTTCTAAATGAAAGAATAAGACAAAACATCAGAAGAAGACATTAATGAAACGGGTAAGCATTATACCTCATACAGCGTTTAAAGTAATGGCCATAAAGAGGTTCACTGAACTCAGGTAAACAATGAGTTAACATAGTGAGAGCCTCAACAAAGACACAGAAAATATAAGGAAAATTCCAAATCAAAGTTACAAAGCTGAAGAATATAGTAACTAAACTGAAAAATACACTAGAGGGATTCAACAGCAGACTGGATGAAGCCAAATATCAGATCAATGAGCTGGAAGACAAAGCAATAGAACTCACCCAGACAGAGTAGTAAAAAGAAAAAAGAATTTAATAATATGAAGATACCTTAAGGGATCTCTAGGACAACATCAAGAGGAATAACATTTGCAGTATTGGGGTCCCAGAAGGAGAAGAGAAAGAGAAAGGGCCAGAAAACTTATTGAAGAAATACAGATGAAAACCTGCCCAATCTGGGGAAGGAAACAGACATACAAGTTCAGGAAGCCCAGAGAGTTCCAAATAAGATGAACCCAAAGAAATTCGCACTAAGACACATTGTAATTAGAAGGCTAAAAATTAAAGAGAGAATCTTAAAAGTAGCAAGAGAAAAACAGCTTATTGTGTACAAGAGAAAGCCCATAAGGCTATCAGCAAAATTTTCAGCAGAAACTTTGCAAGCCAGAAGAGAGTGACACAACATATTCAAAGTGCTGAAAGAAAAAAATTCTCAACCAAGAATTTTCTACCTGGCAATGTTATCATTCAGAATTGAAGGAGAGATTAAGAGTTTTCCAGATAAGCAAAAGCTAAAGTTCATTACACTAAACTAGTCTTACAAGAAATGTAAAAGAGACTTCTCAAAACCAAAAAGAAATGGCACTAATTAATAATAAGAAAATATATAACAAAGTAAAAATCTCACTGGAAAAGGTAAATATGTAGTAAAGATAGTGGATGCATCTATTATAAAGCAAGTATGAAGGTTAAAAGACAAAAATAGTTAAAATTAATTAAAACTACAATAATCAGTTAAGGGATGCATAAATAAAAAGATGTAAAATGTGACATCAAAAATAAAAATGTGTGGGTGAGAGAAAAATGTAAAGTTTTGGAATATGTTCAAATTTAAGTTGCTATCACTCAAAATACACTGTTATATACATAGAAAATTATATATGCACCTCACAGTAACTACAAAGCAAAAACCTATGGTAAGTACATTTGAAAAATGAGAAGAAACCTAAATATAATTCTGAAGAAAGCCATCAAACCACAAGGGAAGAGAGAAAGAGAAGAAAAAAGGAACAGAGAGGAACTAGAAAATAGCCAGAAAGCAATGCACAAAATAGCAATAAGAACATCTCTATCAATAATTACTTTAAATGTAAATGGACTACACTCTTCAATCAAAAGATAGAGTGGTGGAAGGGGCACCTGGGTGGCTCATTCAGTTGAGAATCTGTCTCTTGGTTTTGGCTCAAATCACGATTCATGGTTTGTGGGTTTGAGCCTCACGTCAGGCTCCACGCTGATGGTGCAGAGCCTGCTTGGGATTCTCTCTCCCTCTCTCTCTGCCACTCCCCTGCTCATGTGCTTGCTCTCTCTCTCATTCTCTCCCTCTCTGTCTCAAAATAAATAAATAAACTTTAAAAAATAAAAATAAGATACAGAGTGGTGGAATGGCTAAAAAAAAAATCAAGACCCATTTTAGGGCGTCTGACTGTCTCAGTCAGTTAAACATCTGATTCTTTATTTTGGCTCAGGTCCTGCTCTCACTGTCATGGGATCTAGCATTGCATCAGGCTCCACACTGGGCTGGTTGTAGATCCTGCTTAATATTCTCTCTTCCTCTCCCTCTGCCCCTCCCTTGCTTTCTCTCTCTCCCTCTCTCTCTCTCTCTCTCTCTCTCACACACACACACACACACAGACACACACACACACACACACACACACACACACACACACAAACAAAAACACCCCAACAAGACCCATTTATGTGCTGTCTACAGATCTAAAGATACACTTCAGATTTAAAGACACACAAAGACCGATGGGAAGGGATGGGAAAAGACATTCTATGCAAATGGAAATGAAAAGAAAGCTGGAGTAGCAATACTCATACCAGAAAAAAATAGACTTTAAAACAAAGACTGTAATAATAGACAAGGGCATTTAAATATATATTCACCCATAATAGGGGCACCAAGATATATAAAGAAAATATTAACAAACCTAAAGGGAAAAATTTATAGCAATACAATAATAGTAGGGAACTTTAACACTTGTATCAATGGTTAGATCATCCAAACAAAATTCATAAGGAAACATCAGCCTTAAATGATATATTAGACTAGAGGGACTCAGTAGATATATACAGAACATTCCATCTAAAAGCAACTGAACATTCTTCTCAACTGCACATGAAACATTTTCTAGGATAGATCACATGTTAGGCCACAAAACAAGTGCCAATAAATTCAAGAGCATTGAAATCACATCGACTATTTTCTGTGACCACAATGGCTTGCAACTAGAAATCAATTATAAGAAGAAGACTCAGAAAATTACAAAAATGTGGGGATTAAACAACATGCTACTGAACAACCACTGGGTCATCAAAATAATCAAAGCAGATATTAAAAAAAAACCTAGGGACAAGTGAAACCAGAAATTACATACCAAAACCTTGGGGATGCAGCAAAAATGGCTCTAAGAGGGAATACCTTAGCAATATAGGTCTACCTCAAGAAACAAGAAAAATCTCAAATAAACAATCTAACTTTACACCCAAAGGAGCTAGAAAAAGAACAAACAAAGCGTAAAGTAAGTACAAGGAAGGGAATGGTAAAGATCAGAATGGAAATAAATGAAATAGAGACTAGGAAAAAAATACAGAAGATTAGTGAAACTTAGAGCTGATTCTTTGAAAAAGTAAACAAAACTGACAAATCTTTCACTATGCTCATGAAGGGAAAAATAACAAAATTAGAAATCAAAATTAGAAGAAGTTACAACTGACACCACAGAAATATGAAGGATCATAAGAGACTATGAAAAATAATACACCAACATAGAGGGCCACCTAGAAGAAATAGACAAATTCCTCTAAACATACAATCTTCCATACAAGACTGATTCATGAAGCTATAAAAAATATACTAATTACTAGTAAGAAAATTGAATCAGTTATCAAAAACCTCCCAACAAACAGAAGTCCAGGCCAGAACAGCTTCACTGGTGAGTTCTTTCAAATATTCAAAGATTTGATACCTATCCTTCTCAAACTCTTCCAAAAAATTGAAGAGGAGGGAACACTTCCAAATTTATTTTATGAGGCCAGCATTACTTGATCCCAAGACCAGATAACACCACAGAAAAAGAAAATTACAGCCCCATATTATTGATGAACATTGATGCAAAAATCCTAAACAAAAATCCTTAGCAAACCAAGTTCAACAATACATTAAAAGGAATCATCCACCGTGATCTAGTAGGATTTATTCCAGGGATATGAGGATGGTTCAAAACCCACAAATCAATAAACATGATGCACCACACTGACGAAATAAAGGATAAAAAAATATATGACCATCTCAACAGGTGCAAAAAAAAACATCTGGCAAAATTCAACATCCATTTATGATAAAAGCTTTTAACAAAGTGAGTATAGATTAGAATGTACTTCAACATAATAAAGGCCATATATGACAAGCTTTCAGTTAACATTATACTCCATGGTGAAAAGCTAAAAGCTTTTCCTCTAAGATCAGGAATAAGACCAGGATTCTCACCCTCACCAGTTTTATTCAATATAGTAGTTGGCATCCTAGCTACAGCAAGAAAAAGAAATAAAAGGCATCCAAATTATAAAGGAAGAAGTAAAACTGTCACTGTCTGTAAATAACATGATACTATACATAGAAAACCCACAAGACTACACACACACACACACACACACACACACACACACAACTGTTAGAGCTAGTAAATGAATTCAGTAAAGTAGCAGGATACAAAATCAACATACAGAAATCTGTGGTGTTTCTATACACTAATAAATTATCAGAACAAAAAATTTAGAAAACAGTCCCTTTTACAATTGCATTAAGGGGTGCCTGGGTGGCTCAGTTGGTTAAACATCCAACTTCAGCTCAGGTCATCATCTCACAGCTTATGAGTTCGAGCCCCTGTCAGGCTCTATGCTGACAGCTCAGAACCTGCAGCCTGCTTTGGATTCTATGCCTCCCTCTCTCTCTGTCCCTCCCCCACTTGCACTTTGTCTCTCTCTCTCAAAAATAAAAAAACATTAAAAAAAGGGAATAAAAAATACCCAGGAAAAATTTAACTAAAGAGGTAAAAGACCTATACTCTGAAAGCTTTAAGATATTGAAAAAAATTGAAGATGAAACAGACAAATGGATATACCATGTTCATGGATTGGAAGAATTAATATTGTTAAAATGTCCATACTACCCAAATCAATCTACAGATTCAGTGCATTCCCTATCAAAGTTACAATGGCACTTTTTCACAGAACTAGAACTAGAACTAGTAATCCTAAAATTTGCATGGAACCACAAAAATACAAAATAACTAAAGCAGTCTTGAGAAAGGGGAACAAACTTGGAGATATTATGCTCCCTGATTTCAAAAATACTACAAAGCTATAGGAATCAAAACAGTATGGTATCAGCATAAAAACAGACACACAGACCAATGGAACAGAATTGAGAGTGCAGAAATAAACTCACACATATATGGATAATTAATTTACAACAAAGGAGACAAGAACATGCAATGGAAAAAGGAGAATATCTTCAATAAGTGGTGTTGGGAGAAATGGACAGCCACACATAAAAGAATGAAACTAGATCACTATCTTACACCATACAAAAAATTAACTCAAAATGGATTAAAGATGTGGACGCAAGACCTGAAACCATACAATTCATGGAAGGAAATAGGCAGTAAGATCCTCGATATTGGTCTTAGCAATGTTTTTGTGGATCTGACTCCAAAGACAAGGGAAACAAAAGCCAAAAAAGAAAAAAAAATGATTACATTAAGCTAAAAATCTGCTAGTGAAAGAAACCATCATCGAAACAAAAAGGCAACATACTGAATGGGAGAAGATTTTTGCAAACCATGTATCTGACAAGGGATTAATATTCAAAACATACAAAGAATTCATACAATTCAACAACAAAAAACAAGCAACTTGATTTAAAAAATGGACAGAGGGGTACCTGGCTGGCTCAGTTGGTGGAGCTTGTGACTCTTGATCTCAGGGTTGTAAGCTCAAGCCCCACACTGGGTGTAAAGATTACTTAAAAATATTTTTAAAAATGGGCAGAGGATCTGAATACACTAGACATTTGTCCAAAGACATATAGATGGCCAACATGCACATTAAAAGATGTTCAACATCACTAATTAGTAGGGAAATGCAAATCAAAACAGTAATGTGATATCACTTCACAATGGTTAGAATGGCTATTATCAAAAAGACAAGAAATAATGATGTTGGAGAGGACATGGAGAAAAGAGAACCCTCAAACACTGTGGAAATGTAAATTGGTACAGCCACTGTGGAAAAGAAAATATGGAAAATTCCTTTAAAAAATTAAGAATAGAGCTACCATATAATCCAGCTCTTCAACTTCTGGGTATTTGTCCAAAGAATACAAAAACACTGATTTGAAAAAAATATAATCATCCCTTTGTTCTTTGCAGCATTATTTATAATAGCCAAGAAATGGAAACAGCCTAAATGTCCACTGATAGATAAATGGGTAAAGAAGATGTGGTATATATATACAATTGAGTACTACTCATCCATAAAAATAATGCAATATTGTCATTGGTGACAACATGGGTGGACCTCAAAGATATTATGCTTAGTGAAGTCAGTCAGATGGAGAAAGACAGATATATGATATCACTCATATGGAATCTAAAAACTTAAATGAACAAACAAAACAAAAGCAAACTCATAGTACAGAAGATGAATTGGAGATTACCAGAGGGGAACAGGGGTGGGGGTGGGAAAAATGAGTAGAGGGGATCAATTGCATGGTGATGGATGGTAACTAGACTTTTAGTGGTGATCCCTTTGTACTACATACAGATATTAAATTTGTGTTACATACCTGAACCTTTTATAATCTTTCTTTATTCCTTCCTTCCTTCCTTCCTTCCTTCCTTCCTTCCTTCCTTTCTTTTAAAGTCTGGTTCTCAGCAGTTTTTATTTGTTTGTGTCAAGTTTTTACTTATTCTATTTAGTTAACATATAGTGTAATACTGGTTTCAGGAGTAGAATTTAGTGATTCATCACCTACATAGAACACCCAGTGCTTATCACAATAAGTGCCCTCCTTAATACTCATCACCCATTTAGCCCATCCCCTGTTGTCCTCCCCTCCATCAACCCTCAGTTTGTTCTCTGTAGTTAAGTATCTCTTACGGTTTTCCTCCCTCTCCTCTTTTCCTCCTTCCACTATGTCCATCTGTCTTATTTCTTAAATTCCACATATGAGTGAAACCTATGGTATTTGTCTTTCTCTGACTGACTTGTTTCACTTAGCATGATACAAAGTCCACACACTAGTATTCCTGAACACTCACTGGAGAATTCTAGCTCCATCCATGTTGTGGCAAATGGCAAGATTTCATTCTTTTTGATGGCTGAGTAATATTCCATTGTATATATACACCACATCTTCTATATTTATTCATCAGTCAATGGACATTTGGGCTTTTTCCATACCTTGGCTATTGTTGATAATGCTTCTGTAAATGTCAAGGTGCATGTGTCCCTTCAAATCAGTACTTTTTTATTCTTTAGGTAAATACCTAGTAATGCAATTGCTGGGTCACAGGGTAGTTCTATTTTTGACTTTTTGAGGAACCTCCATACTGTTCTGCAGAGTGGCTGCACCAGTTTGCATTTGCACTAACAGTGCAAGAGGGTTCCCCTTTCTCCACATCCTCACCAACATCTGTTGTTTCCTGTGTTATTAATTTTAGCCATTCTGACAGGTGTGAGGTGATATCTCATCATGGTTTTCATTTGTATTTCCCTGATGACGAGTGATGTTGAGCATCATTTCATGTGTCTGTTAGCCATCTGTGAAACTTATATGTTATAGACTAAATTTTCCTCAATAAAAAAAAAACCTGAACAAATTATTGTTTTAAATTCCCGGTTGTTCTATTTACCTGAGAATTTACTGCTGAAGCATTAAGATTTGAAAATACATTCTAAAACTCTTTGATAAAAAGTCTTTTGAAATAGATTGGACATTTTAGTATGTACTTTTCAACCTTGGATGCAGTGTACTGAATCTTATTTACCTCTTTCGGTGTGACTCAGGGCCATCAAGATCAACCTTATTTATTGTACAGTGTTGGAATACAATGATGTCATTAAGGAGTGAGGAGCCATTTGTCCCTCTTTAAATATGCCTTTATGCCTCCATTTATGTTTTCTGCCTCCTCTCTTGCTGTCATTTTCCTTATTCTCAGTGTACCTGCTGAGAGTAGTTTTTTGCTTCCCTGTGCTTTGGGGGTTTAATCTGCTGACAGAAACCAACCAACCAACTTTCTCGAAGTGAAGTTTAAACAGATTCCAAGTGACGATCTACAGAATTCTCCAGTGAGTGTTCAGGAATACTAGTGTGTGGACTTTGTCACATCAGCACTGCCACTTAGGGGCTTGTTTTCCTTACTTCTTGGTTTTGGGCAGGGTTCCAGATGGATGAAGTGTTACTGCACAAAGGCTAGCTGTGGAATTGAGAAAACAGCTAAGCTAATTATATACTATTCATATTCTTTCAGTTTTGTAACTCCTTTGCAATGAAGTAAAATCTTTCACTTTAATAAAAACAAACCTCACAATTCTTGACCTAAGCAATATTTTTTTCTGTTGTAAACTTAAATCATGCCTCTAGTATAATAAACAGCAAGCATATGGATGATTCACTTCCTTTTAAAAGGGATTACAGATCAGACAATGAATGATTAATATGAATAATCCATCATGCCTCCAAAATAGATATTATGCAAATAGCAAGGAAGGTTTAGTCAACCTCTGTCATTTCTTTCCTCTTCATAACAACACAGATATACAGAAATTTTCTTATTTGTACTCTCTCTGTGACTCAACCATGCCGTGTATTCTAACACTGCCTCAACCTCCACACTCTTAGGTGTTAGTCTTTTCTTAAGTTTTAATGAGAGAACTTTCTCACTATTTGTTATACAATAATGGATGGTAAGGATTCATCATATGTTATCAGGAGTAGAACTAAAATATGGTCTGCAACTTTCAGTAGAGTAGACTCAGCCCTTTAGAAGTAATACATGGGGGACGTTTCACTTAAATATAATTAAGTCTTTATTTGATCATTATTTCAGTTTATAGCCAAATATGAAAATAGCCCTCTGTTTGTTTTTTAAAAAGTAATTTTAAAAATCACTAGAAGTAGTCTTCTCTAGCTATTCCATGTGTTAAAAATCACTTTTTGGGAATTTATAATTGAAGCACACACTGCCATCAGTAAGGACACAAATTAAATCAACTGCCTGGCTTAGGAACCAAGATCTTCATGTTGCCATGCACAGTTTGGGCACTCATTTTCTTTTGGCCTTCCCCTGGGAGGAGTTTTGCAATTTTTTCCCCCTGACAAGTTTTACTGCACAGTAAGCCAGGATGCTGACTTCTTACAATTTAGAGAGAAAAACTTCAGTCTTTTGGCAGTATCTATTGGAAGACTTTTTTAATGCTTTCTTTTTAAGTTTATTTATTTATTTTAAGAGAGAGCAGGGGAGGGTCAGAGAGAGAGAGAATCCCACACAGACTCCACACCATCAGCGCAGAGCCTGATGAGGGGTTCGAACCCATGAACTGTGAGATCGTGACCTGAGGAGCCAAAGTCAAGAGTCAGACACTTAACAGACTAACCCACCCAGGTGCCCCTTTTAATGCTTTAAAAAAAACAAACCTGTACCTTTCTCAGATTGAATATATTTTTTCTAACATATGGAAACAAACTGAGTTTAGACTGGTAACTGAATGAGTGTCAATTTGAGAAGAGCATTTTACCTTTCAAACTGGATTTATGCATAGATGTGAATGTTTTATGTGCTATACAAACTCTTTGAATCACCAGATTAGATGCAGGTGCAATTTATTATAACTCATAAAAACATAAGAACTCAAAACACTAACTGAATTGTTTTCTTTTAAAAGCTAAAAACCAATCTTCTTGAAACATCTGGATCTCTTGAAATTAATTTCCATTTAAATTTCCATACAGTTCAATAACAGTCATGTCTAGATTGCTGTCATTCTAATCTAGAGGGGCATCTTTAGATTTATATATGCTTACTTGATAAACAGAACAAGTTTCCATGTATTTCATCATTTTTTAAATGATTTACAAACTTTAATCATGTAACTATAGGCAATTTTTACCACCTCTGTTTCTCCCCTTTGGTTTCTTTATCTATTATCTATCCTTTCCTGATGAATAGCTGGATATGGGTGTTATTGAAGCAAAAGTCATCAATTCAGTCCTAACAAGGATCATTCAACTTTCCTTTTGCCCAGGGCTGCCTTGTCCTCCTTATTATGACCAACTTGCTCCTATAACTGTACTTTAAGTCACATCAACCAATTTTTATTCAGCCCTAGACTGGTGGTGTCTCTACCTGAAAAATATGGCACATTAATTAAATTCCATGTTGCAGTATAGAAGTTGAATTGTACAGCAGGATGCAGGCTTGTCCATCCATAGTGAGCAGTTGGGTCTTTTCTCTTGCACAGGCTCAAGGCCCTGCTTGAAGGCTAAAGTAATGGATCCCAAAGTAAGGAATTCTCACTTTGTTGATTTCTATTAGGAAATAATCAGTGCCTTGTTTTGGATCTTCTAGGAACCAAAGAGGTTGTTGTAAATGTGGATGATGATGGCGTAATTTCATTGAATTTTGAATGTGATCAGATGACTCCAAATTCTCAGTTCAACTGGTCCAAAGATTATGTATCCACTGAGGGCTCTCCACGATTAGACGTTGAGAGCAAAGGCAACAAGTATGTACCATTTCAATCAAAATTAAATGGGTTTCCTTTAATGATAGGAGAGTGAAGTTAAGCGCTTTGCTTTCTATCTCAAATACTTGGCATAAGGGGATGAAATCACAAATATTTTATATTTGGTCATGTAAAAAGTAATAACGTCAACCTTAAAAAATAACAATCCTGCTTTCATATTATTTCATTTAAAAAGCTTTCTTATATGTTATCAAATTTGCGATGTTGGAAAAGCCTTAATTGACATTTTAAAAGTCAGCTTTAATGATGCTTTTCATTATTTTATGAAACTTTATAATCTTAAAGTAATGGTGAGGATGCTTATGGGGAGGGAGCAAGGAAGAACTTGCTGCTTGCTGATTCAAGTTATAGTGAATTAAACGAAATAGGTATAATCTCGTCTGTTTTTTTCACCCCCACTTAAGAATGACATAATAATACACTGGAATGAACCTTGTTTGGAAAGCAGAGGACAGATGAGTTCTAGCCCTAGCCCTACCAGGGGCCAGCTCTGTGACCTGGGGTAGCTTTGAAGTTCCATGGGCCTCCAATTTCTTTTTCTATAAAATGGGAGAGATCGAAGATTAATTTTGTGATCAATTACTTCTTTCACATCCAAGATTTTAAGTTTTCTTTTTACTTTGCCTTGTTTGGCAAGTTTTATATTTTTTTGGTTCCAACCATATTGGATTGCATTTGGTAAAGCAAAATGCTTTTAAGTATTATTTTTATTACAAAGACGCCCAAAATATCTCAAAAATAAAGAAATAGTAATTTTGTTGGAGGATGACAAGGACATATTGAATATAACTAAAAGACATTTTTCCATCAGCATGCTATAAAGTCCTTGAAGTAAAACATAAATCTGATTAAAGAAAAGGCAATCAAACTATACATTTTTTCTTCCAATTTGTGCACTTGGCTCACATTTATGTTTGGCTGATCTTAGACAATGAGTAGCAACATCACTCACCAAAGTTAGAAAACACAGTGAACTAAACCATTGACCCATTCATTTATTCATTCCACAAATATTTACTAAGCACATATTATGTGTCAGAAAACTATTGGATGCTGGGAGACACAACAGAAAATAAAACATATCTCGTCCCTAAAGGCACAATGACTATATAGTGGAGGCATACGTATAATAAAATAGGTAATACCAATACAGTATGATAACCTCAAAAAGGAAAGTTCAGAGGTTAACTAACATAAGAGGGGCACTTGGAGTTGTCAACAGAAAGTTCTGCCCTGTGGAGGAAAATGTTTTTTTAGTTTCCCCCAGCAAGGGCTGATCAGTTAAAAATATCTTTCTGGGAGATGGGCATTGATATGCAACATAGCTTGGGGATGGGAGGTTTGTACCAGCTCCCCACTCCTGTCCACCTGTCATCCTCGCAGCCCCAGGAGGAGGTCAGGAAAGTCTTCCCAGAAGCTGCAGGAATGTGCAGGTTTTAGGTCAGTAGGGGAGTTAGGAGCAAGTGCTCCCAATGAAGGAAGTCGCATAGGTAATCACCTGGAGACAGTACAGGACGCCAGCCCACAGACCCTGGACAGCCTCCCTTCTTAACAAGAGTATTCTGTTCTGCAGGACGAAAATGACCTTCAAGGACCTTGGGACGGAAGACATAGGTATTTACTCCTGCGATGTAACAGACACGGATGGGATAGCGTCAAGCTACCTGATAGACGAGGACGGTAAGCTTAAAATCAATCCATTCATAAGTCTAATGCTGCTCTGATTCACCAATGATCCTCTGGGATCAGGTGAGTTTTGTTTTAGTAGTTTAATTGTTCTTTTTTTTCTCCCTACAGAGTTGAAACGTTTACTAGCTCTCAGCCAAGAACACAAGTTTCCAAGTAAGTGTCCGCAGTACATTCACAGAGTTTAGCAATCCTGCTAAGTGGTGACTTCTGGAATAGGTCAGAAGACAACTCTGACAGGGTCAAGACAAGAGGCTCTTGAGAACACACAATGGAATATAGACTGGTAGCTACAAATGCACTTTCCAGAAGTGCTGCTTTTATCTTTGCCATTGTTCTAAACAGATACAAATACTAACATAGAAAAAATGTCATATGCTCTGTGACATAGTGAAGTGTCAGGTTACGTAGGTGTAACAGCTGAATAATCAAGTTCTTCACCTTTTGCCTATGTGTTTTGGAACCCTATATATTATATAATTCTGGATACATTAATTCGCATGTTTTTTAGGCAAACCAACCTCTTCCTGAGCAATTTAATGTCAGCACATAATAGAAGAATCATACCTCTAATTAAAGATAATCTAAAGACATTATCTACCATTTTAAACTCCTGGAAAATAAGGTAAAGATGCCTTAGTTGGAAAAAGAATCTCTCTGCACTATCTACAAACTCTTCAATAAAGCACTTTCCACATAAAAGATTAAATTTTTCAGTTGACACCTAAAAGAAGAGAAAGAAGTGTGAAATGACACCCGGAAAGTTCCATTGGCCTGATAAGATCTCTTGCCACTTATATCTATTGACCAAACTAGGGGATTATCTAGAAAGTTATACCCTAGAATTTGAGAAAACAATTAGGGACTGATAATCCACACTCACTCTTTTAAACCAGGATTTTTTTTTTTTTTTTTTTTTTTACTGTTTGGTCCCTAAAATATAATTCCTTTACTAATACAGAATTTTCAGGAACTCAGGAAATTATACCGTGATCCCAGACCATAGACAAAACCTTGCATGTTTGTATATGTGCATTTTTCTAGGAGGAAGGTCTGAAGCTTTCCTGAAAGTCCCAGTGAAGGCTATGATTAAAAAACAAACACTGCTCTGGAACCAATTATCCGACTTCTTTTCCATTACCAAGGAATGCTTGTTCCATTGTGAGGCTGAGTGTTGGTGACTATTGGCCTTAGTGGTTCAAAACCACATTTGTTCAACAAAGCAGCACAGCAACATGCTTATGGGGTGTGAAAGTAGGATACAGACTTTCTGAATTCTGGGAGAGAACCATTTTTTGTCTGTATGCTTATTCACTATGAAACTGGAAAAGTAATACCATGGTGTCTTAAAAGTTATTATCATTTTTTAATTGTATGGAAGGTAGATATTTGGCCTGTACTCTCCTATTCAGTACTTTTGACCCAGTCTATGAATCTGGGAAACTCATTTTAATTTCCCTGTGCCTTACTTAGTATCTTTACTAGCAAGGGCTGTTGTAATAGTTTATAGCACCTACTGTATAGAGATGTTGTGAGAGATAATATAGTATTGGTTGATCCTTGAGCTCTTCAGGAAAAACATAAATACTAATTGAAGTAGAATAGTGATCCTCAAAAAACCCACTTGTAGAAGATTTTCTACAAGCTGTACAGGATGCTCTCCCTTCATGTCCCCAGGGCTGTGAAGTAGGGAGTAAAGGAGAGGGTCACTGTGCTGACCATTAGTGATCATGGTCTACTTTCAAACATTGGTAGAAATGGAGACAAACAGCAGCTTCCACTTATCTAGTTAGACAATAAACATTGGCAAAGCATCTGGGCAACAGCTGATCCAAACGACATTTACATTTAGCTTAAAGGATGGAGATGAGACAATATTGGGTGTTAGTGTTGAATTGGAGGTGCCCAAGCCTCCCTGTAGTTCAGTGATCTTATGCACTTGGAGGCAGTAATTGCCCAATGTCGCTGTCATGGATGCTGAGATATTTTATTTTGCATAAACATAATCACTCGAATTACTGGTTCTAGGGGAGAGAATAGTAGCAAACTGAGGTTCCCTTTTTATTAGAGCCCTGGTATGGCATTGGGTAGGCAGAGAGAGAGAACTCAAGGATGTGTTAAAAACTCTGACATTCAAGTATCAGATCTCCCAACCCAAGGGTGATTTGCTTAGCCCATTGAAGCAGCATTTTATTTTATTTTATTTTATTTTATTTTATTTTATTTTATTTTTAGACAGAGAGAGATAGCACATAAGTGTTAGAGAGGGGGCAAGAGAGAAAGAATCTTAAGTAGGCTCCAAGATCAGCACAGAGCCAGATGCAGGGCTCAATCCCATAACCCTGGGATCATGACCTGAGCCAAACTCAAGAGTTGGACACTCAGCCAACTGAGGCACCCAAGTGCCTCGAAGCAGCATTTTAAATAATACAGCTCCCACACTTTTCTTCCCCCACCACTACTAGATCAGCTTGGCCACTACATGAATATTTTCAGAGATCTGATGATAGGGTCAAAGTAGCATATCTAGTTTCTCAATTTATGCCCACTTCCTTCTGGTAAATGTTGACACATAATTAAGTCTTTTCTTGAGATTTTGTGAAGTTTTAAATGGGTCTTACTTCTTACCGAATGTGAAAAAAGAGTATGGTGTTCCTTTAGCCCTTGGCACAGTAAATTCTCCTACTTTAAGCTGTTTTCAAAAATATTTTGAAAACCACTAAACATATGCCTTAAACATACAAAAAAACCCAGATATTTTGCTGGAGGAAATTAACTGCCAGAGAAAAGAGCCTAAAGAAATTTAGGACTGAGAAGAAGAAAAAAAATATGTATAAAACTAAAAACAGAAAACAGCCTAGTGGGTCTTACCAGCTTTGATATTAAGATGCAGTATACAGAGGCAACCTACTTGAGAGAAACTTACTTTATTCTCCAAAGATTTCAAGGTATTATGAGGGAGATGATGGAAGGTATACTTCAGTATTGCCAATGGCTTGCATAATATCTCTTGGTTATTATCCCATGTGTACCTATGTGTGCAGGTATATGCAAGCACATACACATCACTTATATCTATTTGGTATGTCCTTTTAGGTATCAGTGTATTATATTTTATCAGGGGTAGTTGTAGGGTTTTGTTGAATTGACTGGAAGAAGAAAGAGGTACAAAAATATTAATAGCCAAATTTATAGAGCACTTATTATATGCCAGCGTATTTATAGGGTGCTTAAATGGAGTATATCATTTAAACTCCACAATGACCTGAAAAGTTTCAGTTCTAAGGTGATTTAATTGTAGAGATGTATACTATGAGGCCCAGAGAGATTAGGTAACTAGACCACAGGTACACAGCGGATACCCGTGGTTAAGCCCAAGTAGTCTGTCACTAACCAGGACATGAACTGTTACTGTGTGTGCACCTGCTGTTTGCCACCACACCCTCTCTGGCAATTACTGGTGGCCAGTGTTTCCTCTGGTGATTTTCCTATTACTCAGAGAGTACCGTGAATATTAAGGGAGCTTGAAACTTCCAGGAGGGCATGCCCTTTCCCACCACCACTCTGGCCCTCTTAGATAACCTCATCACTCATGTATTAGATTTCCCAGAACAAGGTCTCCAGACTTTTCTAGGACAGATTATACTTTCCATTCCCCTTAAGAGTTACTAGTAGCAAGCAGGAGTGTTCTGTAGCGAGAAAGCTTAGCTTCTGCTCTCACAAGCCTAGAGTCTGTCCATGGTGCCTTACTCAGACATGTTCACACTGGAAAACCACTAGTGTTCTTCAGAGTGGACATCCAGGACGAGGAGGAGCACAGAATCGAGGGCATAGCCCTGGTCTCAGCTCTGCTACTCAGATTTGTTACTAACCTTTCCTGGAGGTCACTTTTTTCATCAGTAAATTAAGAGAGAAAGAACTAACATTTCTTGAGCACTGGTCATTATTCACAGTGTCTTAGTGTCTTCTGGTATGATATTTACTCTTCTTGGTGGTCTTATGAGGCAGATAATATCCATGTTAGCAAGTGAGGAATGCAAGGTTTTAGAGGAGATAACTGTCCAAGGGCATGGTGTGACACCAGAGCCCATTTTCTACCCATCGTGGACACCCCTCAGTAGATAACATCTGAGCCTCCTTATAGTTCTGCATTGGAACAAATCTGTAACTGAGTTTTACAGTGACTATGGAATAGTGCAAATGATAGGCATCCCTTAAGCTTAGAAAGGATAGTTTTAGGATAAGTACAAAGAAATATTGATATACATTTCATACAAGTTTGGGAAGCTTACAATTTAAAATGTAGCATGTGTTGAACTTTTCAGGTTAGTTTGAGAACAGTTTAGAGAAAGCAAAGGGTGATGATTTCCCCTAAAGGAAGTGAAGGACTATTAAACTTTGAGAAACAACCATGCTTTTCCACAAAGTTTGCCCTGGAGTCACCTCTGATACAAAACCATTGGTTGCAAGAGCCTTTATAAAGAACACTTTCAAGTTACAAGAAGTTTAGAAAATGGTCTTTGAGAGATATCAGCCAAAGACTGAAATTTCATTCAGACTTAAATGGCTGAAGCGATACAGGTATAAATCAGAGATATCATATGATTTCTTCACTTTCTTTATGAGATAAGCCATGCCATATTTTAATATACCTTCTCAATAGTGACTCAAGTATTTGCCTCTGAAATTTTGCCTAGTCTAAGAACTTAAATGAACTGGTATACCAATGGGATGAATAGAGTTTAAATGATAAGCTGGTTCATCTTATATATATAATCAAAATTAATTCTGTTTTAAAATTCATCTTTAAAAACATTTGAAAGAATGTCCACAGAGAGTTAAGTTGTTGAAAAAAATAAAATTTAACTCCTTTCCCAATATTTTGAAGCAATTGAGATTATAGAATGTTGGTGCTGGAAACTATCTTGACCCTTTAGGACATTCAGTTCAATCCCCTTCATTTATAAACAAGTCAACTGAGGTCCAGATATGTGAAGTAATCTGCCTAATATCACACAGTTTGTTAGTTGCTGACATTGACATTGGACTAGGCTCCAGATCTCCTGGGGCCAGCCCAAGGCTATTTCATCACACTTTGTTATTGTCCCTAAATAAACCTAAACAAAGCTACAGTAGAGAGTCACACAGGTTAGCTGAAGGAACCCTGGAGGTAAGTTCATCTTCCTCATTTTTACGGTTGAGACATCTATGACTCAGAGAAGGGGAATGACCTGCCCAATGTGGCAGCAGGATTAGAATCCAGGTCTTCCATCGCTGAATATCGTTCTTTCTCTACAACTTTCGTACTGCCTCCAGGCTTTGCCAGAAGCAAGGTGCTATATTGTCATTTCTGTTGAGTGTTTTTTTCACTGAAAAATCTGTATCAATACAATTGGTTACCAATAAAATTGCTATTTTTATTTTTATTGTGCATAGTTGTTCCAGTTAAGTCAGAGTTGGCAGTTGAAATTTTGGAGAAAGGCCAGGTTCGGTTCTGGATGCAGGCTGAGAAGCTATCTGCCAACACCAAGGTCACCTACATATTTAACGACAAGGAGATTTTTGAAGGGCCGGTATGTTTTACGCTTTTTAGATTCTAAACTTATCACTGTAGAATGTACTGAGGAAGCCCTACTAAGATGCGGGTAAGTTGTCATGAAAACCACTGAGCATGGAGTGGTGGGGTTTAAGTCATTTCATATGTAAAAAAAAAAAAAAAGGAGAGGAAAATATAGATTGACTATATCATATTATCGAAACTGGGACACTTTTGAGAATGAAAGAGGGTTCCAGTAATAATTTTTCCAGGACAACAATCGAACCAAAACTGTCCCAGGCAAACCAAGAAGTATTGTTACCCGTGCAAATGGAGCTGCTCTCCTGAGAAGTCAGAGGAGCAAGAACGCTTAACTAAACTCACATACTCCCATCAGAAACTCCAACAGGAACTTGGTTCTTCACGGGGGAAGAAATGGCTTCTATTATTCTGATGGCTCAGAAAAAATTACAGTAAAAATATCTTTCATTGGTCTTCTGGTTAAAATGCAATACATTTTTATTGTAAGAAAAAGTTTAAAGACTCAGAAGAATCACAAATTCTTACAGTTTTGTAATACACATATCGGTTTATACTTCTTGGTCTGATTCTACACTTCTGTGTGTGTATGTCTATTGATATCTTATTTACATAGGTAGTTGTGTATATCTACTCTTTGCTTTGCTTTCAACACATAGTTTCCATAGACAGAGTTACAACATCTGCACTTTATTTGTCCTCCCTAGATATCAGTAGAGCCAGGATCAGGCCAGCACTCAGTGGTACTGAAGAATTTGGGTTTAGGAGCTCTGGCTTTTACCTGTGCTATCACGGGTATGAATGAGAGACTCAGAAGATGGGAGAGAAGTGTGACTTCTGGCCAATATTAACAACCTGTTCTCCTTTCATCAAGATATGTTTTTAAAACGTTTCAGAATTCGTTAGTGAAGGGGAGAATGACTCACATAAATAGCAAAAGAATATGTAATGTATTTCTTTTCAACTCATTTAACAACTGTGTGTAGAGCCCGAATAGGTCACACAGAGTCCACTGTGGCCCATCTTCTCCCTGTTTTCCGAATATTCTCATTGACTGTGTGCTCATCACCTGACCAATGGAGGGGAAGGAAAAGCAGCGTTGGCATCACCCTCTGACCACTCATGCATACGTGCACATAGACACACTCCCTTCATGTGTTCGCACACACTTTCATGTTGTTGCCCACATACACATACGTACCCTGAACTTGGAGACCTGCCCATTGTCATCGAAATTAGTTCTTACACTATTTCATTGGGTGGAAATTACTGTCTTAGGCTAAGTTCCTTAGAAGGACAGTCTGAAATAAGTTTCTCTTCCAATTGATTTATGGGAGAGTACTCTCAGGAGTGGGGATTAGGGAAACAAGCTAAGGTAGATGACAGCTAAGCAAGAATGTGGTCTCAGTTGGAGACTGGCTTCCTTCAGGGGAAGCTCTAGGACATGAATTGCAGCACAGAGTTGATCCCAGACGTGAGCCTTCATTCTGTGACAAGTTATAGGAGAAATTTATTAATTCCAATCCATTATAGAACTTGTGCTTGTATGCCAGAGCTAAGATTTATTTTTACATTGAAAAGAAGTTGCCTAAGTAGTATGATAAAATAAGCACAGTTCAGTAGGGCAATTTCAGTTTATTAAGAACAAATGGACTTCAAATGCTTTGGAAGCATTTTTATTCACATGTTAATTCAGCAGATATTTATTAATTGCCTGCTATATACCACGCATGTACAAGATGCTAGGGATATAATCATGAATGAGCCAAAATACGTCTGCATGCTGCCTATTTTTTGCATTGTTCTGCTAATTGAAGCTAATGTAATCTGGAAGGTAAAATGGGAATCTAAAAACACGTTTTTGACAAAATTTGTGACTTGGGATAATAAAACTTTATTTGTATTTAAAAAATTAAATTTCAGAGATTTTAGTAATCATTTCTGGTCAAGGTCATCTATTCCATGTAATGTTTTCCTTTTCCTGGGCACAAGATTTTGAAAGCTTGCATCTAAAAAAAGTGTGAACAAGAAATTGTGTTAACATTATGATTCTTTGGAGTTTGTGTTTATTCTATCAGGCATCCTCATCATATCTAGCTCACTGATTTCTGTTTTCCTTTTCACACTGAAGAAATATAAGATGCATGTTGACCGAAACACTGGCATAATTGAAATGTTCATGGAAAAGCTACAGGATGAGGATGAGGGCACATACACTTTCCAGCTTCAAGATGGAAAAGCAGTTGGCCATTCTACTCTTGTTCTCATTGGAGATGGTACGAATTCTGTGAAACATCAGCTGAAAGATTTCCCTGCTCCCTTCAATGCAAACACCCATGGCACAAAAGTAGTCACGTGGAAGGCAGTAGGAATTGCTTCTTGTATTTCAAAATTGGAATCCAATTTTCAGTTAATACTTTCCATAGTACTTCATTTCATAGACACCAGATTTATCCTTAGCCCACAAGGAAGACTGCAGTTCAGTCATCTCATATATAAACAAGTATTTATTACTAAAATTCTCCAGTGAAGGAGATTGCAACACAGCCAAGTCTGTATATGTATCTCAGGAACGATGCTCCTACCTTATATTGTGTACTTACTTTAAATTACTTAAGAAGAAAAATATGCAAAAGTAGTGTATGCCAAATCAATTAGTCATACTTTAGAACTAGATTATATGTCAGCTGCCATAAGCCACTGTAGAAACCACCAAGATGTAAAATGTGGCATTTAGCAAGTGTGGCATTTGGGAAGGTTGGCCAGATCTCTACATTTGCAACTTCCGATACTGCTTCACTATTTCCTAGCGCAATGACCTTAAACAAGTTACTTAACCTTTCTAAGCCTACTTCTTCATCATGAAGACTTACAACAAATAGGGGGTCATGATGTATGAGCGTTATAATAATGAGTACAAATCACTTAGCACGGTGACTGGCATATACATTTATACCACTCAACTCAGTTTCATACTTCTTTATTTTTCAATCTTTAGTTTATAAAAAGCTCCAGAAAGAAGCTGAATTCCAGCGGCAAGAATGGATCAGGAAACAAGGTAAAAATGGGCAGTGAGTAAAAAGAATAACTTCAATTTCTTGAACAAAATATTCCAAGATTATTTCCATAACAAGTTAAAATGCATCATTTTTGCTTATGTTAATAATGCCCTGGTAAATAAAAAACAATTGAAAATATTTATTATTAAATATGTATCCATTTAAATATTTGAAAATTAATCTTGAATTTTAAAATATCACTTCACACATGTATCGCTTTAGAATTTAAGAATGAGCTTTGATTTTGCATTTGTGGTTAATAGGGTGATTACTGATGTCATTAAAATTTTATAGGTCCTCATTTTGCTGAGTATTTGAGCTGGGAAGTGACTGGTGAATGTAATGTCCTATTGAAATGCAAGGTAAGAAGTAGATAAGTTTTTAATATTTGATATAAGGGAAATAAAGATAAAATAGAATGTGAGAAAAGGAAGATCAATTTTTCATCTCCTCCATTTGAACCAAAATGCTAAGTGACACATTCTTACTGTTGAATGTTACTGTAATCATTGGTTGGTAAGAAGCATAAAGTAAAATGAAACATAAAATAAGATAAAACAACATAAAAATATGGGAAGACAAGATGATGGCTCCTATTCATTACACCTTAGCTAATAAGGACTGGCTCTTCTTTTCTTTTTTTAAGACTTTGTGGGGTTTTTTTTTAAAGCTTTTTAATGTTTATTTTATTTTTGAGAGAGAGAGAGACAGAGACAAAGTATAAGTAGGGAGGGGCAGAGAGAGAGGGAGACACAGAATCTGAAGCAGGCTCCAGGCTCTGAGCTGTCAGCATAGAGCCCGACACGGGGCTCAAACTCACAAGCCATGAATCATGACCTGAGCTGAGGTGGGTTGCTTAGCTGACTGAGCCACCCAGGTGCCCCAAGACTTTACATTTTTTAGAACAATTTTAGGTTCACAGCAAAATTGTAGGGAAGATATAGATATTTCCCATATACCCCGCCCTGTCCGCACAAATGTACAGCCTCCACCTACGTTACGTCCCCCACCAGAGTTGCACATTTGCTACAATTGATGATCCTACACTGACACATGATAATCACCCAAAGTCCATAGTTGACATTAGGGTTCACTCTTGACATTATATATGCTATGGGTTTGGACAAATATGTAATGACTTGTATCCACCATTGTAGCATCATTCAGAGTTTTTTCACTGCCCTAAAAAGCAAAAAGCCTCTGTGCTCTGCCTATTCATTCTTCCCTCCCCACTCCCAACTCTTTAAAAATTATTAATCTCAGAAGAATCTCACATGGTCTTTGTTTCAGGCCAAATGTGCATTCTAACTAGTAGATCTATTCCACGATCATTCTAGATACACTGTCCTTCCCTGGAAATTTAGCAATTTCGTATCTATATTCTGTGACTGGTGCAACAATTCCTTTGAGTATTGGCTAGCTCAGAGGCTGGTTCTGGAACCAGCATGCTGCCAGGAGGGGAGAGGTTTGATGAAGAGTGTACAGCTCTCATTAGGCCTTGGGAAAGATTTAGGGGAAAAAAGGCCATATCACACCCTTAATCATTTTATACCTTGGCACATGGTGTGTTCAGCCGAGTGAGTCACCAAAATGTTTTGGACAGGGAACTGCTGGATGAGGTCGGAGTGTAAAGGTCATGACAGCAGACAGTGGCTCCAAGTAGAAGCATGGGTCTGGCATTTGGCACTAGCAAAGCCAGAACCCAAGCGCTCCCGTCTCTTCTAAGTCTGATGAAAGTTACAGAAACATCAGTCTCCCAGAAAGGTGTCTGAAAATTAAATTCTAGGCTTTAGTCTCAATGGAAATGGCAAAGCTTCCTAAAAGCAGTTTCTCAGGCAGCAGCCAAAACCCTCTCTCTCCTCCTGGCTGTCCACTGCCATACAGCCCCTGGCTCACTTTCTCCTCCACAACTGCCCACCCCGCAAACCACCCTTTCCCAGGGGCCCACACATCTATCCTGCTTCCTGTTGTACTAGCCTTTTGGGATGTGAGCTCCGGTGTCCTGTTCTGATGGCTTTCCTCAGGAGAATCAGCCCCTTGCCCAGATTCTGAACAACCACGGAAGCCTAAAAATAGAATCTAGATATTCATACATTATGTACTTATGCTGTTCCAGTGCCTGTTCCTTATGCTGTCTCAGCTTCTCCGACAAAATCTTTTCTCTAGTCCCAGCTTAGTCATCTTTTCTGTAAGACCTTTTCCTTCTTTGTGCAGGTAGAATGAACCTTCCTCTGTCTTCCCATAGCTCTTTGTTTCATTATTAGAGCAGTTTAGGCGCATTTAGCAATTTATATATTCATTGTAGTTAATGGAGTATGTGTAACTAAACATTCAGACTCATGAGACTATCATGGACCCCATTTGGAACTAGTCTACTCAAAAGAATATAGGACAAGAACCCCAGCGTGCCTGCAAGGCAGAGCTGGGCACTCCTCTCCTGCAGGAATCCACACCACCATTTTCTTCATCTGTTTGTTATATAGTTTGTTATATAGTTATATTTCCTCTTTGGGGAATTGTGTGTGCATTTCTTCAGTTGTTCAGTGGGGTCTTAAGGATTGTTCTCTTGATTTGTATGAAGTCTTTACTTTTGAAACAATATTAATTACACCAGAAATACAAGAATATAGTCTTCTTTGTAGAAAATGCAAACATTGTAGATAAAGGTCAAGATCCCTTTAACTGTACGAGTTTGAAACTTATGATGTTATGATGTATGGATATAGGATTTAAATGAGTTTCCTCAAAATTGCTAAGCAATTAATTTACTAAACCATACTTGATGGTTTTTAACTAAACTTACTGTGAGAATCAATTCACAATATATACATATATCAAATCAATATGCTATATACCTTAAACTTACACATTGTATGTCAATTTTATCTCAACAAAACTAAAAACATTTTAATTAAAAAATGTTTTCACAAACATACTTCCCTTCCACACTTCTTTGCAAAGCTTCAGTCATCTTTTTAAAAATATTTAGATATACATTGGGGCTTACTCATTCTGTTGTTTTGATAAAGCCATTTGTTTTTGTGACACAGGCTATATTTTAATGTGATGGGATGTGTCTTCTATGGTTTTCAGATATTTATTATTTATTTTATTTAAGTATACATGTTAACATGTACATATCTATTCTTTTCTGTCCACCAGACAATCTTAAAGTCAATTTTTACTGCTAGAAATAGGTGCTATTGATTTAGGTTTATTCATTTGTATCCATTTTATTCTAAACTCTTTACCAATTAAAATTGCTTTCAATTGATCCCTTCAGATATCTATGCCTTCTGGAGTGCCTGGGTGGCTCAGTCAGTTAAGTGTTTGACTTTGGCTCAGGACATGGTCTCAAGGCTCATGGGCTCGAGCCCCGTGTCAGGCTCTGTTTTGACAGTTCAGAGTCTGGAGCCTACTTCACATTCTATGTCTCCCCCTCTCTTTGCCCCTCCCCTGCTCATGCTCGCTTGCTCTCTCTTTCTCTCTTTCTCTCTCTCAAAAATAAATAAACATTAAAAATTTTTGAAAAAAAAGAAATCTATGTCTTCTAATTTCATGCATTTCTTCTTTCCAATGCTACATTAGAAACTAGTTTTGTAAGAGCAACACTCCCTTACTTCAAGAAGTATAATTATGGCTTTTCTTCCAGGTGGCAAATATTAAGAAGGAGACTCATATTGTGTGGTACAAAGATGAAAGAGAGATATCAGTGGATGAAAAGCATGACTTTAAGGATGGCATATGTACACTGCTTATAACAGAGGTAGGTGACTATAAATGTGAAATGTAATTTATTAGTTCTGTACCCTACATTCTTCTAAAAACAGAGATAAGATTCTGTATTCCTTAACTCCAGGCATTTGTAGTACCTTACTTCTAGCTGCTCCAAAGATCCCTCCCTTGACATCACCCCAAAAATAAACAAACCGTAGGAACACAAAAACTCTCACTTTGTGATAATGCATGGATTTGTCAGATATCCAACCAATATTGGTTAGACACCACAACTCTGGCCTCTCTAAGCTACTTCTTTTCATAGATGGGTGAGGGGCAAGGCAATTAAGTAGATTCTTTTTGGTTTGCTCTTAAGCCTCATGATAACTTGTTCCCTCAAAGTACAGAGACATCAGGCGTAGTATTCATGTAAGTATAGGGTTTTACCTCCTTTTTCGTCTAAAAGGCCATATCTTTCAAATATATGTGATCATTAGTTTTTAATATGAAGGAAAAGTAAAGAATAAGGACTTCATAGCCCTAGAGGGTGAAAAATCAGGACCGCTAGCTGGTGAAATGATGATGGACACGTTCGTCTGTGAACTCCTCATTGCTCACATAGCCAGATGCTTGTTTAATGTGTGATTTGATGGCAGTTCTATAAACCAGAGGACCTTAAGAGTGCAAACACGGTACTCTGAGGCTGCTGGAAGCTGCAGTGTGGTGTATCCATCCCCCCCTTAGTTTTCCAAGAAAGATGCTGGGATTTATGAAGTTATCCTGAAAGACGACAGAGGAAAAGATAAGAGCAGACTGAAGCTTGTGGATGAAGGTCAGTCCACCAACTGGGGGGGTCCATTTTGTGTGTTCTGTGTACAGGTTACCAGACTGGTGAGTAAGGCTGAAGTCCTGCTGTGTTTGTCCACAGGTTTTGTTTTAATTGAAACTCCAGCAGAGTGAACGACTGTTTTATTCAAAAATACTTCACGTTTAGTCTTCGTGGATATCAAAAGTGTACTTTAGGCGTTCAGAGAATTTGTAGTCCATAGTCCCCTAGGGTTCCATTTTCATTATAAAGCATCATTTTTGTTTCAACCGTATAAAAAATGTTCCAGGATCAAGAACTACTGTGAGGGGAGCCTGGCTGGCTCAGTCAGAGGAGCATATGACTCTTACTCTCAGGGTTGTGAGTTCAAGCCCCACATTGGGTTTACTTTTTAAAAAGATGTTCACTTAAAAAAAAATTCAATGAAAAGTATGTCGCCAAATAGTTCACTCTTAAAAGGTGGCAAGAAAGATTTATATGTGAACTGTGAAACCTCTCAGGTATTAGCAGAGCAAGAAAGCAATTTCCATTTTTGAGAGACTTCTAAGAACAAATATATCATGATAACAAAGACCTACCTGTGACCACCAAACTTCCAAGTGTGTTCTTGGAAAAGATCTTTAACAGTATTACTAACAAACAGTGTGAGTCTGACTTCGATTTCACCTTCCTGCTCCTCGTGGAGGCAAGACTAAATGTGCTTATTGGCAAAAAGCATTATAAGGCTGAGAAATATCAGGGAGCCTGGATGGTTAATTCACTATGAGTTGATGGCACAGATGAGAAAACTTCCTCTTAGGTAAACTAAGACTTCTTGGGATTTAAGAAGAAGAGAATCCTAAAGCCAAGAACCTTCCTGGAAATCTCACGGTGGCTTTCTCTAGAATGTATATATAGTTACAAAGAATTAGAGGGGGAAAAATATCAAAATAAGAGCAGGGACCTTTTAAAAGTTGATACAAATTAAAGTATTATTCCCTCAAAGAGTACTTATTCTCATTTGGTCAGCAAATTCACCTTATGGCCAACACCCTTCACCAGGCAGGATAATGTTGACAACACATGCTACTAACAATTTGAGATTTGACCTTAGTGAGCATTTTTATGCTAAAGTTCTGTCTGTGACTCTCTATCCACAGCCTTTAAAGAACTAATGACTGAAGTATGTAAGACAATAGGTAAGTTAAAATGGTCTCCCCGTGACAATGCTTCATTATGCTCCTGGTTAGGCTTACAGCTGTATGAAATATGCTGTTTTCCTCTTTCAGCTTTGTCTGC
This sequence comes from Panthera uncia, assembly GCF_023721935.1. NCBI lineage: Eukaryota > Metazoa > Chordata > Mammalia > Carnivora > Felidae > Panthera > Panthera uncia. The sequence continues at coordinate 52,752,975 of NW_026057586.1, read as the reverse complement.
TACAGACCTGAAAATCCAGAGCACAGCCGAGGGCATACGGCTGTACTCTTTTGTTACTTACTATCTGGATGATCTGAAAGTTAACTGGTCCCACAAGTAAGTAAGTGGGAATTTAACTGCCCTGTAGAAACTCTTTCTCCATGTATGTGTGTGTGGGTGCACGTGCGCATGGCAGGGGGCAGGAGGAGGGCAACAGCAACCCTCTGTTCCTCTTCTGTAAGGAGCCTTCTTACTTCTCAGGTCTGACGTTGATGTGTGTAGGATACAAGCACCCCCACAATTCCCTTAGGACAAGGTTAGCACTTTCCCTCAACACATACATGGAGAGGCCAGTGATGGCTAAAATCACCTGTCTTTGTGATTTGGGAACTATCATAATCCATACACGTCTCTATAATGCAACCTCCACCTCCAGACGGTAGACCTTGGGCTACCTCTGCTTTGCCGGGCATCCAGATCCAAATTCTGATTCTTCCCTCTCTACCTGCAGCTAACCCCTGCTATGGTCTAGAACAAAACTGAAGCAGCATGCACCAAGAGGCACCAAATTTCCTGTTATTTGAATGAATAGCCATTCGCCAAAGAAACCTGACCCAGTGGAGTGCCTGAGTTTGTTGTTAGCGTTGATAGCAGTCGGCATAGTTGGGCATTAACTTGTTTCTCATCCACCCCTGGAAGGCTTTGGGGATTTGCGATTACTTTCAGAATGTGTGTTTGAGCTAGACTGAGCCTGCATATCTGTTCTAATCCCAGGGTCCTCTGTGGTGTTATAGGTGAACTCAAGTTCACCTCTGGGATTCTAAGAGCTGAAGTAGGTTTCTAAGTCAAACCAGCTCCCCATTATACTTTTGGCCGTGACCTCAACCTCTGCCCGTCCTTGAAATTTCCTGAGCTGAAAGAGAACTGCAGCCTAGCATAGACATCTGATGGGGTACAGTCCCCTTCAGTCCACTCTTTGGATGCAGACCTCCTTAGCAGCCCCACTGGGCAGTAGGTCACTGTGGCAGCCTTGGGAAGGGGCGCACAACAGTGTTTATCTTCCCTACAGTGGGTGTTTATAACATGCTGGTCACTGCTCCACGCCCTTTCCATGTATGAATTCAGTTAATATTCACAACTCTAGGAAGCAAGTAATTCTCACTCGGTGATGAGGAAGCTCAGGTTCAGGGAGGTGATTTGCCTGAGGCCACACGACTAAGTGGTAGATGGAGAACTGAGCCCAGACAGCCTGGCTCCAGAGCCCCTCATCCTGGCACTACTCTGTGTTCGTGTTGCTTTAAAAGTGTAGATGGAACATTTAACCAGAGCTGGGTCCCACAAAACAGTCATTTGTGTTTTCTTTAAAAATGACTTTATTGTGATATAGAACACAGTTTTTATTCGTATTCTTATTCATTTCCTGAGTTCTTAAAAAAACAGAGCGGGGGTGGGGGGCGTGGGGGTGGGAAGAGAAGGAGTAAAATTCCAATTTGAACGCCTGGGGTTTCATTCCTTTGTTCTATTTCTTTCAGAACATTTTAGGAAAGTAATTATAAGTTAAAATAGATCAAATTCTAGGAAATTCCTCTGTGACAGCTAGGACATCCTAATATATCAGTCTGAAGAATAAGAGAAGATAAATTAACTGAATCATCAATCAAAAGGCTTTACATCATCTTTAAAAGAATTACTTGTTCACAAAAATGAGAGCATTCAGTTTTGAGGAAACTCCTGTTAGACTAGCAAGACATAAACCTCTGACTCTATTCAGTCTAGTCAGCTGAATGACTGTTTTATGTACCCGGGTACCTATGAAAGATTCAGGAATCAAGGACTCATTGTCTTCACTGTCTTTATGTAAATATGCGGCATAACAGGAAAAAAAACGTTGAAATGGGCTTTAGTCTTGACTTGGCTCCTATCTTCCTTTGATTCTTAGGCCAGTCATTTAATTTTCTGAAATGTCAGGTTTCTCTCATATGAAATAACAACAATAATACCTGTTTTATCTCATAATACTGATGGACCCAATGAGAGAATGAAAGTTATGGCACTTTGTAAACCGTGAAGGGCTTTACAAATGTAAGGTGTTATGCATGTTGGTCAGAGATTAGAGATTTCAAACAGATTTATTATAGCAAACCAGAGGACTATCTATCTTTCTAACTGTCTAAGACATATATATTGCTCAGACTCAAGTCTGTGGGTGCAGAGGGGCTCCATTACTGTTCATTTTATGGCAGTTTAACTTTTAATAGCTTTTAAAGAATGTAGTGTATAAGAAAAATGCTGTGAATGTTTATTTGAAAGCTGAAACTTTTTTAGTCGTGATTTTTGTTTTTCTGTTTTTAAAGTTCATTTTATTTATTACAACTACAAACATAACACATTGCTTCTTTTAGAAAATACACATAATATCAGATTACATATTAGAAAGAGTTTATAATATGATATCATCTCTAGTTTTCTTAGCCATAGGGTAAACTTTTTGGTGTACTTCCAGTCTTTTCTCTATGCATAATTGTTGCTATCATTAAGTAGTTTTGTGCCTTTTTTTCTTATTTCCTCTTGTGTTTACAAACTCTTCATAAAGTTTCTTTTAGCATCATTGAGAGTATATCTACCTCTACCTCTCTTACCTCATTTATAACAGTAACATGTCTAGGCCATCAGATCACAAAGCAAAGGGTTCTATTTGCTTTCATTCTCTTGTAAAGAATGCAATGTATGTGTCTGCTCATGACCTACTACAGAATTTAGAGAAACTCACGTTCAGGGACAGAGAAAGTGCCTCATTCATTTTGGCAGAGATTCTGCTTTTCATTTACTCTAGGCCTTCCTACCAAGTACATATTTACATATGTTTTAAATAGCTTTGTAACCACGTACATGTCAATAGATTTCAGCCACAGATGAACCTCCTTAAGTCTGTTTTTAATTATTTTGTAAAATCTGATTTATAGCCGTAGACCATCTGCGTGAAATATGCTGTAATATAACATGGAGTTTGGCCTTTTCACTTTAAAGATTCTCTTAGCCCTACAAATAAACCCAAGCAAAAACAAAGATCATTAATACCACTGAGAAGTATTGGCGTTGCAATCAGCTAGGGCCCCACACTGCTGTTGGGAGTTAAATGTACAGACTGTCAGACCCCCTACCCTCACCGCCGCCCTGGACCTTGGAATCCAAGTTCTGTGATGCAGGGCCCATAATTTTTCTGAAGCAGAACATATGTGGATCCCATGTTGTTTGAAAGCCTGTAAAACTCTATGGTGAGATCTTCAAGAAAGAGTAAAAATGAGCTCTGGATGAAAGCAAACAATAACAATGTTTTCTTTGATATGAACAGCGGGACTGCTATTAAGTACACAGACAGAGTTAAGAGTGGGGTCACCGGGGAGCAGATCTGGCTGCAAATCAACGAGCCCACTCCGAATGACAAAGGGAAGTATGTAATGGAGCTCTTTGATGGCAAAACTGGACACCAAAAGACAGTGGATCTTTCTGGACAAGGTAAATGGATATTTTGCAGGTTAGAAATTCCTGAGGAGGAGAGGGCTTTTAAAAAAGAATGAAGGGTGACAAGAAGCCATTACATTTGACTATTGAAAGATTGGGGATTTTAATCAAGTAGTTTAAATTTAGCGTGGTGGTAGAAGAAAGAATTCAGTGGGTCTTGGAGTATCAGTGAAAAGTATACAGTGGAGACAATAAACATGGAGAGAAAGAACTACCTTTTCAAGATGCTTACAAAGAAAGGCAGGTTGATTTACAATCACTTGAGCAAGGACGATCACTGAAAAAGAAATGTGTCATGGTGATTGGAATTTTAGCATGTTTAATAGAGTTTAAGAAATCAGTTGAGATGGAAGGATTGAAGGTGGGAGTGGAGGGGAATAACCAATATATCAGTGTTCTGAAGAATGGAAGGCTTGAGATCTAGGGCTGAGGCGGAGGCGTTGACTTTGGGAAGAGCAAGGGATTCCTTTTCTTCAGAAACCAGAGGAGGGTAAATGTGAATTGGCAAACATCAATATTAAGGAGAAGAGAAGAAAGTTGGAAAAGTTGGGTCCTTATGGCCTCAGATTTCTTGGTCATCTGCTGAGAGAATGGGGGCATCTGGAGAGAAGAGGAAAGAGGAGCAGGAAGTAGTGAGAAACATGGACAAACGCAGACCAGAAGTAACACACAACTATCAACCACAAGTTAAATGGTTAAAGGAGGTGGAAGAGGAAAGCGAGTGTGTGTTCCTCACGCACCTGTGGCTCTTGATCTGTCAGCCCCAAGGCCTTGGAAGCCATAGGGTCAGGATATTGTACCCTCAGGCTTTTAATGTGTAGCTTACTTATCACCATCCTTGCCTCCAGCTCCTGTTTCTATCATCCTCCTTCAAGCACTTGGGACTCTGCCTTGGGGTGTTCCTTCCACTGCTCCTGTCTAGCTTCTACCTAATATTTCTCAAGAAGACTGTGGACTGACTTTTTCTTCCACTTCTTCATGTACTCAAATGCAATCTAAATATCCCAGAACTCTTAGTGTTTTTAATCCTCAGAGAGTAGATTCACAATTCAGAGCACAGCCTTTTCAGTCCTGCCTTGAGTTATTTTGTGCTGACTCCCCTTATCTTTACCCCCCATCTCCCACTCATTTGGACTGGAAAGATTCAAATGGGAGTTGTTGCCTCCGCCTCCCCCTCCCCCCTGTGCCTGAGTCACACACTGCAGTGACAGGGGATCTCTCGCACAGTCCTCTAACATTTTGAAACACAACAGAAAATGGGAAACAGGAAGGGGGTGGATTTAAAAACAAAAACCAAAACCTAAAAAACTTTTTCTTTTACTCTCCGGCTCACCAAAGCCTATTGGTTCAGTGATGCCCACGTCTCAGTGTAGTGTGGGCAAAAGGAAGGGCACTGAACGCTTAGCTAGGGGTAGCCTAACTGGCCTACCTCCCCAGACTTGAAGCCTGACTTTGTGCTTATTCTTCCCATCGGTAAAAGCAGGGGGATGGACTGGTATTATGTAAATACTTTCTAGACATAAAATATCATGATTCTCAGACCAAAGAGGAGCTTAAAGAAGAGATGAGAGAGACTTCAAAATAAAGCTGCCTTTTTACCTGAAGTATTCCAAGCGGCTTGCTCTGCAGGCTCAGGGGGGAGAAGAGATTTTAGAACAGTGTAGCTCTCATTTCCTCATCTGCTGTCTTTTATCTCGGCTCCTGGCCAGCTCAGAAGCATTGCTTCGGGCCCATACTGGCACACACTGTGAGTGTCATAGTTCCTGTGCCCTTTCACACAGATAGACGGTCCAGACTATGCAACATGGAAACACTTAACTGTCCAGCTAGGAAGCTGTGACGTACATGGGGGATGATTTAATAACAGAAAAGCCTTCTTGATGTTCGGGATGTTTAACCACCTTTATTACCATTTTATCTTTGGCAGAGTGAATCTTTGCCTTTCTGTTTGAAAGGATGGTCTTGCAACCGGATTGGGAGCTTCTAAAATCCACTACTTCATCTTTTCTCCCTAGAAAGTATTTGCTTCCCCTGTGAAGTCCATCAAGTTGCAGAGTAAAGGAGGCATAGCCTTATTCAAAGTCAGCTTAGTCATGTCTGGACTGATCACACTGACCTCAGGCTGTGAATTTTAATCCACTCCTGTTGTGTCCTCAGCTCTGGGTGAGAACATTCTAACTTGTCTTTTTTTCTCTTAAAGCATATGATGAAGCCTTTGCTGAATTCCAGAGATTAAAGTAAGTCCCTTGCCATTTGCGTGCACTGATTTCTCTGGAACATGGTGTGCTCAGGTCTTCCCCCACCTGAGGGTTAGAGAGGGTCTTTTATTTTGGCAAATGCCTAAAAGCAGCACTTCCCACTGCCTTGTTGAGCAGCAAGATGTCTCCCAGGCAATGAAATGCAGTCCAGGTTTCGCCACTTTGAAGTAACACTAAAACAAAATTCTTCTTTGTTTTCATGTTTGTTCCTGTCTCTCAACCACAGACAAGCTGCCATTGCAGAGAAAAGTAAGTAAAACCCCCTTCCCATTTATTCCTGGCATAGTTTCAAAACATAACTTTCATTTGTTTATTGTGACTGCAGATGGAGAAGAATGAATTTTTTTTTCCTTTCTTTTTTCTTTTTAACCTTCTACATGTGTTTTCATTTAGTCTCTTGAGTAAGAATGTGAAAGGAAGGTCTCAGGTTACATTTTAAGACTGTCACTCAGCTCTTGAGCTAACCACCCAGGTGTCCTGAGAAATCTCTGGGCACAAATTATGCAAGTTGTTAACCACTTGCAGCAGGCACAATGTGTCAGAAAAATTTATTTGTATTAAAGAAAAGAAGAAATAAGAAACTTTGTGGGGTGCCTGGGTGGCTCAGTCAGTTGAGTGCGTGACTCTTGATTTCGGGTCAGGTCATTATCTCACAGTCTGTGGGATCGAGGCCCACGTCAGGCTGTGTGCTGATAGCGTGGAGCCTGCTTGGGATTCTCTCTTTCCCTCTCTCTCTGCCTCTCCCGTGCTCATGCTCTCTCTTTCAAGATAAATAAATAAACTTAAAAAAAATTTTAATGAAAAAAAAGAATTTTTGTACATTTGGCATCAGGTAAATCACTATCACTGATTTACTCCTGCATTTTCCTAAGAGCCTTTGTAGGATAAAAGCTGCCAAATAAGGCCTTCTTGAATACTTCACGGTCTGAGTGAACAAATGCCAAACTGTCAAGTCTGTGTACCCAGAAATGTGCTCACTACTAACTTCTGTCAGCTGTTTGCCTCACACATGGAGATTTCTGGAACGCCCAGTCTTTTAGGATTTCAGGGGTCATGGACTAAATATCGTAATCATGCAGGTTCTCTCTGAGTGTGTGAAGCAACAATTTGAAAACGGTTGAAGGTTAAAATTGTAGAGTCAGTCCTGAGCTGGAATGGAAGGGAACCGGAGGGGAGTGAGAAATGAGGTCATTGCCAGCCTTTTAGTGGCTCCAGGTCATTCAGGATGGAACTTTTCACCTTTGACTTGCACTGCTTCCCGCCTCCTTCCTGCTCCTTCCCTCTTCCTGCCCTTGTGCTGGGTTTGTGTGGCTGCTGCTAGTGGTGAGTGGGGCAGGCACCGGGGCCCACTGTGGGCCAGAGGGGAGCGCTCCTTGTTGGTACCCAGTGTGCCCCTCCTGCTCCTGTACACACGCACAAGCAAATCCAGTGTCCACAGTTGGTGGCTACTCCCCATTCTCAAACTCTGGTGGGCAAGGAGCCTGACCCTCCTTCCAGTTCATGAACTTGCTGAAATTTCTGTACCAAAGCAGTTTAGAGCTGGAAGAGACTTTAGTGCTTTTCTAGCCCCATGTGTTTAATCTTTTATATGTTGGGGGATGCTTCATTCAAACACCATCTTTCACGCAGATCCAGTATCTGTGTGAAAGATATTTTACCAAAATGGGTAAAAGCTGAGTTAGCTTCATTGGAGTTGGGAGGGGGTCTGAGCTCCCTGACTCAGTGCCCCTCCTCAGAGGGCCCCCAGAGGAATCCCACGGATTCTGTGGAGCAGAGCTGGGTGACATCATGTCCACAGCTGTAATGCAACCCTTCCTCCACGCCACAGATTAGGAGACTGGGGTCCACACAGGTGCCCTGCCTGATATCACACATCGGGTGTGGCAGGAGCCAAATGACGAGTTGAACTTACAAGTGGTGCAAGGTGCAATGGAATCAACAGGAGAAAGCAGTGAAGATTCAAGACTCATTCAAAGCTTTAGTCTTCTGACTTCGGGATCTAGAGTCACACGTTAATTAAAGTAGGCCTAAAATTGAGAGTGTGGTGGCTACTGCTTTAGTGGCAAACAGTGTCCCTTTGAGCAGATTATACAAATGTTCTTCTCTGGGGCTGGGCCAGTCACACCTAGAGCACAGGGCTTAGTGGGGGCAGGGGGGCAAGAGGTCAGCTCTGGATTTCAGCACCCTTCCCACACCTCGCCCCCTCAGCTGGGGCCCTTGCACTCATGGCCATAGATGGCAGCCCTACATACCAAGAACTAGTAGGAGACAAGAAAGAAAAGCTCTCTAGAAAAGTCCACAAAGAAAGCCCACAATCTGCATAAACCTCCAGATCTCATGGCTTATAGCCTCCAATTATGCAACTTTTTTTTTTTTTTTTAATCATAGGGAAGCCCATAAAGGAGGCCAAGCAGAGTTGGAGGCTGTCCATAGAGATCTGCTCTGCCTCCTCGAGCTGAGCCCCACTGAGCTGCAGAAGGGCCAGGGCTGAAAATAGCTGTGAAAATTATAGAGCAGGTCTTGATGCCACAAAGCCATCCATCTCAAGCTGATAATTTAGGCACAGATAGAGGCACCCACGCACACAAAGTATCTGTATGAGGAAGGGTAACATCCACAATCACTGGATCATTTTCTTATTTTACATATTAAAAACACGTATAAAGGAATTATAAGGAGAAGGAGGCTAAATTGGAAAGTTAGTTCCCTGGTGTGGTTTTGTGAATGGGATCACTGACGCTCATCATTTCAGTGATTAACCAGAAATGCCTATGCTTGCAGATCGTGCCCGGGTGCTGGGTGGTCTCCCCGATGTGGTCACCATCCAGGAAGGCAAGGTAAGCATGCACCACTCCTGTCCTCACGTCTTCCACACTAGCAATGGGTTCCAGTGGCCCAGACTTTGTTCTAAGCAAGTCCCCACCACTGCTTCTTAGGGTTCATTTCAGAATAGCCAGATTCAAAGCACAAACCAAGTCTGTTTTTCAGGCCAAGGATCAGGATACAAGTTTGCCTTTCACAGGCCCATGTGGATCACAGAGTCTATTTCCAGAGGTGCCCTTTCATACCATGAGAAGCAAAAAATGTTCGATCACAACTATATGACAAACATAAATGAAGAAAGATGTGAACGTTAATACCTAGTGGAAAATAGGCTGTCCTGTTAAATACTTCTCCTCTGAAGGGAAACGTGCTGCTCTGCGAATTTCTGTTAGCTCTATTTCGGTTGAAAGCTGATTTCTTTCCATTTAACTTTAAACTGGTATTTCCTGGCTCTGTAATCATCTCTCTGAAAAGCAATGAACATAATTTCTAACCTGGAGTCATTCTCTTCATCCCTATGTTTCATGAGACAAATTTCAGGGGTGCCTGAGTGGCTCTGTCGGTTAAGCTTCTGACTTCAGCTCTGGTCATGATCTCACGGTCTGTGGGTTTGAGCCCCGCGTCGGGCTCTGTACAGATAGTGCAGAGCCTGGAGCCTTCTTTGGATTCTGTGTCTCCCTCTCTCCCTGCTCCTCCCCTGCTCACACTCTGTCTCTCTCTCTCTCAAAAATAAAATAAACATTTTAAAAAAGACTAATTTAATAAGCCAGCCATAGGGGAGGGGTACCTGTAGTGGCACAAAACCTTTTCCCACCTCAGAAGGACACTGAAGACATTCAGTAGGTAGACTAGGGATAAAACAAGGCATGTAGAAAGGCTTTAGTGAGAGGCAGGTTTCATCCAGCTAAATTTCTTTGCAGGTAGAATATGTGACCACAGCTGACTTTAAGCTCAACCACTGCAGGGTTGCAGGTTTTCATGTTCCTCATCTAATGGGGTTCAAAATATTCAGCTCACTAGGTTGTAGTGAGAATTAAGAGATAGAATGTATATGAAAGCACTTTGTGATCTATAATGGAAATAAATCTAAAGTATGGATAGTAGTTTTCCATGACACCTAAGGTATTTGAGAGTTTGGTTTGGTTTTGTTAAAAGTTTTAACCCTCAAGGCGTGCCTGGCTGGCTCGGTCAGTAGACATGCAATTCCTGATCTCAGAGTCATGAGTTTAAGTCCCACATTGGGCATGGAGCCTACTTAAAAAAAAACAAAAGTTTTAACCCCTAACTAATCACAGTTTCCAAAATCATGTACCTGATCCACTTGGGTAAGTTTAATGGCAATAGCTTGACTATTTTTCTTGTTGAAATGTGTTTGTAGAATAATCCAGTAAGAAATGCTAATTAACCATGGAAAGGAAACTGATTTCTTAATCTCCTGTTTTTAAACAATACTCTTATAGAAGAGATAATAAGTGATCATATAAGACTCTTTAGAGAAGAATATCCTTTTCCCTGTATGTTGTGAGCCCTAGTTCTTTTTCTTATAGTTTCTGGATTTCAGTAAGAAAAAAAAAATGCAAGAATGGAATTTAAAATGTGAAGTAATTTCAGAGAAATGCAAATTACAACCACAATGAAATATCCTAACACACCTATCAGAACCGCTAAAATAAAAACAGTGACAACAACAAACACCGATAAGGATGCAGAGATACAGATCACTCATACATTGCTGGTGGAAATGTAAACCAAGATTGTACAGCCACTCAGGAAAACAGTTAGACAATTTCTCAAAAAAGGAAAACATAGATTTACCATATGAGCTAGTAGTTGTACTCCTCAGCATATATCATAAAGAAATTAAAATTAAGCTCAAATAAAAACCTGTATACAGATGTTCAGTAGCCACTTTAGTCATAATAGCCCCAAACTGGAAACAGCCCAGATGACCTTTATAGCCACACACACACGCACACGCACACACACCATGGCACACTATTGACCCATAAAAAGGGACAAACTACTGATATCTGCAGTAACTTGGATGAATCTGCAAGGAGTTGTGCCAGGTAGAAAAGGCAATCTCAAATGGCTACATACTATACGATGCTATTTATATAATGCTTTGGAAAATTCCGTCTTGGAAATGGAAAACAGATTGGCGGTTGCCAGGAGTTGGAAGTGAGGTTGGGAGGTTGGGGACAGGGGAGTGGGTGTGGGTATAAAGGGCAACATGAGAGGGGGCGCCTGGGTGGTGCAGTCGGTTAAGCGTCCGACTTCAGCCAGGTCACGATCTCACGGTCCGTGAGTTCGAGCCCCGAGTCAGGCTCTGGGCTGATGGCTCAGAGCCTGGAGCCTGTTTCCGATTCTGTGTCTCCCTCTCTCTGTCCCTCCCCCATTCATGCTCTGTCTCTCTCTGTCCCAAAAATAAATAAACGTTGGAAAAAAAAAAAAAGGGCAACATGAGAGATCCTTGTGGTGATGGAAATGTTCTCTGTCTTGACTGAGGGACTAGATACATGGACCTAGACAAGTGACAGAATTGAATAGAGCCACACACACACACAAACACCAATGAGTGCAAGCCAAACTGGGGAAACCTGAATAAGAACAATGGATTCCATCACTGTCAATGTACTGGTTGTGTTCTTATACTATCATTTTGTAAAATGTTACTGTTGGGGGAAACTGGGTAAGGGCACATGGGATCTCTCTATTATTTTTTACAACTGTTTATGAATCTACAATTACTCTTAAACTTTCAACAGAAAACTATGGTAAAGTTAAAAACTACAGGCCTAAGCATTGATCTTTTAAAATAAGAGGGTTTCAGCACAGATCGTAGTATAATAAGATATCAGGAAGTAGGAATACATTTTGGTAGAGCACCTTTGCAACTGCAACAGACTGGGTGGAGTTTTGGGGGAGAAATAAAATGAGGAAGGTGGAACCTGAAAATCAGTCCCATTATCTGAAACAGCTGTTACGATTCTGCTGCCGGGCTCTGTGAGGCAGACAGAATGCAAAGTGAGCAGGTGGTAATTACGGCAATGAGATTTCTCTACCGAGACAGCGTCCAGATGCCACATGAGAACAAAAGGCATATCTAGGTGTTTACGAAAGCAAGAGTGCCTGTGGGACCTGAAAGCAAACTCCTTCGTGTGGTTCTGATGATAAGCACTCCCAAAGCCAGAAGGCTGAGGCCCTACAGAAACCTACTCAGGACTGAAGTCAAATTGTAATCCACGCAGGTGCATATGCCACGTAACTCCACCCATCATTCCATGGGTTTTATATTTATCCTCCTTTGGGTCCTGCCGGACCACCAGAAGGATTCTTGAAATTGGATTATCGTACCAAATATATTTCCTTCCCTCTGATAAAACCTGTTTTGCAGGCGCTTAATCTCACCTGCATCGTGTGGGGTGACCCGACTCCAGAGGTGTCCTGGCTGAAGAACGAGAAGCCTCTGGTCACAGACGACCACTGCAGCGTCAAGTTTGAGGCTGGCAAGACGGCCTACTTCACCATCAGTGGGGTGAGCACCGCCGACTCTGGCAAATACGGGCTGGTTGTGAAGAACAAGTATGGCTCGGAGATAAGCGACTTCACTATCAGTGTGTTCATCCCAGAGGAGGAGGCAAGGAAGGCCACTGAGCAGCCCCAGAAAGGCAACAAGAAGTCCAAGTGACGGGAGACCGCTGAGAGTGTGCGCAGGGGCAGCTGCACTGAGCTGCCTCGAGTTACTTGTGTGCAAATGGCTTGAGTTAAGCACAAGGAAGTCTTCATGCTTTCTACTCCCTATTTTTGTGCTGCTTGGGGGAAAATTGTGAAATCTTTTACTCCTGTAAAAAAGCATCAACTAACAACATTTTAATAGTTTTTCTTTATCTGCAAATTCTGTGTTAAGAAAATACCATTGGTAGCACAAACATTAGGAAATGGTTTTAAGGAAAAGGCCAGAATAAAAGTCAGAGGGACGTTGAACGATGGTCAGAGAGCAGACGAATGTGTTGTGGAGCAGAGTTTGGACTTGGCTAGACTTTCCCCGGTGAATTCTCATGGGTTGCAATCATACTTCAGCATTTTTGTCAAGACAGGGATGAATTGTTAAGCCAACCAGTATGTTTTGTGTGTTGTTACGATAGTGACGTGCATTTCTATTGGCGGTCTTGTGATTTGGAGCCTCCTTGGTATTAATAAACAGTCCTCACACCTCTCCTCTTCCCCATCAGTGTTTCTCTTATTCTTCCTGTTCGGCTGCTCAGTTTAGCGGTCTCTGGTGCATCCTTCTCATTGCTTCTTATAGGGCATCTTCTGATGTAAGTTCCTCTTGGTTAAAGTGGTACTTTCATGGGGCACCTGGGTGGCTCGGTTGGTTGGGCGGCCAACTTTGGCTCAGGTCATGATCTCACATCTCGTGGGTTCGAGCCCCACTTCGGGCTCTGTGCTGACAGCTCAGAGCCTGGAGCCTGCTTCGGATTCTGTGTCTCCCTTTCTCTTTGCCTCCCCCACTAGCACTGTGTATGTGTCTCTCTCTCAAAAATAAATAAATGTTAAAAAAAAATTTTTTTTAAATAAAGTGGTACCTTCACAGACTTGTCAGAGTCATCCAAGGTCAATTGAGGATCCAAGGTGTAAAATTGAGCTGTCACTGTACATCTGGTGGCTTACTGTACAATCAAGTCTATTCCATTGTTAAGATACCCAGAGTAATTGCATGTAATGTGTCAATTAAGGATAATAAGATGGTGTGGGAGTCTAGTGCCAGAATTGGTGAATAAGGGTGCACAGCTAAGAAAAGAAGAACCCTGATTCTGAGTTCAGAGAACTGCCAGCTTTGGAGCCTGCCCCTCTTTGCAGGGCTTGCTGGCAGACAGCATTATGCTTTAGGAAATTTGATTCTTCCTCCATCACTACCCCACAACCACCTCTACCACACACATTCACACGCACACTCATGCTCACTCACACACCACTAGAGGAAAACAGTAATGGTAAAAGGAGGTTTCCCCTCTCCATCCTCCTGCCAAAGGTCAGGGATGGGACAACTGACCCTCTTATAAGTTTGGAGGTACACCTACACATCTTCTCCTTTGCAACGTTCAGGACTGGAAACCCCTCATCTGACTGTTGCTGATTCCCAAGTGCAGCCAAGTGCCCCCTGCTGCTGCTGTGACATTGAATGCCAGTCAGCGGAGAGATGCTGTGCTCTCACTAACAGGCATGGCAAGTTGATGAGCTTCCCAAGGGTCAAAGCCAAGGGCGGCTGACCTTGTGTAGTCTGAAGCTTTCCCCCCTTCAGCAAGAGGGCTGTCTCTGGACAAGAAGACCTAAGGAAAATGGACACCAGCAGGGAAGCCAAAGAGAGGAGAAAGGAGTAAAGCAGGGGCAGTTCTGCATGCAAGGGAGCTGTGCAGGTGAGAGACCCCCAAGACTCTCCTCCACACCTCAGATGCCCCCCTTATGAGAACCAGCAGCAAAGTTGCCAGTGTTAGGGGAAGGGAAGGAGGGAGGTGTGCGTGTGAGCATAACCTGCCACCCCCAGTCCCAGTTCCAGTCCACTGGAGCCCAGACCAGAGAGAAAACAAGAAGGACGCTGAATCCCAACAGTGTGTCCTGAGTTCTGAAACTGTGAAAACTTGGGAAATCAAAGTGTGCATCACCAAGATCCCTGCCATCCAGTTCCAAGGGACTTGATGGAGCAAGGTGGCACGTAGGGGGAGAAGTGGCTTTCATATTCATAGCTCTATAAGCTGAGACTTCTCAACAAGATGGTCGTAAGAATTATTTCAGCCATTGTAACGACAAAGCTAAATCAACTACATTATGGTTTGATGGTTTATGTAAAAAGCCACTGTTTCTACAAGGGAAAATAGAACAAAAGTGTAGATCTATCAATTTAATGATGCTGAAAATCTTTCTAACTCATGAGAATTCATGGATCTGTGACCTGCTAAATGTGAGTTACTGGTACACAAAGGATCATATTGAAGCACAAAAAAAAAGACTCTTCAGAGTTTTGTTTTTTAAAATTAATATTTACTCTATTAAAGTAATGAAGTTAAAAATCTAGTTCTTCCTAAATCCTTGAAGGTTAGCTTTAAGATCTTATTTTTCTATTTAAAAAATCTAACCATTGAAAAGATTTAAGGGTGCTTTAGTAGTATAACTAAATTCCCTTTAACTTGTTAAGCTGTATTTATAAATTAATATATTTGCTTTCCATTTTAGGTACTACTATTGTCTGACTTACCAAACAAAAACTTTCCAAAAACTTAAATAACCTTACTTACCTATGAAACTGAGTATATAGATGTGGAAGCTTTTGAGTTCTCTTAAATTTGTCATTTGGTGTATAAACTTACTAATAAGTCTTCCACATAAAATTACAGTTAAACATTTTAGGTTAAAATCATAAAGCTGAGCTATTACTGGGATAAATTATCTAAAACATCCCAGGTACCTAAAAATCAAATATGTCCAGATGCCATAATGCAAAAATATTAATTCTACCTAGATCAAGCTCCTCCAGCGAGAGACGTGGCTCCCGTTGCTGGAGATGGGTGGCTGTGCACCAAGATCCTGCACAAAGCTGGGGTACACAAAGGGTAGCTTAGTCAAAAAAAATAGGAATGGTAAAAATATCACCAACTGACAGAGAAGCTGTATGGAAGCTTGCCATCTGCCTGGGGGTGGTTCTGGGTAGAAAAACAAAGTTAATGGATTCCTGAAGCCAGTACTGCATGCTTGTGGGGTCCAAATTTACAGCACCACATGGTGTAGGAATCTCAAGCCAAGAGTTCCCATAAAAATGGCCAATGTCTGGGGCCCTAGAGAAGCAAATGTAAAACTACACCACAAGGGACTTCTGTGTCTGGCCACAAAGGATTACTGTTATGGAAATTGTCCTCCTACCATAAACAACTAGAAAACCAGGCAAAATATATGGGGGGAAAAACTGTTTAAGGAAGGGCACCAGCGTGCAGACATAGAGGACTGTTATCCCAAGAGAAAGAGAAAGAGAAATGAGAGATCTGTGATTGCCTGGACGGAGCATTGCCCTGGACAGAGTGTTCAGGCTGGAGTTCAACCGGTGGGAATCCAGACAGAGCCTGACAGTCTCATTGAGCCGAAGGCGCAGAGACCAAAGTTCAAAGAGGCTGAGGCGGCTAGAATTTGTAGAGAAAAAGGGATAGGGAGAGAGTGTTGCATAGAGGAGCAGGGCTGGACAGCTGTACATGGGTCTCTGGCTGAGCACTGCTCTGTGAGTGCTGGGGAAAGAGCCGCGGGGAAGCACGAAGCCAAGCAGTTTTTGCAGCTCACACAGGTTGGGACTAGTCCTTCCTCCCACCAGCCTGAATGAAAGGACTTTGTAATATGTGGAACATCATGAGCATCCTCAGAAGTTTCTCACCTTAGAAGCAGGGCTAAGTTAACCCTACACTAAAAGCCACTCTGGACCCACCTTAACAAAGGGTAAAAGCAAGCCTCAAAAGGCTCAAATATCTATCATAATCTAATGGTGTGTCAGAACAAAGTGCAGCAGACTTTAAATGGATGCATTATCCAACAGTGTGAAATTCTTTCTACAGGATATCCAGTAAAAAAATCAGCAAGCAAACCAAGAAGCAGGGAAATACGACTAACAACCAGGAGAAAATTACATTTAAAATAAATAAGGGGCGCCAGGGTGGCTCAGTCAGTTAAGTGTCTGACTTCAGCTCAGGTCATGATCTTACGGTTCAGGAGTTCGAGCCCCACGTCAGGTTCTGTGATGACAGCTCAGAGCCTGGAACCTGCTTTGAATTCTATGTTTGCCTCTCTCTCTGCCCCTCCTGCCCCTCAAAAATAAATAAACATTAAAACATTTTTTAAAAAAGATAAATAAGTCCTGGGGATACAATGTATAGCATGGTGACTATACTTAACAATATTATATCATATATATGAAAGTTGCTAAGAGAGTGTATCTTAAAAGTTCTCATCACTCAAAAAAAGTTTGTAACAGTGTGAGGTGACAGATATTAACTGAACTTATTGTGGTAATCATTTTACAATACATGCATATGTCTAATCATCATGTTGTATATCTAAACTAATACACTATTTTATGTCCGTTATATCTCAATAACACTGGAAAAAATACTTTATACACAAGTATTATGGAAATATCAAGAATAATTCAATATAAACTTAAATTATTTGAGCAGATAATGAAAATCCAAAATAAATTTTAGTAATTTTAACACTATGTAATCCCAACAGCAAATATAATAATAATTTCAAGAAAAGATACATAAGTAGCTTTTGAAATATGGCAAGCTATGTGTATATCAGCAATCTGTTGGTGGATTGTAGGAATATAACTTGAAATGTCATCAGTATAATTTTATAATCATTAACCTAAGTTAGCAGATCTCTATAATAAATATAATTTAGCAGATCTCTAATAAAATAATGCATTCTGGAGGCACGGAGGAGAAATACATTAATCAAAGCAAACCCAGAAATGACAGAAATAATAGAATTCGCAGGCATGGACTTTAAAACATCTATTATAACTACATTCTATATTTTCAAGAAACCAGAGGAAAGATTGGATATATTAAGTAGAGACATAGAAGAATACTAAGAATGACCAAGAGTCATAATAAATTTGCTGGAGAACATTGGTGAAGACAATATCTTAGATACAGCCAGAGAGAAAAAGACATGTACAGAGGAATGAAAGTGAGAACAGCAAAAGACTTCTCAGGAGAAACTATAGAAGCCAAAGGGCCATGGAACAAACTCTTTAAAGTGCCTAACAGAAAACAAGCAAAAAACTCTCAACCTAGCATTCTCTACCTGCAGAAAATATTATTAAAAAATTAAGGCAACATAAAGACTTTACCTGACAAACTAAAGCTGGGAGATCCATCACCAGCAGAATGCTCTCTGCTCTCAGATCTTTGTCAATTCAGGCACCCCTGGTTCATGAGCTTCCCCCAAAGTCCAGTCCCCATCCACCATACTGTCTCAGGAGATGTACCTCTTCCTCACACACCCAGAAACAGGGACCACAATGCCAAGAGGGGCTTTTTATTTCTCTGAAAAGAAAACTGTACCAAGGGAGAAGAAAACAACTCATTCATTGCTGGAGCAGAATCAAGAAATCTGAAATCCTCCTCTCAGAAGAAAGTTTCAGCAGTGTTGAAAGTAAAGATAAAGAAATTATGGCAATGGAAAAAAATCTGTGTTTCCTTCTCAAAACTTAAGGAGATGACAATGACCTGTACCTTATGCCAATAAAAATATAAGCTATCATTTTTTTCTACTCATTCATTCATCAACGAATATTGACTTGGCACTGGTCTGGTCCAGGCCCTGTTCCTCACAGGCTTCCCAGCATGACAGACTGAACCTCAGTAGTGGGGAGAACACTCTTGGCCTCTAAAATCCCTGCCTTCTCACCAGGTTTATGTCCAGTGACAGTGGAAAATCCCAGGCAGCTTTGCCCTCTGCACAGACTCTCCCAGAAGTCATGGAACTGAACTGGGGTGAGAACTGTTTTTTTCCGTCTCTCTGGAGGGGGAATGGGGCAAGACGAGAGCTGCTGGGTGTGTGGGAGGCTGGAAGCCAAGGACAAGGAAGGGAAAGGAAAAGAGACTATTGGCTTCTATGCCTCAACTTCACATCTATAAGAGTTAGACTATTTTGTGTCAACACTTGTAATTGGACTTCTCAATTTTACATCTCTTCAGTCTTTTAATATTAATTTTGTTTCTTACCTAGGCTACATCATGGTTAACATTTCAAAAACTTGCTGCACACTTCTAGCACTATGTTAAAGAAGGCTGTTGCCTTAACGTATGAGGCACCAAAGAAATAGAAAAGCTGTAAGTAAATATATAACTTAGTGTCCTATTTTTATTTTAATAAGTGTTATACAACAATTTATTACTGTTGTAGCTAGAGTGATAAAAGAAACTATTTGTATTTTAAAATATGGTCATGCTCAAATCATTCTGCCTTATAAAACAGAGACATTTGGTTGTCCCTAGTTCTGCTAATATCTGAGTCAATGACATTTAACAACTTTTATGAAGTAGAAGTAGATTGATCTCTGGTAGAGCAGAGATGCAGAGCCAATTTAATACTTTAAATTTAAATACTTTCTACTTTAATAATATGAAACTAAAATAAAGGGAAAAGTTTATCACCACAAGGCAGAAGATATTCTGTAAGTGTTCAGATCTCTGTTGATAAATAAAGCAAAATAAATCAAGGTACTAGGAAAAGTTAAATCTTGAAACACATTACTTGAAATATTATTATAGTGGTATGTTCTAGAGATAGAGTTGTATATTATTATCATTGTATTGTTTGTATTACAGATATACTATATATTTATATATTATGTATTATTTAGAGATACAGTTGCATATTATAGTTGTATTATATTTTATTAAAGTGTATATTATAGAGATATACACATGATAACAATTATGGGGCTTGAAATCTCAAAAAAAATTGCATAAAGACCTTAAACTAGCAAGACATTTGGAACTGTTCCTCATTTCTGTGGAACTGCATTTACAAAAATGCAGTGTGTCTCTTGACAACACAGGAGATTTGTTATAAAGACATCATTCAAAACAAAAGTCAAACTCTGGGAACTCCATTTAAAATGAAGTAGAAAAAAATTCAAAAAGTGTCTACTTTTCTAGCCTTTAAAGTATCTCATATAGAAATCAATTGCGTCACTGAAAAAAAAAAAAATCCAACCCATCACTTCTGCTGTGGACCTCTTGTGTGGGTTCTTGAGAATTCCACGTCATTATAGCATGACATTCTTCTCTCCACTAAAGGTATCCATCTGCCCATATAAAGGCATACATTAATTTCATGGTTCTTCCACTCAGGCTTTCAACATGCTCACCTTCAGTAGCTAGCAAAACTTCCACTAAGCATGTAAGGTCTTGCAATAAGTCAATTATCAATCAGAGATTTGGGGGAACTTCTCAATACTTGACTTCAAGTATGAAGCATAGGTCAGTTTGGCGGTCACTGTTAACATTCATGTTTTCATTCAACAAGTATTCAGAGCACAGACTGTGAGGACACAAAGGTGAATCAGATGGAGAACTTTAGATGCTCAACCCTAACTGATGAGAGGGCAGGAACATGAAGAACCATTAGAAGCAACGAGTTCACAAGGAAAATACAGACAGCAGGCTGTTATCTGAGTTCAAACGAGGGATGCAATACTTGCTGTATAGTGATAGGAGGATGAAGGAGAAGGTGGGATACAGGATTCAGAACAGGCTTTGTAGAAGTAGGAGGATTTTTTCTGAGCTCTGATGAGCCCATGGGGTTTAGCCATTTTGAGACTGAAGAAAGAAGTATTTCAGTTAGAAATCACTCGGCACCATGAACACATCTCAGGAGCAGACAAGTCTACACAGGAATAAGCTGAAATAAGTGCTCCCACAGAAAGGAAGTGTCCAGCAGAATTTTTTCTGTCCTTGTTATGGGCTGAATTGTGTTCCCCAAAATTCATGTTGAAGGCTTAAGACCCGGTACTACAGAATGTGACTATATTTGGAAATGGAGCCTTTTAAAGAGGAATATAATGAAGTTATTAGGGTAAGCTCTAATCCAATATGACTGGTGTGCTTAATAGAAGAGATTAGGACACAGACACACACAGAGGAAAGACCATGTGAAGACACAGGGAGAAGACAAACATATACGAGCCAAGAAGAGAGGCCTCAGAAGAAACCCTGCCAACTCCTTGATCTTGGACTTCTAGCCTCCAGAACTGTGAGGAAATAAATTTCTATTGTTTAAGCCCAGTCACTCTGGTACTTTGTTATGGCGGCAAACTAATACAGTCTCCATCTAGACATTAGACTTTAGACATTCACCTGGTTTGGATCTGGCTTGATTTCCCAGCTCTCTATCTTGCTCCAGTTTACAACTCAGCCCAGACTCGTGGACCACTCATGGGGCATCTCACCAGCATGCCCTGACCCATTAGTCATGCATATGACACAAAGCAAAATACAGCAATAGAGGCAGCAATAAACATCTCCTGAAGCCCTACAAGGCATAGAGCATTCTGTAATTTAGCACTGGGTCACTGTATTAGTCTTCTTAGGCTGTGATGACAAAATATCATGGACTGGGTGGCTTTGATAACAAACATTTATTTTCTCACAGTTTTGGAGGCTAGAAGTCTCAGGTCAAGGTTGCAGCCAATCCAGCTTCTATTGAAATCTCTCTTGCTGGCTTGCAAATGGTCACCTTCTCACTATTTACTCATGTGGCCTTTCTTTGGTACGGGCATGCAGACACCATCCTCTTGGATTAGGACTCCACCCTTATGACCTCATTTAAGCTTCAATGTCTCGTAAAAGCCCTAGCTCCAAATGCAATTACATTAGGGATTAGAGTTTAACCATACAAATTGGGGACGGGGGCAATGCAATTCAGTCCACAGGAGCCACTGATATTTGTGTTGCAACTACTAATTAATAAGTACTTACAATATTCCAGGTACTGTTTTAAGGATTTTAGACACTGAATCCTTTTAATAAGTCTATAAGGAAGATACTACTATTGGACTGCTTTTCCAAATGAGGAAACTGAGGCACCAAGAGAGACATAACTATTAAGTGGTTGCACTGGGTTTTGAGCCTAGGCATTTAGATTTCAAAGTCCACATTTTTAATAGTTAATTATACTCAACTGCCTCTAGGTTACATGTGGATAGAAATATATTCATAGTCTGCAAGGTATGCCAAAGGACTTATCATCCCCCAAGGGGCCCCTGGGTGGCTCAGTTGGTTAAGCATCTGACTTGAGCTCAGGTCATGATCTCGCAGCCTGTGAATTCAAGCCCTGCATCAGGCTCTGTGCTGACAGCTCAGAGCCTGGAGCCTGCTTCAGATTCTGTGTCTCCCTCTCTCTCTCTCTAACCCTCCCCCACTCACGCTCTGTCTCTGTCTCTCAAAAAATGAATAATGTTTTAAAAATTAGAAAAAATAAAAAGAGGACTTAGCATCCTCTAACCTTTGCCAGGCAAAGGTGGGAGGGGAGGAACAACTGGGCTTTCTGGTAAACTGAGTCTCTGCGGAGAGATGCCCTCTCCCCCATAGCCCCCACATACATACATATAGAAGTGCTGGACAAAATGTAACAAAACTGTTTCTAAAACATAGGGAGAAGAAAGAGAAATCTCTCAAAAGTAAAATGCTTGAGGGCAAAGACATTGTTTATTACTAATTCTCTAAGGTTTAGAATTGTGCTTAGCACATTTGGATGCATTTGATAAATGTTTGTTGAACGAAAGAAACTAATTTTAAGGGCTAGAAAATGAGCAGTAAGCTCAAAGCCAAAGTAACAGTAAAATTGGACCGAGGAACAAGGTGTTAGAACTCGACACAAGCTTCAGGAGTTGGGAGCTGGGGTTTTGATGTTCATGTACCCAATGTTCACAGATCAAACACATGATGTTCACACATGTCAGAAGATGAAGCCACTAACCTGTTTAAGAAGAACTCCTGTATAAGGCCAATGAGTTGTCCCATGTGTGAAACAGAGACTAGGACACTCAAGGCAACCAGTTCTGAGAAGCCACAAGAAACTGACCTGCCCTCCCTGTAATGTGTCTACAAAACCAAGGAAGGTGGGACTCATAGAAAACAACATCCACCATGGATGAGCTCATAGGTAAAACATAGGTAAAAGCTACAAACCATCTAGGAAGTGAATCACTCCAAGGAAAAACCACAAGTGAGATAATTCCTATCTAAGAACAAGAGGTACTAGAACAACATGAAAGAATATTTAAAATAATTGTGTTTAAAATATTGAGAGAGGTAAAAGAAGAAATACAACTTATAATGCAGGAATAGCATATTAACAAAAAATATTCATTTGGAAAAGAACATATAGAAAGAAATTCCACATATGAAAAATACACTAATTGGAATTTTTTTAAAAACTCAGAGGATGGGGCACCTGGGTGGCTCAGTCGGTTAAATGTCCAACTCTTGGTTTTGGTTCAGGTTATGATCTCACAGTTCATGAATTCAAGCCTCTCATCAGGCTTGGCAGTGCGGAGCCTGCTTGCAATTCTCTCCTTCTTCCCCTCTCTCAAAATAAATAAATAAAAACTTTAAAAACAACCTCAAAGAGAATAAGCTAAACAGCTGAGCAGAGAGAGAGTTAATGAAGTGGAAGATAGGCTGAAGACATATTTTAGAATTCAGACTAGTGATATGAAAAAGGAAACCATGGGTGTGCCTGGGTGGCTCAGTCAGTTGAGCATCCAACTTCAGCTCAAGTCATGATCTCACAGGCCGTGAGTTTGAGCCCCGCGTCGGGCTCTGTGCTCACAGCTCAGAGCCTGGAGCCTGCTTCAGATTCTGTGTCTCCCTCTCTGTCTCTGCCCCTACCCTGCTCATGCTCTGTCTCTCTCTGTCTCAAAAAAAAATAAATAAAAACATTAAAAAATTTTTTTCAAAAAAAAAAAAGAAAACCATGAACGTCATTTCAGAGACCTGGAGACTAAAATGAGAAATACCAAACAAGTCAAACAACACTTCCAGAGAAGAAAGTAAAAAGAACAAAATCACTATTGAAAAATGGATATTTTATCTGAAATTAAAGATAAGTGGTGAAGTTCCCTATATGAGCAGAAATAAAAACTAAATCCACATGTTGACCTCTCAGAACAAAGTGCAGGAAGAATATTAAAGACAAAGGGAAAATATTAGAGTTCCTGTGTGAGTAAGGCTGGGTGCTAAGGAACCCATAGCAGGCATAGAGAGTGGGGTGTGGCCAGTATGCACTTCATTCTTGCCCATTCTTCACAAATTTCAGCTTCAATGGGCAGAGAGCACTGGTTTGGTAGGAGAATCAGAGTTCTGTCTTGTCAACAGGAGGAGGTGAATAGATTAGGGGGAAAACAGCTAGATTAGAATTTTATTACAGTCTCTGGAACTATCTCAAATATAGTATTTAAAAGGACTCGTGATGCTAAGTGAAATAAGCCATACAGAGAAAGACAGATACCATATGGTTTCACTCTTATGTGGATCCTGAGAAACTTAACAGAAACCCATGGGGGAGGGGAAGGAAAAAAAAATAAATGAAAGAGGTTAGAGTGGGAGAGAGCCAAAGCATAAGAGACTGTTAAAAACTGAGAACAAACTGAGGGTTGATGGGGGGTGGGAGGGAGGGGAGGGTGGGTGATGGGTATTGAGGAGGGCACCTTTTGGGATGAGCACTGGGTGTTGTATGGAAACCAATTTGACAATAAAGTTAATATATTGAAAAAAAAAAAGAATTTAGGGAAAAAATAAATAAATAAATAAATAAATAAATAAATAAAAGGACTAACTCTCCAGGGCGTCTGGGTGGCTCAGTCAGTTGGGCATCCAACTCTTGATTTTGGCTCAGGTGATGATCCCAGGGTCATGGGATCAAGTCCCACACTGGGCTCCATGCTGAGCATGGAGTCTGCTTGAGATTTTCTTCCTCCCTCTGCCCCGCTCCTGCTCACATGCATGCACACACACGCTCTCTCTCTCTTTCTCTCAAATAAAAATTTATAAATAAATAAATAAAATGAAAGGACTGACTCTGAAGTAATGCCAATATATTATTTGTAATTCTATTCACATTTTCCTCAACTTTAGTCTTGCTTCAGTTTTGGATAGATTCCCCAACCATGTTTTTTATTGAAGATAATTAAAGCATAAATCAATCAGTGAACAAGCTTCACTGATCAGCATCATTTGTTTATTCCAAAAATATTTATTGAGCATCCACTAAGAGTAAGATGCTTTGTGGAAAATTTTAGAGTTAAGAGCTATAAAAACATACAACAGGACAATGGATAATGAGTTTAAATGGTTTAGATAGAATGATCCAGGCAGAGCATTCAGCAAGTGCAAAGGCCCTGAGCCAGGTCTGCATTTATGTTTGAATAACAAAGTAGATCTGGAACATAGTGTGTCTGGAAGACAGTGACTGGGGAGAAGGAAGCAGGGGTCAGATTATATGAGGCAATTTTAGAGTCGGGTAGGAGTTTGGACTTTATTCGAAATCCAATGGGAACCTCCTGGAGGATTTTAAGCAGAGGAACAACATGAGTTGATTAATTTTTTTAAAAGGTCATTCTGGGTGCTTAGTGGAAAATGGATTGAGGGATAAAAATTAAAGAACGGAAAGGAGTTAAATTGTTTTCCCACCAATTAAAGAGAGAATTGATGACAGTTTTGACTAAAGCTAACAGTAGAGTCGGAGAGAGGCAAACAGATTTGAGATATAACTTGAGGGTAAAGTTTTATTGGTGCATTGGATCTAGTGAATGAAGGAGGAAGAGAAGAATCAAGGATAACTTCAAGATTTTGGCCAGTCCACTGGAAGGGTATCACTACTTGAGGTAGGTAAAAAGATGGGGAGAAACAGGAAAATCAAACACCCCATATTGGGCATATGTTATTTTGAGATACTTATTATACCTGCCAATGGAGATGGATACGACAGGTAAGAAGTCAGATGAAATCTGTGGTTCAGGGAAGAAATCATGAGAGAGATGCCTATTTTAGAGTCACTGAACTTTAGACACTACCAACATCTATCGGCTTCCAAGAGAGAACCACCTCTGTAAAGAAGGAAATGAGGAAAGAGAGTCCTGATGCAGGCCAGCATGAATGTTCCAGAAGACGCAGAGAATCCAGCAAAGGAAACTGGGAAGTAGTAGCTTCGGAGGTAGAAAGAGGACCAGGGAGTATCCGTCCCAAACAGAGTGGACAACTGTATCAGATGAGGATGACATTTGGCATTGAGTTTAGTTTTAGTAACAGAAGCCTTGGAGTGGGTTTGAGAGTAAATGGAAATGGAAAAAGTGGGGACACAAAGTACAGATAATTATTTCAAGTAGCTGTTGTGAATGGGGATTAAAGAAATGAGATGGTGGCTGAAGGGGACTTGGAGTAAGGTAGAGGAGAATTATCTAGGATGATAGATATCAGAGGTGAAAAGATGTTGATGAGGATGATTGAGCAGAGAGGGAGAAAGAGGATGCAGAAGCCCTTGAGTAGCAGGAAGGGACAACATGCAGAGCACAGGCAGAGGTTTGGCTTTGCATGGACGGGGACCCTTTCCCTGTGCTGCAATAGGACAGAAGGCAGCAGACGTGAGTACTTAATGGTGAGGTGATGAGGAAGTTCCCATCTAACCGTTTCCATTTTCTTCATGAATTACGAGGCTAAGTCATCAGTTAGAAGTGAAGGTGCAGGAAGAAGATGAGGATCGGGTTAGGAATTGAAGAGAGGAAAGGGAACAATATAAATGTCTTAGCAGAAAATGTGGGGGTTTCCAGGAAGTGTCCAGAGCCCATAGAAACCTGTGACTCATCTTAAAAATGAGACTCACCAGCACTGTTGTGCAACCTTCTACAGTATTAAGTTGCACAAGTGTAGTTGGGATGGAGGACGGACGCTTTGCCAGCTGAATAAGTGGAGAGAGAATGGAGAAATGGAGTCAAGGCCAGTTGGTGCGGAGGCAGTTACAGAGTTGGACGGTGGAGTCTGAGGCTGGGCAACAAGGGGAGAAGAATACTTGAAAAATGATGCTCAACAGATGGGTACCCCCAATAAGATTAAACCATTTGGAATAAAGCATTTTAGTAAGTAGGCCAGAGGATAACGAGTCATGGCCAGAGAGTGAAATGCTTAAATTTGAGATTTCAGAGATACTTCCCACCCCCTTAGCCTCCCCTTATGAGTAGGCAGAGTAAGTAACCATCTGTGGAGTGAGGTTACAGAAATAACAAGAAAGGTTCATTGTCTTCACCTTGCCCAGAATACATCCCCCTACTTCTTCACAGTTGGCTGAAATTGCATAATTAAAAAGCCATTTCTCCATCATCAAGTGACTTCCTGTTAAAATGTAAACCCTGTGGGAGAGATGACTTATGCCCCCCCAGGCAGGCACACCTCATCCACTCCTTTCAGTAATTAGTAAGCACCTCTCAGCAATGCTGCTCCCAACGGTGACATTCTCACAACCTCACCCTTAGGTGAGAATAAATTTATCAGAGTATTTATAGAGCACAGGTTTCTATGTGGAAAAGAGCTTGATACATCAAGCACCTGAACCAGAAAGTTTGGGCCTTCACAATTTATCTGGGCCTGGCATTGTTTCCCTAAAGTTAGAGCATAGCTAAAAGTTTTATAAAAGGGGGCAAAAAGCAGAAATATGGATTGAATCAACATTGGAATTCTGCATTAAACAATTTATTGTAAAGAAATAGAGATGATCTATTAAGATGTTTGAATAAGAATGTTTATGGGGCACCTGGGTGGCTCAGTTGGTTAAGCTTCGACTTCAGCTCAGGCCATGATCTCAGGGTCTGTGAGTTCGAGCCCTGCTGTGTGCTGACAGCTCAGGGCCTGGAGCCTGCTTCGGATTCTGTGTCTCCCTTTCTTTCTGCCCCTCCCCTGCTCATACTCTCTCTCTTTCTTAAAAATACATAAACATTAAAAATTTTTGAAAAAAAAAAAGAATGTTTAACACGATACTACTTATAATATCAAAACATGGAAAACAATTTTAATACTAAGAAATAGGAGGGGTGTCTGGGTGGCTCAGTCACTTAAGTGTCCGACTCTTGATTTTGGCTCAGGTCATGATCTCACAGTTTGTGGGATCAAGCCCCACATTGGGATTTTCTCTCTCCCTCTCTCAAAATAAATAAATAAACTTTCTTTAAAAAATAGGAGACTGGGGGCGCCTGGGTGGCGCAGTCTGTTAAGCGTCCGACTTCAGCCAGGTCACGATCTCGCGGTCCGTGAGTTCGAGCCCCGCGTCAGGCTCTGGGCTGATGGCTCGGAGCCTGGAGCCTGTTTCCGATTCTGTGTCTCCCTCTCTCTCTGCCCCTCCCCCGTTCATGCTCTGTCTCTCTCTGTCCCAAAAATAAATAAAAAACGTTGAAAAAAAAATTAAAAAAAAAAAATAGGAGATTGGCTAAGAAAAATGTAGTCATCCACAGAGAGAATCCTAATGCAGGAATATTCATTGGTATATTGCCTACTTGGAAAAGAAAGTGCTTTTCCTTTTTTTAAAATTTAAAATCATATAAATAAATAAAAAGGAAAAAAGGAAAAACTATCAAACTTTTAGCATTTTGTATCTGTAGGGTGGGACTATGGGTGGTTCTTAGTTTATTTTGTTTTTTCTGTCTTTGTGCTTCACTATGTTTTTGTGTGAAAGCAAAACTAAATGTGAGCATATTTGGTCAACAAAGAAAATATCCAATTTGATTTTATTTCCTAGCTGTGCAGAATATACATATATACCAGTCTCAGAATTCTGCTGTAAGACTTAATTAACTTTAACAAATAAAGCTTTTAATTCACAATATTTATTCTGACAGCATCTATCACAAAGAAGCAGTTGACTCAAACTGAATTACTTGATTATAAAATTATTCTTGTCAGAAAATAATGGTGCCCATGAATAGACAAGAAGGTACAACATTCTTTTTCTAATATATGTTTTTTCTGATAACTAAATTATCCTGCTTTGGGAAATGTAGTTAATGCAGTAGCGTGAGCTGGAAGACACACACTATTGTAAGGCTTGGTAAAAATAGTTCTGGCATCTTCCTGGAGTCAGAGTGGGAACATTCAGGGAGGAAATGGCAGGTGATAACTGCAGTGACCGCCATCCATCCTGCTGGACACAGGGATCAGCAGGCAGCACTGTAGTGTCCTGTCCTTCTATCTCATTTCCTGTGCTGCTTTCTGCTTTAAACTCCAATAAATGAAAGGAGGGAGAGAAAGATAGGCAATGAATCTGAAGGTGGAAAAAGCAGAGAATATTTAAAAAGAAAAAAAAATACTTAAAAAGAAACGGGTGATTCAATAGGTTGAGCGTCTGACTCAATTTCGTCACAGGTCATGATCCCAGGGTTGTGAGATCAAGCCCTGTGTCAGTCTGTGTGCTGAGTGTGGGGCCTGCTTAAGATTCTCGTTCTCTTTCTCTTTCTCCCTCTGCCCCTCTCCTCTGCTCACTCTCTCTAAAATGAAAAAGAAAGAAAGAAAGAAAGAAAGAAAGAAAAGGAAGAGAAGAAAGAGAAAGAAAGAAAGAAAGAAAGAAAGAAAAGAAAGAAAGAAAAGAAAGAAAGAAAGAAGGAAAGGAAGGAAGGAAGGAAGGGAAAGAAAGAAAGAAAGAAAGAAAGAAAAGAAAGAAAGAAAGAAAGAAAGAAAGAAAGAAAGAAAAATGGGAGGTAAGAGGAAGAGGACCATGTCACTTATTGTATTCCTATTGGAATAAAGGAGGGAGGGTGATTACTTCTATAATAAATAAGACATTCATTTATTTATTCATTCTCTCAACAAACATGGACTAGGCCCCCACAATGGCCCAGGTCCTATGTTATGATAAGAAAGAAAAGCATTCTTCTATCCCAGTGAACACAACCAGACCACTGTTCTAGAATGTACTTTTTGCTATTCCTCTGCTCACAACTTCATGACCTTGCTCCATGAGTTTGGCTCATGATTTTCCAGCCCCTAGAATCACAAGTTCCTCCATGTTGCGTCACCAAGTCCTAATTGTTCTTTGCTGCTTATCTGCTTGAAGTCACCTTTAACTTTTCCTTCCAGGCTATGTGCATATTTCTTCTTTGAACTCCTATTTACAGTGAGTACTATGTTTACATGTCAGAATGAAACTATTCTCTATTTGTGTATTTTCTACTCAGTGTGTAAAGTGGGTCTTGTGGATTCTTCACACTAACACAGAAATTGACATGTGGTGAATACTGATTGATAAACACGCTATTATGGTAGTTGACTGTATGATTACAGGGATTGTGTGATAACCAGGGATAAATCAGTAAACCCTGACTGTTAGACACACCATTATTGTCTTTAGTAACCAAGAAGTAACACAAAGCAGGTGATGATCACCTGATTGTAGCAAGGATTTATAGAAATAGGTTGACTTCATTTATTTACTCATTCATTCAATAAATATTTATTAAGGATTCATTCATTCAGAAGATTCATTCCCTCCCTTTCTGGTTGTTTTGCCTAAAACTGAAAGGGGGGAGTAAAATTCCAAAAATAGAATAGAAAAAGATAGAAATAGAAAATAGAAAACGATCAACACAATAAGCTAATGACTACTTGGCTAAAGCCACTCTACCTACCAATGCTTCCTTCTGCACAAAAACACGTGTTGGGTGTATATTTACTTAGGGAAACTCCAAGAAATATTTCTTTTTTTTTTAAGTTTGTTTATTTTGAGAGAGAGCAAGCACAAGTGTGGAAGGGGTAGAGAGAGAGGGAGAGAGAATCCCAAGCAGGCTCCTTGCTATCAGCACAGAGTCTGACATGAGGCTCAAACTCACTAACCTCAAGACCATGACCTGAGCCAAAGTCGAGTTGAATATTTAACTGACTCAGCCACCCAGGGGCCCCAATTCCAAGAAACATTCCAAACACTTTGGGGGAGGGGGACCAGAGAGGACAAGGTATCTTATTCTTTTTCAAATTTTGATACAAGAAAAAAATTGCAGAGGGACTGATATTGCAAAACTGAAGCTAGTCATCGTCAGGCTCATCAATGTTGACACCAAACATTGATTTCACATCTCTATGAACTGTGAAAAGGTAATAAGTGTAGAGTAACATGAATAAAATACAGACCCTGCTCAGGAGAAGCTTACATACCTCAATGGAGAAAGATAAGAACATCACCCATAAGTTTGATATGGAGGGGTTTGAAAGTATCATCCATCACCCAAGAGAATGCAGTCTTAACCAGTCACTCCCCAGAGACACATACCCTGGTCAGGGGAACATAGAAATGTGTCTCAATTTCCCAGTTCAATGACCAACCAGTTCACACAGATGCTGTTCCATTCAGATGTTCACTATGAGCCCCTTCAACTTCTAGTCTCTCACTCTTTTCTTCCTTTACCCTCTGGGGTCTTTTTACCCATCCACCTTCCTTCTGCTAGATCCCTAAGACACTGGACTTCACCGGGCTCCATCCTGCCAGGACAGCCACAGGCCCACACTGGCTTATGTCTTTCATGTTCAGCCCACAAGACAAACAAAACCTTTCCCTTCCTGTTAGTGACACCATCTCTGTAATCTGTAAGCCAGGTAGAAAGTAGGAGGACCAATGAAAAGAAACATCCTGTCCTGCAGCATATCTAGAGCTAAATATAATTCAGAGAAGAAATTATTGAAAAAGTATGTATTTAATAGAAATAACTTTGCCTCTGAGAAATAAAAATTAAAAATAACAGTGACTAAAACAGGATAAAGGCATATTCCCCTTTTTATGTAAAATTCCACAGGTAAGTATCCAGTCCAGGGTCTACTCCATGAAATTCTTAGAGACCCAGCTCCTTTCAGCTTACTGCTCTATCATCTTGAGGTTGTGGCCGTGGCCTTCATGGTCCAAGATAGCTGGATCCCCTGCCATTACATTCTTATTCCAGACAGAAGGATAGAGGTTGGGGCAAAGAGAAGAGACAAGGGGTACAGGTAAGTTACTGTTGTTTTTTCATTTTTTTATTTTTTACAAATGATAATGTTTTATTACAGAAAAGGCATCCCAAATATAGGATTCCATAAATGCTAGTAGATGAATAAGTATAACCTTAAAGGTACATACAAAGTAACGAGGCAAAACCTACAGGCTTTTTGCCTTTAAGAGAAAATATAATGTTCTCCTGGAGAGGTGATCCCACCCAGAGCATGAATTGTGACTGCACCTCTCATGAAGACATCAGGCTTGCTTTCTGAACTCACTATGTCCATTTTAACAATTTCAAAGTGATGGCAAGAAGTGGCATTGAATACATTACTAAAATCCCTTGATTCTTAACTTTCTATTGACACTCAATAAAAAAAAGATTCCGTGTCATGGTTCATGACAGAGTTTGAGTTAAACCTGATTGTTTGTCCTTAGAGAGGGGCCCAGCGGAACACTATTTGCAAATAGATCTATTTTTCCTGGGCTTGTGCCACAATATTGTGATAGATTCGTATACATTGGATATCACACTGTTCTCTCGGAATTTAGTTTAAAATAATATTTGGGGTGCCTGGGTGGGTCAGTCAGTTAAGCGTCCAACTTCGGCTCAGGTCATGATCTCACAGTCCATGAGTTCCAGCCCCACATCGGGCTCTGTGCTGACAGCTCAGAGCCTGGAGCCTGCTTCAGATTCTGTGTCTCCCTCTCTCTGCCCCTCCCCTGCTCATGATCTGTCTCTCTCTGTCTCAAAAATAAATTTAAAAAATTTTTAAAAAACCTATAAAATAATATTGGCTGTTGCATGCTGTGCAGTAAATCCAGATACTTTCTAGCTCCCTTACTCTTCTTGCCGTCATTCTTTCAATACCTTTCCTTCACTTTGGAGGAACCATTAAGTAATCTAACCTGACACATTTTAACACTGCTTCTCTGCCCACTCTCCAACTCCTCAAGGCCAACGCAAACACAAACTCACATTCTAAACCTCAAATTCAGGTTCGAATTGGCTGGCCAAGCTGCCTTGGAATAAGATATTCTGGGTAAAACCATTTTCTTATGAAAATGTTTCTGTATAAACAGCCTTGCTTATTTAGGCACCTAGAAAAAAACACCAAACCCGAGTTCCACCTTTTTTATTAGAAACACCTCTTCACCAGCTGGTCAGTAACTACAGGTCAGTTGTCTTTTGAGGAAGGTTCCCAGAGGTCACCATACGATAATCCTACTTATATCTCATTGGTCAGGACTTCATCGCCTGGTTACTCCAAGCCAAAATAAGCTGGCAAATGGAGTCTTTCTATGGAAGAAAGAGAGAATGGATATTGTAGGAGAACTGGCTTCTCAGCCACAAATAGCAAACAAGATGCTTTGGGAGTAAAAGTAGAAAAAGATCAATTTGAAATTAGGAGAACTGAGGATCATTTTATGAAAGAAAGTTGGGTCTTGAAAGTTGTACTATTTGGACTGGCAGAAATGGAGAGGACAAACCAGGTAGAGTGAATATAATGAACAAATGGACAGAGGTGGGTACATGTACACCCATGCATTCTTTCATTTCCTTTATTTACTCAATCTAAAAATATTTTGTATTATAGAACTTTTCAGTGATACATAAGTATAGAAAGAATAATATAATAATGGACCTTCAGGGCTCATCAACTGTTACGACTAGTTTGGAAATGATCAATAAACATTTATCAAATAGGTTTTCAACTAAGAATACAGAAATGACTAAAATGCAATGGCCCTAAGGAACTTCTGGCAGAGTGGGTATGTCCAAAGGAATAATGCATTGAAGGAAATGAATGAATGTTTGGTGAAGTTGGGTGGTAAAACAGCAGCAAATGTAACCAGGATATACATGTGTTAATTCTCTACTCTGTTCCAGTCACTGGGCTTAAGGAACTTGTATAAAAAGCTCAGTGTTAGCCCTGTGAGTATTTACAGTCCTGCAGATGTGTTCACAGTCCAGTGGAAATAAATAGCCACAAATCATGAAGGCCTGGACTATCATGTGGTGGAATATGAGCAGGCAATACTCAGGCAATAGGAAATTATCAGAAGTAGTAGTTTGACCAGGAAAATGACAGAGTATTAAATCCATGTTTTAGAAAACTAATTAGTACTGGAATGAGGGATAGTGTATAAAGAGAGAAAAAAGAAAAGAAAATGGCTAATGAGTAAAAGTGCATTTCAGGGGCACCTGGTTGGTTCAGTCGGTTAAGCATCCAACTTTGGCTCAGGTCATGATCTCACAGTCTGTGAGTTCGAGCCCCACATCAGGCTCTGTGCTGACCGCTCAAAGCCTGGAGCCTGCTTCAGATTCTGTGTCTCCCTCTCTCTTTGCTCCTCCCCTGTTCTCTCTCTCTCAAAAATAAATAAACATTAAAAATAATAATAAAAATTTCTTTAAAAAGTTCATTCCAAAACAACCTGAGTAAAAGGAAAAGAGAAGAGAATTAATGTATTTTGATGTCTACATCGTCCCATGCATAGTGGTTTGTCCTTTACACATATTATGCCTTACATCAATCTTCATGACCATCCCAAGAGGAGGGTGTCATCACCCGGATTTTTAGATGAGGAAGTAGAGGCCCAGAGAGTGACTTTTCCTGGGCTCTATTCATAGGTCGCAGTGGAATCAGAATTTGAATCTATTCTGCTGGCCTCCATATTTCCAGCTGCACCACACGCCTCCAAGTCTTGAAGTGTAGAAGCAGGGAAGGAGTAGGAAGGAGAGCACGGATGGTAGGCTGCTCCTGAAGAACGGACCTGGGTGAGCAACAAAGTTGCATGGATGGAGAAGAGGGAGAGATCGGGGGTATCAAAGACCACCAAAGACTCCAGGCTGAGCGTTGGGACAATGGTAATGTGCTTATCTGAGATATATGAGACAAAACAGAGAGAGTTTGGGAACAGATAATGCATTTGAATTTGAAGGTGTTGAACTGGAATCGATGTCTAGCAAACAGTTGTAAACTTGGGTCTGAAACTGAGGAAGACACCAAGTCCCTACACATACATGTAAAAGGTGCCAGTGTGGTGTGACAGCAGCAGTACAGCGTTTGTGAGGTCTCCGGAGAAAAAGGGACGTGGTGAGAGAAACAAGTGCCTGCGTGAGAACCTTAGTTAACACGCTTATTGCTTGGATACAACAAGGAACCAGAACAAGATCTGGAAAAGGGCTGCCAGAAAACAGGAGAAACAGGAACGTAGCACATCACAGGAACTGTAGAAGGTGACAGTCCCGAAGTTCACAAGTAGCTGAGCGGTGAGAGGGTCATCAGTGATGTCTTCAGGAACAGTGACCTCTTGCAGAGCGTCAGGTAGGGAGGGAACAGAACAATGGTGGGCTAGGAGGAGAGAACAGAGACCAGCTGGTGTGTCCTCCATGGAGAAATTGTCATTGAAGAGAAGGAAAAGTTAAGACTGAAGCAGGATAGGAGATGCCCGGCTGGAGGAAAGCTTTTCTTTTTAGAATGAACGGTATTGGTCTGCTTGGGAACAGAGAGAGGTGCTGTGGAGAAGCCAGACACGTTTTTTCTGGGCCAAGAAAGAAGGAAAGGAGGCCAAAGGGAAAGGTGAGAGAAAATGTGAACATCATTGCATTTTTCGATGTACTTGGGCAGGTTTCCAGGAATTTGAGAGGTAAGGTGATGAGTGGAGTAAAGTGCAAGGGCATGCTTCTGACTGGAGGAGAGTGAAAAGGTTTGGAGCAGACGCATAAAAGGACCAGCAGGTGAGGCTGAACAGCACTGGGCCTGGGCAGGGGCCAGGGTGGGGATACTGACAGACTGTGGCACACGAAGCACAGCTTTGTGGGCAGTGTGGCAGCTAAGGAATGTGGGGCTCAGGGAGTCTAGGGTGATGGTAAGAGCTTAGCTGCAAAGAAAATATGTGGCCTCAGACGCCTCAGACTAACCCATGGAGCCAGGCGAGGGAGGAAATTTCCTTCAGGGCAGAAACTGCGTCTGATGCCTTAGTACATCTCTCAACTGCTGGCACGAGGTAGCTTCTCCATAAATGTTTCATCATAAACGAACATGCTGAGTACAAGATACAAGATTTCAAGAAAGTGCCCACCGGGTAATACAGACAGATCCAGGGGAAGAGAGGTGACGTGAGGCCAAGGCAGTCGGGCAGTTGAGAGAATACTATTCAGAAAGTTCCTCTTGGTTTATTTCCCCCACTAGCGTCTTGTTCTTCTGTCCTCTTTCTGTGTGCAACTTTATCAGAGTTAACTCCTCCTCTTTGCACCTGGCACTGTGTCTTGTGTCTTGCACAGAGTAGACATTCAATGCATGTTTATGGGATTGGATGCAAAGCAAGTCGTGATTGGTATTTTGTGGTGGTTGTTTATTTTGGGAAGCATAAAGCCTGCTGAATGTGGGAATGGCTGCTTCTGCTTCCTTTCACCATCCCTTGGCCTCGTCATGCCATCTGTGCTGCTTATTTCACAGCTACCTGGGTTACCTTTTGGCTTCCATTCCCTCAGCCTCAGCTGGCCTTAAAACAAGCTCCCCTTACCATTGCAGCACTGGGGTAGCCCAGCCTGGATCCTGCATGCTGTTTCCCACCCTGCCTCCTCACAGAGGACTTCTCCCCACGGTGCTCAGGACTCCTCCCCAGGGTGCTCACTATTGCCTTGCTCCATCTTGACTACCTTCCACCAGGATTGGATCTCTTCTCAGTCTTGAGTAAATACTTGTCCCTGTTCAACCCAACCCTAGGCCGTTTGTGGATGACTTATCTGCACAGTTAGCCCATTTCAGCAAGCAGAAGCTAGACCAGAACTGTTAGTAATCCTCAGGCCTTTTAAAACTGTTTTCTGGAATTCACAAACTACTTTTCCACCACAGAGGCCCTTTTCAGAGGTAGTTTAGGGGCATGAGATAGTCTAGGTGAAGATACGAGTACTGTGACAGAAGTCATAGAGAAGCATGGCTGTGTTATATATATTTCAAAACTTTTCAGTAATATCTTCTTCCCTGAGGGCTAAATAGTGTCATTAGTTCCTTTCTTTCCTAAGTAAGCACACTTGTTATTACAAGTGAGAAAAATTAGCACAGAAAATAAAGAGTCAATCACCAGGCTAGACCAAAAAGCTGGACCCACCACTCCTGACTAGAACAGAAAGCAACCTATTGGATTTCTAACATCAGATTCTACCTTATCTTACTAAACATCGCAATGGGGGTGGGGCCTTATTCACATCATTAAGAGGAAGCTATTCAAATGAGTCTTGCTACTCACGATCAAAAGTTCTGTGTCTTGTGCGAAAAGTTTGACTAATTAAAGGCCATTTGAGACAAAATTAAATCTTTTATGTGTAAAAATTTTTCCCATTGTGTGTATAAATGACTGTTCTCGCTATTCCCTTGTAGATCAGCATTATTGAGCAATAGAGTTGAGTTGGATTCTTCTAGTCCAGTAGAAAAATCATGGAACTAGACAGACTGACCTCAAATCTACCACTTTCTGACTGTGTAAAAGTTAGATTTCCCCCTGTGCCACAGGAAAGCACTGGAAAAAGTTAGATTCCCTACCTATGCCACTAGAAAGGGACAAGGACGTTGCACTATCTCCCATATGGAGATTTTGTGAGTTCATTTCTTTAAAAAGTGCCTAGGAAGGGCACCTGGGTGGCTCAGTCGGTTAAGTGACCAACTCTTGATCTCAGCTCAGGTCATGATCTCATGACATGTGAGTTCAAGCCCCACATTGAGCTTTGGGCTGACAGTGTGGAGCCTACTTGGATTCTCTTTCTCTCTCTGCCCCTCCCCCACACTGCATGCACACACGAGTGTACTTTTTTCTCTCTCTCTCTCTCAAAATAAATAAACTTAACAAAATTTTTAAAGTACCCAGGAACGCACCTGGCATATAGTAGGTGTGTAAGGGGCTTCCCTTCCCTATCCCTCCCTTAGTTCCTGCCTTGTTTTCCTGAGCATAACTTTTTAAAGGGCAAATAACATATTACGAAAGTGCTTCTGTACCCGTTCACAGTACAGAAATCATTTGGAATGTGTAAAATCAGGAACTCATTTTTGTGAAATTTTCTTACTTACATTGCCTAAAATTTTACTGGAACTATTTTATTTTTGTATGAAATATGTTTTTAAGTGCTTCCTAGTTGAGACAGCACTATGGGCATACATAAAGTCATACATACAACCTGGTGAGGCAGTTCAAGTTATTTGTCCCCATTTTATAGATGGGCAAACTAACACTCAGGGAGGTGAAGCACTTTGCTCAAGTTCATGCAACAAGTAAGGGCAGGAAGAGTGGAGCCCAGATCTCTCAACACCTCACCCCCATTACTTTCTCTTCCCAACTGCGCTGAGGTACCAATCTTCAAAAGCCCAGGGAGAAGCCATCCTTGTTAGATGAATTCATGACTTGCTATGGGGTATGAAAAGAACAATGTCCTTGACGAGGAAAGAGGGTGGAAATGTCAGTTGCCCCAAGTACCTAAGAATTTCCTCTATTACAATGCCAGCTTCCCATGGCCCTCCCCCAAAAGCCTAGTACAATTTCTGTATTATTGGAGAGTAAACACTTTGCCTTGGGGAGGACAGAAAAAATGGGAGGGGATTAAATAAATAAGAGATAAGAATCAGGGCAAAAGTCTTGTTCTTGAGGAGCTTTTCACGGTTTCATCAAGACAGATGGCAGCTGTCTATAAAACATGCTTGCAAGTCCTACTTTCTTCTTCATTTTGGTTTGTTGTGACAACTGGCGTTAAGTTTTAGGCAAATAAATATATAGGAGCATATTTTCACTCCAAGTATTGGAGTAACTAAAGCAATAAGATGCTTCACAAATTTCTCCATTCACTTTGCACAAGAAAACTTCTTTCTGCGAAGCGAGTATTCTTGCTTTTCTGGGTTTTGATAGGGAGGCAAGGGGAGAATGTTAAGATCTATTTCTCCAATAGTAAGCACTCCTGGTGCAGTGTAACTAATCGGGGTTAGCCTGGAGCAGTCTGCCACTCAGGGGAATTATCTCCATCCATGTGGTATCCCACACCTTCCTTTTGCCAGTTACACCTGGAGCCCGCTCACCTGATGCTGGCTCCCGGCTGATCAAACCTCTAGGCCCTTGGGCTGTGATGCTCACATCAGGCCCGTCTCCCACCACAGTCTACCTACCCCAAGAACCAGCCCCCTCATGACATCCCTGTGCTGAGTCCGTTCCCTCACTGTCCTCTAAGCTGAGTGATGGGACCCCGACTGGAAATTCTAATCCCTTTGGAAAAACATATTTTACTTTAACAAAGGCCCCCGGTGCTAAATCTGGGGCCCATGGTAGGGGCTATGTTTCAGGGGAGCAAGGTCTTTCAGGATTCCAGTCATGCTGCCTCTGTAGAGCCAAATGATTGCTGGTAAAAGTGGAGAGAATCCCACCCAAATGATCTCCTGCCGGAGCAATTGCTTCCATTCACCAGATGTCGAGAGAGAGCATCTTTCCATATGACTCAGACTAGAACCTCCAGGAAAAACAAATGCTACACCTGAATTACTGAAATGCAGTGAAGCAAGAACTGAGTTGGAAAGATCTGAAAAGAAATTAGGCTCAAGATCAACAGTGGGGCAAAAACAAGACCTGGAAGGACAAGTAACAAGAGGAGAAGACACGGAAACATGCAGAAATGTGCTTCATGGAAGGAAACTTTGGGCAATGAATGCCAGGTGAAGTTAGGAGCAAGAAGGAAATAACAGGAGATGCTTCTGAATAGCTCCTCTGTGGTATGATGAGCATAATTTGACCTAATGAGACTCTCTAGAGTTTCTGATTTATGTAATGCAAAGATAGCTGCTCAGTGGTGGTCTGTGTAATGTTTACCTTTGAAAAGCCCTATGCTTTCTTGTCTTATTTTAAATTTAGACTTGTGGGCTCTTTCATTTTTGTCATGTCAGTTTGTTACTTTGTGGTACTGTGAGATGCTAAAAACAGACAAAATGGCCCTCTGCCAAGAAATAAATTCAATCACAGGGCGCCTGGGTGGCTCAGTCGGTTGGGCATCTGACTTGGGCTCAGGTCATGATCTCGCGGTCCGTGAGTTCGAACCCTGCGTTGGGCTGTGTGCTGACAGCTCAGAGCCTGGAGCCTGCTTTGGATTCTGTGTCTCCTTCTCTCTCTGCTCCTCTCCTGCTCATGCTCTGTCCCTCTCTCTGTCAAAAATAAATAAACATTTTAAAAAATTTAAAAAAAAAGAAAGAAATTCAATCACTTTTAAGGTTAAAAGGTGAAGGACACTGCCTGAAGTAGTAATTTTCCTCTTCAGCCTGAAGTTTTAAAAATATTTTTTTTTTCCCTCTGAGGCAGCTGGGTAGCTCAGTTGGTTAAGTGTCTGACTCTTGATTTCAGCTGAGGTCATGATCCCACATGTCGGGGCTCTCTCTGCCTCTCCCTGGCACTTGCTCTCTCTCAAAATAAGTAAACTTACAAAAAAAAGACTTTTCTCTTTCTTGTGCTTTTTCATTACTTCTTCACTTACATTGATTTGTGCAGACATTAAAATATCCTGTTTCTGTGTTCCCAATGATTGAGATGACATTGTTCCCCTGGTTTATAAAATTTAAGTGGATTGGGGAAAACACAATTTATGGGAAAAACTAAATTTCACAAAGGCTTGTATAAAATTGAACATGTATGATGGTCCATTTCTCACATGTGCTAACCGGGCTTACATAGTGTGGTAGCTTTGGAGCCCGCCAGTCTCTGATGGCAATTGGCACTTGTTAGTTGTGTGACTTGACATTTGGGCATCAGTTTTTTGTTTTTGTTTTTTTTTATCCATAACATGGAGATAATAAATAATGTCTACCTCTTAGAGTTGCTGTGGGGATGGAGTTGATATATATATGTAAAGCACTTATTAGGACTAGGCTTTTATTATTATGCAATAGGTTATATAGTCTTACTCAGAGGAGTCACAAAAGTTAGATGTTATACCCACTTGAATACTTAGAAGAAATGTTTTAGGCAAAAAAATGTGATTTGATAGTATTTAAGTGATCTTTATTACAGTGTAAAAAATTCAGTTTCTTTTCAGGTTGCAAAATGTCCAAACACCAAACACTAAACAACATGGTTGAGATAGAGACCCTATTTGGCTTAGTTGGTAGCTAGAACTAACGTATATTTAACATCAGCTTCTAAGAAAAAGCAAGTTTTAAGAAGCAAAGTGTTTGTCTTCACTTTATAACTTCTACTTAAAGGTTTGACCTTGCAGTAGGTATTTGTCATTTGGTGGCTGCCCAAAGTCCAAACCCCTTTCCTTTGTTCACAGAAAACCCCACTGTATGAATCTTGATGGGGAAAGCCAGAAATAGACCGTGCCTTATTTCTCTCCGCCTTGTGCCATGTGTAGAATCCTTCCAGGTATACAGTGTATGTTGGTTAAACTGAAAATATAAACAGGAAGAAGAAAAGTTTCACAACCAGGAAAAGCTACACAGTGAATCAGAGGTTATTCTCTGTTCACAAGTAACTCCACCGTGATTAACTGAGTATCTTTGGTCAAGTCACACAACTGGCTCAGTTAGTTACTGACTGGTTAATAGTTTCTGCATCAGTATATGTGATATGTAAATGAACCCATTGATCTAAATGGAGTGATGTAAGGATTAATCAGTGAATGGAAATTAACTGGGGATATCCATATAAAATCATGTGTCTGTCATATACTAAAAAATATGTTTAGTTCACAAATATATATCCCATTGTGTTTTTAGATTGGTTTAGTTGAACTCCTAGAATTTTCTATGCTATATGTTGTTATAAACATTAATTTATTCTTTTTTTAAAGTTTATTTATTTATTTTTGAGAAAGAGAGAGAGCACAAGCAGGGGAGGGGTATAGAGAGAGAGAGAGAGGGAGACAGGAGACAGAGAATCACAAGCAGGCTCCATGCTATCAGTGCAGAGCCCAATGTGGGGCTTGAACTCACGAAACGCAAGATCATGACTTGAGCTAAATTCAAGAGTCGGACGCTTAACCAACTGAGCCACCCAGGTGCCCCTATTCTTCACACAATTATGAAAGTAAAATAAATGTTTTATCATGTGTCCAAATTCCATATTTCCAGTTTCTGAACATTTAGGAAATTTTCCTTCCTCAATCTTCCCTTTTACTTAATTAGGAATTTATTTAATAGTTACCACCTTTTTAAACTTTAATTAAATTATATATTTCCTACTTTTTTATTCCATATTCTTTGCTCTCCTTTAAGGGGCTTATATAAATTCAGCTCCCATTTTTTTTCTTTTTTTTTTCTTTTTTTTAAAAAAAAATTTTTTTTAACATTTATTTATTTTTGAGAGAGAGAGAGACAGAGCATGAACAGGGGAGGGGCAGAGAGAGAGGGAGACACAGAATCTGAAACAGGCTCCAGGCTCTGAGCTGTCAGCACAGAGCCCGACGCGGGGCTCGAACTCACGGACCGCGAGATCGTGACCTGAGTCTAAGTCAGACGCTTAACCGACTGAGCCACCCAGGCACCCCCCATTTTTTTTCTTTAAATAGATGCCTTTCTTACCTCCCCCCACCCTTGAGAAATGTGAATTAAAAATTTGCCATGACTGCTGTAATTACTATTTCAGTCCCCTCCAAATATTTCAACCCAGCTCTCCTAAAATATGTTATCCATGGCCACATAAGCCAACTTTATCTTTTAACACACAAACACCACCTCTAGAACAGAAACATTCACATCTACACACCTCTCTGCTTTATGCTTTCCCACTTTCATTAACCTCTGAGATTTTTGCAAAGAATAAATCACTAAAGCCAATAGACCAAATCCCCAATATGTGTGTGGCTCTCTAAAGCCAAGGTGATTTATGATGCGAAGTTTAAAACAAATATCACTGCTGCTTATTGATCTGCCTGCCATTTTATGGCTTTTCCTAATGAAATGAGACAGGAAAACATTTAATTAGAAGTGCACTAAATTTGGAAGACGTAAATGTCTTTAGTAATCTTTGAAAATTAAATACTGCATGTGTGGGAGAGCTACAGATGCCCTTCACTTCACGTAATAATGCTGCCATGCTCCTGACATCTTGAACATGAAAGGGATTTTTTAAATGAAGCTTGATTCTTTTTAAAATCTATCTCGAATCTTTTTGTAAAAACAGTGGAGGACTTTAAATTCAGCCTGGAAGGGAGGGCAAGACTCAGTTAGAAGCAGAGGAGTAAGGAATTTCAGATAAGAAGAATGCCGTAATAAAAGCTGCAGGCCAGGAATGAGCCTAATGTTTTCCAGCAGTGATGAGGAGATGAGTTTGGCTGGTATGTAGAGTAAAGGGAAGAGAAGGGAAGCCAAGTTGGAGATTGGTGGAGGCAAGTACTCTGTGTTCTAGCCTGGGTTGGGGCTGAGGAAATTGCTCACTGCCCTGCAACTTTTTTCCCTTAGGACACCAACTGTATGGCACGATCCATCTACTGGGTAGATACATCTTTGCTCTTACTTAAGGCCACACTCATCCATTTGTGCATCAAATATTTATTAAGCTTTTTTCTGCAATGTGTTAGGCGGTGTTAGATGTTATTGAAGCAACAATAATAAACTAGCCATGTATCAGGCAATCGAGTGTCAAATAATCTGGAAAGGGAGATTGGATTTATATATAAATAATCATGATAGGGGGCATTATGTGAGACACAAATTGCTTTGCCATTCAATAATATGAAAGGAAAAATGACATCTAGTTGATGTGCTTAAGGAAGACTCTTGCAGATGCAGCACTTGCTCAGAACCTGGCAGAATAAGTAGAATTGTGGGTGTGGGAGAACATTCCAGAAAGAGGAAACAATTTGAACAAAGTTGGGAGGATATACAGATGCACTTCACTTCATGTAATAATGCTGCCATGCTCCTGAGATCTTAAACATGAAAGGGATTTTTTTAACGTGGGAGGGGAGGACAGGGGGTGTATCTAGTTAACACTTGGGACCAGAGGATGGATGAAAGAAATGGTGGGGATAAGAGGGAGTGGTATATGTCACCAAAGCCTTCAGGGTTTCATTTGTCTAGCTGAGGAACGACCACAGGGGTGATGTTGCTGCTGTGAATATTTCCAGTTTGCTGGGTTTTCTCTTAAAACCAGCCGGCAATTTAAAGACCTAGAGCAGTGATATCTATTGAAACTTTAAATTGGAAACTAGTTAGCCCCTAACAACTATATTGGTTACACCCAAGCAAATATCCTTTAGGCCTCACTATCTAACAGTGATATGAAAAGACGTTTAAGCAAACGTTATTATGGTTTCACTGAGTACAACTCAGAAGTGAGTTGATAAGACTCTCTGAAGCCAAAGGGCTGGCTTCTCAGGAACTTTCTGCCTCTAAAACAATAACAATGTAAAACTTCCTCTCTGAGGCTAAAATAGAAGAGGTAAAGAGATGTCTGCTCAGCAGGAAAAACTTGACAAGACTCTTCTATAGCATGGTCTAAATTTAGACTCAAATCTGAGAACAGGACTGCAGATCAAGTGTTTGTTTTCATTGCAAATTCCACATTCCCAGTTCGAATTGCCTTTAGTATCTTGTAGGATCTTTTCAAAGGCCCTCCTTCCCAGTCTGCATCTGCTTCCAGACTGTAGACACACAGAGCTGTGTTTCCTGGCAAAGGATCATAAAAAGCAATCCCAGAAAGTTTGAGGAGAGAAACCTGGAAGGGAAGGTGGTCATTTGATGGTGATAACATCAGCTCTGGGGAAGATTTTTTTTCCCATAGCAAACCCTCCTCCCCAACCCCAAACTGCTCTTGTTCAGTTATTACAAGTTAATTCAGTTAATAACAGTTATTTAAGCTGATTTCTGATTATGTGCAGAGGCTTGGGCTTCTTTCTTATCACTTTCCTCCTTGCCACTCCTCTGTTTGTACCTTTCCTTTATCTTTTCCTCTCTGGCTAAAACAGAAAGTCCCAGTAGCATGTGTTATGTGTCGAAGGGGAGGATGGAATGGGGGTGGGATGTGTTGGCTGAGGATGAAGGACAGTTGGGAAAAGCAGATATTTCAACATTGAAACTTTTGAGAATCCCCATTCCAACTGTACCTTTTCTTTCTTTCTGTATCCTTTGAGACAAGTGCTATATTTTTCTGCACCCCGAAGTTAATACTTACAAACTGGGCCCATCCCTGACTTCTGAAGTAGTCTGCTTCCTCATATAAGTGTGTGGAAGGTACATCACAACTAACCCACTCACGGAATGCTCCATAGATCAGCTAATTAATTAATAACTACATAGTACTCTAAACTTGCTGATCATTCATTGCACAAATTCCAGAGATTATTATTTAATAACAAAAGACTCCCTTAGTAAAAACACTGAAACTCGAGTTCTAACATGGAAAGAATCTGCAAAACCAAACCCTTTCCCCCCTGACACTGGAAGAAATCTAATATTAGTAAGCCATTTAGAGAAATATGAAGGAGTGAGGGGGAAAGGGAAAACCTTTTTGTGTTGCCAAGAAAATCAATTTAGTGAAAAACTTTCCTA
Organism: Panthera uncia; assembly: GCF_023721935.1. NCBI lineage: Eukaryota > Metazoa > Chordata > Mammalia > Carnivora > Felidae > Panthera > Panthera uncia. Next base: position 52,708,319 of record NW_026057586.1, on the reverse strand, counting down.
AGGGAGAAAATGGGGAGGAGTGAAAGAAGGGAAAGAGTGCACGCATGGTCAGGATCATTATGTAGGACTAACACCTCCAAGCCAAGGAGGAACAAAGGATAGTTTTTGAAGTCTTTTGGAAGAGGATAAGGAGACAAGACGTACTCTGCAAACACATTCTTTAAGAAGAGTGTGTGGTTGTCCAGACATTCCATTCAACTTAGTGGCTATTCTGGAAAGAAATAAAGACAGTAGCTGCTGAAACAAGCAATCTGGAAGCATAAGAAAGTTAATATTCACAAAGGGAAAGTTGTCGAGGCTGGTCTCAGAATTGTTGCTGTAAAGTGTAACAGTGAATTGCTGAGGGCTTTCCAGTACGCTTGGGGGGCTTCTCAAGCCAGATAAAATCTCCCCTCCCTCCATAGCTTCTAAAATTATTATTATCGTTAACATTATTTCTTTGGTTATAATGTATAATACATACTGATGAAACTTGGCACTACAAAGGAGAAGAAAATTCTCAAGGCGCTGATAATCAAATCCTTCTTAACGTTTTCTCTGCACTGCCCAACTAGGGAAGGTGGTGGGTACTCCAACAAGATAATGATTTTTGGACAAAGTCTGTCTCCTAGGTGACGCTGAGTGACCCCAAGAAGGCCTCCCATACATAGCTCCGCCTACTGAGTAAGGCAACAATCCTAATCGCCTGATCATGGAATGAATTGCCCCCAACATGATGAACTGCCCACCACTGGAAGGACTCAAGCAGAGACAGGACAATAACATCCCTAAGAGGTTTTCTGCTCCGGCGGTAGATCAGACACATTGGTCTCCTGGGTCCCTGGTTTTTTGACCTTGGCAGCACATAACCAATGAAAATAAGAAATTCCATCTTTCGGTGACTTTGTTCTCAGGATTGAGAATTATAACTGCTGTTTAAAAGAATGCAAACAAACCTAACTGGAATGATTTGGAGATGGATGTGTTGTGAATGCCTTCTTAGAAGAACTTTTGTGCTTCTACTGTTTCTGTTTGCACTTCTGGTCCGTCTTTTCTTGCTCATCACTTAGAAGGATTTATTACAAAACAAGCTGTGCACCACACTGTTGGAAAGAACCCATTCCTTGCAGCTTGTTAGGGAAGTTGCAAGGCATACAAGTTTGTCTCCCAAGCCATAAAGGTAAACTTGCAAAACTTGTAGGCGCACAATAACATTTTCTAAAAATACAGACAGGTAGCCATTTATTGATTCATTTTTGTTTGTACTTCATTTATTTTAATTTTCATTGTAAAATAAAGATACACAAAAGCACATATATACTCATCACATGAGACACCCTACCCATGACACTCTGCATGCTGCTCTCAGACTGCGTAGGTTTCCCTTTCTTTCAAAGCTGATCCTACCCTGAAATTTCTGTTACTCGCTTTCTTGTTTTTCTTTATAGTTTTTATTGCCCATGCTTTTATTCTTAAATGATATATTGTTTAGAGTTGCCCATTTATGGAACAGAGCAAGTAGAATAATACTTTCATTTTGTTGCTTCTTTGCTTAACATTTTACTTTTTAGATTCATCCATGCCGATGTAATTGTATAGTAGTATTTCCTTGTCTCATTGTACCCCAATTATCTATTCCACCTTTGGCAAACCCTGGATTCTTGCTTTTTGCAATTAGAGCAATGCTGCCATAAAGATTCCTGTATGCATCTTTGAATACATTATGCAAGGACTTTTAGAGAGTATATGTATGTAACATTGGAATTCCTGGATATTTGTGTATGTATGTTTCAACTGTCTAGGTAATACCAACCTTTTTCTAAAGGTGTTATGCATTTGAATTCCAACCAGCAGTCTGTCTGAACTCTTTTTGGTCACTCCATATCCTTGTTGACACAGCATTGAACAACTTTAACAATTTTTGCCATTCTGATGAGTGTGTGATGGTATCTCACTTCAGACTTAATTTACATTTTCCTGATTACTAATGGAACTAAACACCTTTTCATATGTTTATGGACAATTTGTGCATGGGTTTCCTTGTGTGAAATTCCTCATTGTTTCTTTGGCTCATTTTCCTACCAATTGCTAGACTTATTTGTTGATTCATATGAGTTCTTTATATACTCTAGATTCTACTATTCAGTGGATTATATATGTAGTGAATATATTCTAGAATGGATGCTTAGTTTTGTTTCATTTTGTTTTACTCTATTTTCTCTTTTAAAGAAAGTTTTTCTCTTTTAAAGAAGTTTTAGGGGCACCTGGGTGGCTCAGTCAGTTAAGCATCTGACTCGATTTCAGCTCAGGTCATGATCTCATGGTTCATGAGATTGAGCCCCATGTTGGGCTCTGCACTGACAGCATGGAGCCTGCTTGGGATTCTCTTTCTCCTTCTTTCTGTCCCTCCCCCCTCAAAATAAATAAGTAAACTTTTTTTTAAAAAGTGCTAACTTAGGGGCGCCTGGGTGGCTCAGTCGGTTAAGCGTCCGACTTCGGCTCAGGTCGTGATCTCACAGTCCGTGAGTTCGAGCCCCGCGTCAGGCTCTGTGCTGACAGCTCGGATCCTGGAGCCTGTTTCAGATTCTGTGTCTCCCTCTCTCTATGACCTTCCCCCATTCATGCTCTGTCTCTCTCTGTCTCAAAAATGAATAAACGTTAAAAAAAAAGAATTAAAAAAAAATAAAAAGTGCTAACTTAAAAGTAGTCAAATCTTTTTCTTTATCGTTAGTGCTTTTTGTACCTTAATACTTTCCTACCCAGAATTTGTTAACATAATCTCCTCTATTGCCTCCTAAAAGTTATATATCACATATCACATTGAATATTAGTTGCCTTTGATTATAAGAAACATCACAATTTCGGGGATGCCCAAGTGGCTCAGTCAGTTTTGCGTCCGACTTCGGCTCAGGTCATGATCTCGCAGTTCATGGGTTCGAGCCTAGTGTCAGACCCTGTGCTGACAGCTCAGCTTCGGATTCTGTGTCTCCCTCTCTCTCTGCCTCTTCCCTGCTCGTGCTCTGTCTCTCTCTCTCAAAAATAAATAAATGTTAAAAACAACTTTTAAAAAGAAAAAAAAATCACAATTTCAGAAATGACAAAAAGAACAAGAAAGTATATCCTTGAAATGATGACAGCAAAGCAAATTTGTTTTTCTTTTATGGAAAACTTAATCCAACTAAGGCTAATTTGGGGAAATGCCATAGAATAGAGTCCAAATTCTTTTCCATGTGGATAATCAGCTGCCTCCTCACCATTTATCACAAAGTCCACCTTTCCCCCAGTGATCTGACTTGCTACCTCTACCATGTATCAAGTGACTATATATCCTGGGTCTCTTTCTGGGCTATTTTGTTTGGTCTATTTGTCTATCCCTGTCCCAATACCGCCCTTACTGATTACTATAGGTTTCCTATATAACAGTGTAATTCCTTCCTCTGTGTTCTTCAAGAGTTTCTTAAAGAAGAGACCTCTGGGGGCACCTGGGTGCTCAGTCGGGTAAGCGTCTCACTTCAGCTCAGGTCATGATCTCACAACTCGTGGGTTCGAGCCCTGCGTTGGGCTGTCTGCTGACAGCTCAGAGCCTGGAACCTGCTTCTGATTCTGTGTCTCCCTCTCTCTCTGCCCCTCCCCTGCTCACACTCTGTCTCTCTCTCTCTCAAAAATAAATAAACATTAAACAAATTTCTTTAAAAAAAAAAAGAAGAAGAGATTTCTGTTGGGGTTTTGAATGGAAATGCATTGAATCTCTAGGTCAATTTGTGGAAAATTAGTATTTTTATGAGATTGGGTTTTCCTATCCGTAAATATCGTATTTCTTTAATTAGGTATTCTTCATAGCTTTTCAGTGAAGTTTTAGAATTGTCTTTATAAAAATCTTGCACATATTTCATTAGAAACATTTCATTAAAAATTTTTTTTAATGTTTATTTATTTTTGAGAGAGAGAGAGACAGAGCGTGAGCAGGGGAGGAGCAGAGGGAGAGGGAGACACAGAATCCAAAGCAGGCTCCAGGGTCAGCACAGAGCCTGACACGGGGCTCGAACTGACAAACCGTGAGATCGTGACCTGAGGCGAGGTCGGATGCTTAACCAACTGAGCCACCCAGGCACCCCTAGAGTTATTCTTAAGTACTTTGGTTTTTGATACTGTACAGGAAGAAAAAGTTTTCCTTGACCCTCTTAGGGTCCCAGGCTGGGTGGGAAAATTAACCTGACAAAGACAGATTAACAGGAGAAAAGCATACACATTTATTTCAGTTTTACATGATGTGGGAGTGTTCATAAGGAAATGAAGACCTGAAGAAACAAGTTAGAAACTTGTTAGAATCCTAGGAAACTAGTATTTTTGTGCTAGGTTTGATAAAGAGTGGGCAGTCACATAGAAATATAGCAGGTTAAGGAGTATGCAGTAATTATAGTAAACATTGTCATCTTCTTAAAAAATCATTTCTGTGTATTGCTGGAATATATAGATGCTAAATGACTTTTGTATATTGGCTTTTGTACCCACAATATTTCTCAACTCTCATGTTCATCTCAATAGACTATGTACATATTTTTTTGAATTCCTTACACACACTGTCATGTCATTGTGATTTCTTCCTGTCCAGTCTATATATATTTTATTTCTTTTTCTTGCCTTACTCCTTTCTTTAGTTCTCCTAGTATAATACTGAGTAGAAGTGGAAGTGCCAGCATACTTTTCTTGTTCCCCATTTTATTTTCTTGTTCCCCAATTTAAAAAGGAATCGTTATTTATGATATTTATTGTAAATTGTGTAAATACTTTTTATCAAAGAAAATATTCCTAGTTTATTATGAAATTCTTCTGGGTGGATATTGAATTTTATCAAAGGCTTTTCCTGCATTTACTGAGATCATCGTATGATTTTTCTCCTTTAACCTTTAATATGGTGAATTACATTAATTGATTTTCTCATCTGAAACTAACCTTAAATTCCTGGGTGAATCAATTTGGTTATAATGTATTATATTGCTGACCATAAATTGCTGAAATTTTGTTTAGGAGTTTTATGTCTGTATTTATGAGTGAGATTGGCCTGAAATATCTGTTTCTCACATTCTCCAAGTCAGATTTTGGCATAAGGTTATGCTAGCCTCATAAAATGAGTTAAGGAATAATCTTTCTTTTTCTTTTTTCTTTTTTCTTTTTTTTTAATATTTCATGTTTAAGTAATCTCTACACCCAATATGGGGCTTGAACTCACAACCCCAAGATCAAGAGTTGCATGCTCTACTGACTGAACCAGGCAGGTGTCCCTAATCTCTCTTTTTCTACATCCTAGAATAGATAGTGTGAGATTAGGATTATTTATTCCTGGAATGTTTGGTAGAAGTCACAGATAAAATTGTTTCAGCCTAGATTTTTCCCTGCAGAAAATATTTAACAGTAGATTCAAGTTCCTAAATGGTTATTAGTCTAATCTTGTTTTCTCTTTCAGTTTTATTAACTTATATTTCTTGGAATTTTCCACTTCACCTAAATTTTCATATTTAATTCACCTAAAAAGATTCACAGGGTTTTTTAAATCTTTAATTTCTGTATCATGTGTGATTATAACTTTTTCTTTATTTCTCACATTGTTGTGCCTTCTCTTTTTTCCTTGATCATTTTTACTAGAGGTTTGTAAAATGTATTAGTCTTTCACAAATCCAGTTTTTAGCTTAGTTAGTCCTTTCCATTGTATGTCTGTGTTTAATTTTATTATTTTCTTATTTTTCATCATTTTATTTCTTCTATTCTATTTCACTTTATTTTACTATTGTTTTTCTAACTCTTTTACTCTTCATATTTCAAACTATTTTCTCTTCTAACATAAGCTTTTAGGTCTATAAATTTAACTACTTCTTTAGTTTTATCTCCCAACTTTTTACATATAGTATCAAATATTTAATACATAGCATTTATATATTGTCAGATTTCCATAATGATTTGCTTTTTGATCCATGAGTTTCCAAATAAATGGGTATTTCTAGTTATCATTAAAAAAAAAAATAGATGCTTTTTTTTAATCTTTTTTTTTTGAGAGAGAGAGAATGCATGTGCGTGGAGTGGGGGGAGGGGCAAAGGGAGAGGGAAAGAGAGAACCCAAGCAGTCTCCATGACGAGCATGGAGCCCCATGTGGGACTTGATCTCATGACCCTGAGATCATGACCTGACCTAAAATCAAGAGTCGGATGCTTAACAGACTGAGCCACCCAGGCGCTCCCACAAAAAATTGATTCTTGATTTAATTGCATTGCAGTAAGAAAATATGGTTTTTGTGATATAAAAATTTCAAAATACATTGAAACTTGCCTTATGGCTCAATCAATGATCAACTTTAGTGAGGTTTTTGGGTGGGCTCAAAATTAATTGATTTTTTTTTTTTCTAATTCTATGATTTTGCATTTGGGATCCCACCTTTACTGGGACCTTCACTTAAACTGCATGTTCAAAGCAGACACTCGGGGTTTCACTTCTGCCCCTGAGGCCCCCAAGGCTGCAAACACTAATAGTCAAATTCACTAGCTTCAGCAAATACCTTCCAGGCAAAAGTTGACTTTGAACTCTGCTTACCCCACTGGTTTCTGGCCTTTACTCTGTCCTCGTGCTAGTTTTTAACTTCTTGCCAGTTTATAGATGCCTTCAAGAATATATTTTAAAATATGTTACCCTCTATTTTTGTTGCTGTTATTTTAATTGAAAAAGTCCAGACATTTAGCTGACCATATTACTAAAAATGGAAATGCTTAGTTTTATTTTTCATCAAAGATTTATTGGGCACCTACTATGTGAGGAATAAGATCTATAATTGTGATCTGTATCCAAGGTGAACTAGTAACATGAGAAAAAGAGACATTGGGGTAGGATAGTGGGGGCAACAATCAGTGGTGAAAATGGGTGGTTAAAAATACAGGTTTGGGAGAAAGCATGCCTGTGGATGAAACCTAGGGTCACTGCTTACTCTCTGTGAGACTTGAGGCAAGTCACTCAAAGTCTCTGTGCCTCAGTTCCTTTGCGTCAATAAATTGGTGTTAATGATAGAGATAACTCATAGGCTTGTAGTTAGACTTTTTAAAAGAACTGAGCATACAGTGATGGCCCAGAAAATGCTACGTAGTCTTTGTCCTGTGAAAGGATTTCAACCTAAAATGGAACTGGAGGATATGAAATGGAGAATCTCACTCATGCACCCTCAGAACAGAACTTAAGAACTCAGAGGCTGATTTCCTGTAAATGCCTGGTTTACAGAAGACTGAGACTTATTTTCTGACCAGTGAACATCTGCCAAGAGTCCTTCCCCATCCTCAAGCCAATGAACTTACTGCTTGGACCCTGGCTGGACTTCCTCTTCTTTGCACTCCTTGCCCATAAAATGGACTCACTCCTCAATGGACTTGCTTGTAGCTGTAGCACAAGTTTCCCAAATTGTAATTCTTCTGCTATTCCTAGATAACCTCAAGTTCTGGTTATTTGAGATTGACTCACTTCACTTTATTGAGATTGACAGTCCTCACAGAAGAGATGCATAAACTGGGAATAACAAAGTTATTTTTCTAAGGTTTAATCACCTTCCATGGGAGCTGCCAAGGGGAGGGCATAAAAACCACCTCCCTTCCCACTCCAAGCTGGGAAGACTTGGTTTTTATTCTAGGGAAAATCCTCTCCACTTCTGAGTTGCCTTAAAGAGAACCCTTTTCACTGGCCCTGTCCCTCCTGACTTAGATCAGTCCCTCAGCGAGTTTAGAGTGTTGGGAATTAGAGACATAAAGGAAATGTCTTGCAGGCCACTTCTGCTTTCCAGAAGTTCATTGAGACAAGCACAATGCCTGGCTATATTGTTAAAATGGGGTGGGAGGGGTGGGAAGGAGAAAGAAGAAAAATGCGTGGAGAAAAATAGAAGTTAATATTTCAAAAATTATCCTGTTTCAAAAGGAATGGCAAAAGCATACGAGATGGGAGGTGCAGGAGAGAAAATTGGAGAGAAAAAGAACACCCTGGATACCATGGTAGGGAACTTGGACTTTTTCCTCTAGGCACGGATGGCCAATAGCATGTGCAACAGTCAGATCTGCAATTCAGAGTGGAGGCTACTGGAGGGCAGAAGACCAGCTCAAATATCTCTATGATGGATAAGAGACGTGGCAAGGGCCTGATTCCTGAGGGATGAGAACACATGGCTGTGCAACTGCAGAAGATCTTGCAAGTGGCCAACATGGCAGTTCTGCAGAGAGCCTTAGAGTAGAAATGAACAGACTTGATGTACATGGAATGAGGTAGAGGGAAATGAGACTCCCTCCTAGTTTTTTTCTGGCCAGGACGACTAGATGAGTGATGGCGTATTAGCCAAGATAGGAGATTCAGGAGGAGCAGGTTTAAAGAAGCAAACACGATGGGCATGAATTGGATATCACTGTGGGTCACGCTGGTGGAGGAGATGTCTAAAGTCACCAAGCACAGGCCTGAGGCTCTCAGAGGAGTTTCTGGCTGATTGGAGGAGGAGGGAGTTTCAAGAAGGAAATCGTGGTCAACTGTGTCTTACCCTACGGATTGTGAGAGAGAAGACTGAAAGAGATCTACTGTATTTGGCAACCAGAAGGTCATTGCTGACTTTAGCTGGAGCAGTTTCAGGGGAGGAAGAGGACCAAAGCAGAAGGAAGACTGAAGAAGTGAAAAAGCAGAGACTCCTCTTTCCAGGCAGCTTGGCTGGGGAGTGAAGCTGTGATATAAATTGATTGCCTAAGAAGGAACAAAGGAACAAGAAAGTCTTCTGCTTCTTTTCCTCCTTCCCTCGCCTCCTCTTCCCCCACCTCTTCCTTTATCTTAAGTGGTGGGAGAAGCCTGAGTCTTCTGAAGCTAAGGGATGAATCCAGAATTGAGCAAGGGGGGACAACTAGCAGAATGAGGATCCCCCATGGAGCTGGAAGGTGGTGGGGTCAGAGGACAGGTGAAGGAAGATATTCCTTCCTCTGACATTCCAGTGGAGTAGGTGGGATTTGGTGGTTCCCAACAGACTTCTTAGGCATCAGGGGAAGGAAATGAAGGGATATCATGCAACGAATATTTAGTGAGTCCCTACTTTGCTTAAGTGGTGTTGTAAATTAGGTAGGCACCAGAGAATGAGGAAATATTAGAAATGAGAGTCATTCAGAGTGAGGTATCAAACCTAAGGTTGTTTGGAGGAAGGGAGGAGATATCTAGGTCTTCCTGAATGATGAAAGGAAGGAAGCTTGGTAGAATATTTCCCTTCCTAGGCAGGAGGTAGTGAAAATAGCCTGAGAGAAACAGGAAAAGTCTAAAGCAGGAAAAATGGAAGAAAGGAAAGAGAGCAAACAGTAACCGCATGTTCCACGTTCCAGACATTAAGCTAAATTAGGCACTCTGTAGGCAAACCAATCCTGTGAGAAAGGCATTAATATTTCCATCTTACTGATGTACAAAGTGAGGATCCAGCTCTTTTCCTCTCTTCAATTCCACTTTTTCATAGTGGAGTAAAATGCTTTGAAATAATGGAGCAGAAATTCCAGTTCTTGTCTTTCTAAATTTTTATTCACTTGGAAGCCAGGTGAAAGGCACAGAAAAGAGGAAAATTCCTAGTGTGCTTAGGCCAGTGAAACTATCTAGTCTTCATAGGGCCTTGGTTAAGGATGGGGCAAAGCTTGGCTGATGAGAAAGAGGCCGAAGGAACTTAGATGAGGAAGTGGTTGCCCTTGTTCCTCCTGCAGAACCACAGGGGGTTCCTGAGACTGGAAGCCGGTTTCCTGGGTCCCAGCCCAACCCAGCCACACTCCATCTGTGGGAAAAAAATTGTGCAGCCGCTGGGCTCACCACGCAGGAGCTTTACATTAGTGCCTATTTTCCAAGATCCTCAAAGTTATATAAATTATCATTATCAGAATGCGTACTGAGAAACTAACTGACGTTTGTAAGTAACGCATATACTTCCATTCATAACTTTCAATAATAGGCTGCAAAAAGATAAAAACCGTGTGCGGTAATATGGTTTCGGCAATCCCTTTCTTAAAAAAAGTGTATTTTAAAATATGTAATGGGATTGGGGAGGAGAAGGGTGGGGAGAATAACCAAACTGACGAAGTAGCTACTGTTGATCAAAAGTGGATTAAAAAGCATTCAACTGTATACCTTTCTTTGCACTTTAATACTTCTTTTTTGGCAGTTGGGCTCTAAGTTCCACGTGACGCGCCACATGGTTGCCATGGAGACTAGCAGAAACTTTTTTTAGAAAAGTATCCCTAGCATTGCCCTGCGCAAGAAAGAGGCAGTGCCCCCTGGCCGGGAAGCGCAGGAGACAAGCAGCCGCCACGGCGCATTCGGCTGCGCTGGCCAGGGAGGGAGGCCGCTAGGGTGTCGCGCGGCCGGGAGGCGGCGGCCGAGCGCGGCGTCACGTGGCCGGGGAGGGGCCTGCGCGCCGCCCGCCCGCTCGCCCGCCCCTCGGCTACCGCCGCCGCCGCCGCCGCCGCTGCCGCCGCGTCCCATTCATGAGGGCCGCCCGGCTCGGCTGCGGCCCAGGCGGCTCCCGAGGCAGCGGCGGCGGCGGGCGCCTGGGCCTCGCGCGCGTCCTCGCACGGCCCCGCCCCCTCAGCCTCCGACGAGCCCGCCTTGCGAGGCCGGTCCTCACCGTCGCCGTCCAGCCACCGCCTCCCGTTGGCCGCCCGCGGGCGCCGTTGCGGGTTGGGAGCCGAGCCAACGCAGGTAAGCGGGCGCCGAGCCGGGGTCCTCGCGCCGCTGCGCCGCCCACCCCCCGCCGCCGCGGCTCGGGCTCCGCGGCGGGCGTCGCGTCTCTGCGCTCGGGGCGGCTGGGGTCGCCAACTCGGTGCGGTGCCGCTCTGACGGAGGCCGGGACCCCTGCCCCCGCCTCGCCGCCGCCGTCACGTAGACGCGGGCCCCGCCGGCGCCGTGGCAGGACGGGTTTGCGGGGTCGGCTGGGACCGGCGGGTGCGGGGTGAACGTGAGGAGGGGGACGTGAAGACTGAAACATGCGGGTGCCCCCGCCGCTGCCCGAGGTGATAGTCACTTCAGAACCCCCCAACTCGCGGGTTTCTGGCGTAAAGGCTGGAGCGGAGGCCGAAGTGACGCTTGGCCGAGCCGCGCACGCCGAGGAAAGCGTGGCTGGAGGCCGCGTCTCCATCCCGCCCCCGGCCCTGGGGGAGGGGGCGCCCGAGGCACGTGATCGCATTCAATCCAGGGCTGGGAAGTTGCTGTTATTTCTCTGCAGCGGTTCGTTTGCCCTGTGTCTCCACCTCCACGTTGTAGACCCGGTCCTAAGTGTGAGTAATTTTTCCCTTCGCAACACCCCCCCTTCCCTCGGTGAATCTCAATTTGTATGGAACGTGTTAAGATACAGTTTTATATAGTAAGGGCTTCTCTCTCAACTTTTAACCCGGCGGATCACCATTTTCTCCACTCTTGCGAACAAATTAAGACTGTTCTCGTAGAAAATTTAGGATGACATTTTGAAGGCATACTGAACAGGCAGAAAGATAACCCTTCCTTGCAGAAAGTGCTGGAACTCTGAATATTTGGAAATGCTCTGAAGTATTACTTAACAGACCGCTATACTAATTTTAAAGGTACATTGGGGGATTATTTTTCCAAACCTGTTTGTTTGTTTGTTTGTTTGTTTTAAAGTGAAAAAGAGTCACTTATCTTGGTGTCAGGCCAGGCCCTGTTGAAGCTCTGCCCAATAGAAATGTTCTGTAAGTGTTACCGTTTATTAAAACTTGGTCTGGCTGGTTCATAATGCTTTGACAATACAAAGTCAAAATTTAAATACATTTAAATACAAATTTAAAAAAAATTGTATCAAAATGTATTAAAAAATACATTAAAAAAATTAAATACACATTTAGTGGCCCATATGGTTGATATGTTGATGGTCTCATATTGATCTTAGCGGCTTAAGCATGTAAAGTATGGCAGATAATGCTGAGATGGGGAGAGACAGGGCCCACAAGGTGCAGGGGAAGGATTCACGTGGTCCCCTAGTGCAGCATCCTCACTTTTCATGAAGGGCAGTCAACCTCAGGCCATACCCAGCCAGTGTATAAAAAGCAGTCCTAAGGCCACCTGTGAAAGAGCACTGGCCAGGGAGTGTGGCTTCTTCCTTCCAGTTAAATATGCAGTTGATTGTGATATATCAGACTGAAGTATCTCCATGTCCAAATGTTGACAGAGACGGCCATACTAGAATGCTAGAAATGAAACGATAGATTCTGTCTTAAAACGTGATGGCACAGTTGAGAGCCAACAGAGAAGCTTTATGTTTAAGAGGAACTGGAAACGGGAGCATTTGAAAACCATTCAACACTATAGTAAAGCTACTGTGAAGAAACAATTAAGAGAGTCAGCTGGGCATTGTGTCCTTCATTGCTCCAAGAATGTAGCAATAAAGATACTCATCTCCCTGTATTGTAATTTTTGGTTTACTGACTGGACTGTCGCCTGCACTAGACTGAAAGTCCTTGAAGGCCAGACTCTGGTAGGTGCCTGGTACCAAATGCTGAGCCAGCTTTTAGAAGAATCTCCATGGAGGGCTGTTGAACAAAGATAGAAAGCAGCAGTCAGTCTTTGTGTCCTTACCAGTGACCTGAGAGCTGGTGGCACTTCCTGTACACTCAACTTTCCTGAATTGTGAGCTTTGGTTGAATGATCCTGATGGTGCCATGCATTAGAGGTGGTAAAAGGTTAAATTAAGCTCATGAGTATTACAGGGAACATTTTGCAATGTTTAGTTTAAATATTAATATTTAGTTTAAATATAGCTTGGTTCTCTGTGTCAACAGCTATTCCCTCTGGGTATGCCTTTTTTTTTTTTTTTAAGTAATTTCCTCATATAAGGCAACATGGTAACACTTAGCTGGAAGCTTTGTCTTGTTGGGAGATAGATACAGCTACCTTTCTTAGGTGCTTAGTAATGTAAGTCAGGAGGTTTTTCTTGAAGTCTAATTTAAGTCCACCTGCCTTTAATTTAAATCCTACCCTTTTTGCTCTGACCCTAATAGTTGTCACGGTTTGTGTGTGTATGTGTGTGCATATTAACTTAAGCCAGTCAATGGCTAGACAGTGGTTGGGACCTTTATTTTGAAAGCCCCTTTTTATCTGTTTTATTCCCTTCATTTATGAGATGTTGTATTTCTGGCTGAGCCCCAGAGTCTTCTGAACTGCCATTTGCCTTCTTCATAATGAAATAACTCACAAGGTAGTTAGGTAGTTGGTAGGCAGAACCTCTAGTTGGCAGAATGCTATATAAATTGTCTTATTAAAACTTGGAAGATAATTATTATAGGCTGGAGTAGTAAACTTTATGGCTGTATCAGAAGGCATTCAAAGAAGATTCCTCGGTGACTTTGCTAACAATGAACTGCACTTTTTGGTATCCACTTCCCTTGCTGTCTGCTGTCGGTTTGATTCTTTTAGTAACACAGTGTCTCTATTACTAATGCTAAATGCTTTACATGTGTACTCTCCTTTAGTCTTTAAGACAAATGTGTGCTCACCCAGGGAGGTCCAGATGAAGCAGCTAGGTATCTCTGAGAGTCCGTGGCAACCTATGTGTTGGGGGTGCCATTCCAGCTCTGCTGGCCTCACCTCTGGCCGCCTTGCTCTCCTGACCAGCCACAGGAAGCTTGGCCCAGATGGTCCACCTCTGCTCTAAAATGCTGAGACTGGATGATTCTGCTGTAAGTTTTCAGTCTATAAAGAAGGAAGGGGAAGAAAAAAAGAATGTTAGGAGATAAGCTGTGCTGCAATGCAAGATAAGCCCAAAATGTGACTTTTAGGATTAGAATAATGATAAGATACACATTTTAAAAATTTGATTCACTGACTACAGTTTAGAATCTTTTTCTTCTAAAGCCCTTGAATGCCAAATTTCTGTCATCCTGTATTTGTCAGTTTAGATTGGTGTTAAAATTATTACTAAAAAAATGAGGAAGGAGCCAGAAATCCTTGAACTTGTAAAGTGTAACAAAAGTTACAGCATTGGCTCCTTGTGCTACCTTCATTTTACCTATGTACAAAGAGGGTCTAGCTGAAAGTCAGGTGACTTGTGTGTTAGAAAGAGGATCTTTTAACTTTTATTTAGGTCAAATATATAATTTGAGAGACTACATAAATGCGTTGGAAAAATGGAGGGCTCACAGAGATCTTTTAAAAGTCCATTTAGAATCCGTGTAGTTATCTTTGTGATCTTTGAATTTAGAACTTTATTATGTGATGTTTATATTTATCTGTGGTGTTACAGATTTTCAACATGAACCATCCAAATTAGGCTTTTCTACTTCTTTGGAAGAGAAACACTAGAAAAGTCCACTTTGTGATGTTTGGATAGCTAGGGGATTGGCTTTATCTGACTTTTTGGCATATTTGAACAGTAGGGAAAGTCTTCTGTAGTTAATTTTGTGAATAGTAACTGAGTTTCTTGACTTTATTTCATTTCATATTTACTTTTGTACCAACTCTCTTAATTTTACTGTTGAATAATACATATATTTGTCTGAACAGCCTCTAATCTTTTTTTTCAATGAGGCAAAGTATAAATAAAATTTAAGGTGATGTATAAATTCTAAGTTGTTTTCAACTCCTGGCATCTTTTTTTATCTTAACTGTTCAAGAATCTACAGTGATCCATTCTCACCTGTTTTAGGAAATAGAAGTTTCCCATCTCTGTTCTCTTATTTCCGTTTTCTCCCTCCCATCTCCACTGGCCCCAAACATTTATCATTTTCTTCAGTACTCGCTTTTCTTGATTAACTTAGGCTGTGGGAGGCGTTGCTCTAGCTGTTAACCAGTATTAGAGTAAATAACTGTTGTCTTTAAATTTTTAGACACTTCATGTGACCTGCTGGTAGCGCTAGTTTGCCTTTTTTCTGTAAATGTCGAACTAAGGGGAGCAGTAGGGAAGAGATGGATTGTTGAATGGAAGTGGTAAGAAGTTAGCCTTTTTGTTCAGAGTCTAGTAGAAAAAGTAGAATTTGAGGAGAGGAGGAAAGGACGTTGAAACACGAGCAACTTTTTAGGATGGTCCTGAGGATAGGATCTGTTGATTTTAAAAGTAACTACAAGGGGAAAGAGGAAGGGACAGACCTTCATAGGTTGATGTGCAGAAGAAAGCTCAAATAGAGTGAGCTGGAGTGGCTGTACAGACCTTGTATTTGCAGTTCAGTGGAAACTTTTTGAGGGTTTGGCATGCTATCTACCATTGTTTTGATATTTTAACTTTTTTGGTCACTCGTGAATTTAGTTGAAATTTTAAGTAACATTACAGGGTGTAAAGGGATGTGGATTCTAAAAGTTTTAAGAAACATGATTAAATACATAGTATTTCAAAGACAAAGTGTACCAGTATCTAGGTTTAAAAATTATTTGGTTTTGATGGTCATAACTAAGTAATTATCAGTGATTTTGCTCAAAAAAAAAAAAAAAAAGGCATATGGTACCAAGTAACTTTAGTGACTAAATTTCTGCATTTACCTATTTCTGGTATAATGGAAGGGATAATTGGTTGTAAACATCTTTTTTTTAAAAAAAATCTGTTTTTATATCTATAGTAAGATGTTTTATTTTTATAGGAAGAATCTTAATTACAAACGAAAAATTGACCGGTTAATCTGGAATTGAAATCTACCTAAAAGCTTTTTTTATGTCTCTGAATAAACAATGGGATTGTACAATTCCATGATGGTTCTAATCTATTCAGTGCATTATGATGTGACATGTGTTGCTCCTGGCAAGATAGATGTGTCCAGCTGTACTAGAGACTTGGTATTTACTGATTCTAAAAGAGAGGTATCCAGAATGTGAATAGCTCTTATAAGGTATTGGGCATAATCTATTAAATATAAAGGAATCTCAGACAGCAAAACCATCAGATAGTTGATGTGAATTATGAACTCTGAATTGGAACTCTCTGAATTGTGGTATGTTACTTTCTCCAACAGTTGCCTGTAAATTTGTGGTCTTTGTAAAGTGATGTGCCTTTTTTTGAACCAGTTTAAGTCAAGCAATGTTTGGGCTTACTGAAGAACCATGGGGAATATACTTTTTGTTTCCTTTACAATACTAAGTGTAATTATTTTTTTCTTTGTAAAATATTGCAAAATTATCTGCCCACATTTTATATTTTTTAAATTATTTTAATCTCAGTGTTTTTTGGATCAGTAATACTTATTCATCTGACATTATAACTATATTCATAACATCTGTTTATATATGAACTGCAAAGGAACAGGACTTATTTAGAGAAGTATCTAAATATTTTGTGAATAGAAAGCTCTCTATTTTAGAATTTAAAATGTGTATTAGAGATGCTTTATAAGTAAGGATTGATCTTTTGTTGTAGGGTTTTCTAACTGGTTCAACCAATTCAAAATATCCTGCCTAAAGTAGTGGTATTTGAAAAGTAAACATTTGGAATTTTGGTGTCTTTAGCATACTCTATCCACTGAGATTCAGTCTGTAAAATGGTGCTGATGCCTATTTTTTAGGAACACTGTTTCTAGGAGGTGTTTAATGTCTGTAAAAGGTTATCATTATTATTACAGTTACATGATTAAGTACTTTCTTTGGCTGAGGCATTGTGTTTTACATAAATTATCTCCTAAGAGGCACAACAACCCTGCAAGGTAGAGATAGTAGCTGCATTTTCTAGGTGAAGACAGTGAAGCGGAAAGAGATTTGTCAAAGGCATGCACCTGTGCATTGGCATTGACCTACCCACCCACCCCCATTCCATTGTCCCTGCTCCCATGCCACCACACTGCCCAAGGGACTGTAAGAATTCTTAGGAATCTGCTTGACATGCCAAAACTAATTTGGGGGTGTTGTTTTTACTTTGTTAGGTAGAACTGGAGAACTGACTTTTTTTTTTAAGTTTATTTATTTATTTTTGAGAGAGAGAGGGAGTGAGAGAGAATCCCAAGCGGGCTTCACATCATCAGTGCGGAGCCCTATGTGGGGCTCGAACTCATGAACTGTGAGATCATGACTTGAGCCGAAATCAAGAGTCGGATGCTTAACCAACTGAGGCACCCAGGTGCCTTGGAGAACTTATTCTTAATGTCTGCATCTATAAACTGCTCGTAGAGGGATAGCACCTGCTGCATAGAAGCCTTGGGTTTCTCTGAATCATTTATATATGCAAAAACCAACTGTTCTAAGGAGAGAAAGACCAGCCAAGAAAACAGTGGAGGTGATTTGACTCCACCACACCTACTTGGTGCCTGCTCAGGAATGAGCTAAACAATATGAAGCTGATGATCATCTGCCTGCCTTCTGTAATATGAGCACATCACTGGGCTGAGTTGGGATCAGGTGTTTAAAACCTGACCCCTAAATTGTAGCTAAGTTTTGCTCACAGGCTCTGCTTGAGAGGAAGGCAATTCTTTTTAGTGTTGGGAAGAAGAAATGGGCTCAGTTGGACTTTTTGAGACATGGTATGTCAGTATCCAACATGATGTCTTCTTGAAGGATTTTCCTTGGTAATTTTGACTATTCCTGATATGAGAATTACACTCCATAACCCCTGGGTTATGTGGAACTTGATTGTGAGTAGGGGCCCTGAGTTAAACATTTCAGAATTGGACAGAGCTTCTGGCCTCTTAATCCATGTAGGAACCTTGTTTCATCACATTGTGGGTGGCCAGGTGAAACCCCTAATATTGTTGAGTATCTGAGTTTGCATTTTTGAACAGATTTGTTTTTGGAATTGGCACTTTCTTCATTATATCACTTGATTCGCTTGGTAACTAGATCTGCAGACAGGATTCTTTGTGATGGAATTTTAATGGTGTTTTACCTACTGTAATTGAATACATGGATAAGTTGGTATTTATCAATTCTTCAATACAGAATAACTTATGAAACAAATATATTCATGGACCGTTAGGAATTCCTAAATCATGATTACACATTTGGCATATAGCTTATCAGTTGTCTTATCTGTAATATGGAGATAACAATACCTACTGATGGCCTGGTTCTGAGGACTAGCTGAGACTGTGTATTAAACCAGAGCCAGAAGCCACCTAGAGGTCTAGAGGAAGAGTGGCAGGCTAGGATTTCTAACCCGACAAGACATGCCAGTGTTGAGGGGCACAGGGGCAAAGGGCAAAAGGCAAATAGCACAAGTAGCTTATAGACTTGTTTGAAGCAGAATTTTATAAAACAGGTAAGGATTGAGAAAGGAGTACTACATGAGTGATTAAAAGTGAGTCAGAGGAGGGGAGCCTGAGTGGCTCAGTTGGTTGGGCGTCCGGCTTCTGCTCAGGTCATGATCTCGAGGTTTGTGAGTTTGAGCCCCACGTCGGGCTCTGTGCTGACAGCTCAGAGCCTGGAGCCTGCTTCAGATTCTGTGTCTCCTTCTCTGTCTGCCCCTCCTCCACTTGTGCTCTGTCTCTATCAAAAATAAATAAATGTAAAAAAAAAAAAATTTTTTTTTAAGTGAGTTAGAGGAGGACACCTGGGTAGCTAGCTCAATCACTTGAGTGTCCGGACTTTGGCTCCTGTTAAGGTTATCTTGCGGTTCCTGACTTCATTCAGTGCTGAGCTCACTTCTTTTCGGATCCTGTATCCCCCCTGTCCTTGCCCCTTCCCCACTTGTGCTCTCTCAAAAATAAATAAAACATTGAAAAATGAGTCAAAGGAAATATTTGGAGTGAACTTCTCTGCTTATATTTTTAGCATGAGGATATGATGTTTAGTTAAAGATGTTTGTGCTTGCTTGAAATTTCCTTGACCCAGAACTTTTATCTCTATAGTGTCAAAATAGAAAATGCATTTTTATGTTAGCTGTTTTGTATCCAAATCTTATGCACTACATATGTTTGTAAATTTAAGCCTTGTGATTTTTGCCATCATTTCATCTCTTATTCTGTGAATTTTGTTGCCTAGGCCCATAGGTGGAACATTGTCTTTTGTATCTAGAAAGCAGAGCTGTCCTTTATACACTGCAGGTAAATGCATAACAAAAAAAACCCCAAAGCTCTTGCTGTCTAGTTCAAAAGTCTGTAACATTTTTCTATAAATTTTAGTACGTGATCGTTATTAAAATTTCTTTAGATTATATAATTACATGAAATTTCTCACTAGTTGAAAAATACTAATAAACCTGTATTGTTAATGGTGGATTTTTTTTTTTTTTTTAATCTTCTAAGGATCATCCTTTTCAACTGTTAGCTAAATCTTTTGCTATTATCTTTGCTATAGAATGAAAAGGGCTTTTGTGTTAGGACATTCCCCTTTCCCAAGTGAATGAACTGGGCAACTTAATAAGAACTTTACTATATTTAAATTTTCTGGTTCATTTGTTTTGTCTTGTTAATGAGACATACCTAAAGCTCAGTGCTGATGCTGAGAGCCAGAAAAGAGGTTTTCCTGTAAAAGCAAAGCAAAACCAAACCCCACAGAGCTATTTGCTTGGTGTTTGTTTTTTTCTTTTCTCTAATAGTTTTCATTCCTGTAGATAGGATTCTTCAGCATGCAGTTCCATCATATAATATTGCTATTTGTCTTTTACACTTTTAAGTGTATTTTTTTGAAGTGTAGTTTAAAAATTCAGATAGCACTTTGAGATATATAGTGAAAAGCACCAGTCTCTTCCTCACTCCTGACTACTGCTTCCTAGAAACAACTTCTTTGAACTCTTACCTGTTTCCTGTGGGATTTTCTTCTATGGGTCTATGCCTAAACTACTGCAGCTTGTTTTTCCAAATCTAGACATTCTCTGTGGGTTTCTTACTTTGCTAGATGAGGATTCATCTCTCATACAACCCTCCTTACACACTTTTCCTTCTATCCTTCCAAGGTAATCGTATCATAATTTTTTATTTTCTCTATATTCAGTATTTATGTTTTCATGACCAAGTGTTGCTCAAAACTAGGCATATACAGTGATTTAATTTCTTCACCAGTTCAAATTTCTGTTTTTTCTGGAGTTAATTGTTTTGTTGGCTCATGTTTCTTAGTACCAGTCACAAATTCAGGCCCCCAGTTTTAGACAGAATTACAGGGCTCTGGGCAGTGAACACCTCACCTGCATCCCATTAGTTTCTCACCTCTGTTGGGTAGTCTTTCCTAGAGATTCCTCTCTCAGCCTGCCTCCTCATTTTTGGTGGGCACATCCTCCTGTAGCTTTTTGAGAAAGGGTTCACAGGAGGTCAACTCTGAGACCTTACTTGACTGGACATTTATTCTAGCCTCATACTTAATTGGTAAGCTGGCTATGGAATGCTAGAATGGAAGTAGTTTTCCTTTAGAATTTTGACTTGTTACTGTTGAGAAATCCCAAGCTTTTTAATTTCTGTTTCTCTTTCCTTCCCACTCTATGTATCCTTTCCTTTTCTCTTCCGGTTTTCTTTCTTTTTCTTTCTTTCTTTCTTCTTTCTTTTTCTTTTCTTTCTTTTGAAACTTTACCTCCTTTTGAAGTCGCTCTTTCATCTTTTGATGAGGTGCCTTCATTTGTGATTTGCAGCTGTGGTCCCTGGACCATTAATGGTGAAGGAGTGACTGGAACAACTGGGAAGAGCCCTCCTCACCTGGCTTCACGGTGAACCCACAGTCCTGGCCTTGCTTTGTACGTTCATGCCTGGTTGGCAGGCAGGTATTTCATCAGTGTCTGTAGGTCAGAGGGCCTAAAAACACTCAGAACATATGAGTGCTTCTCAGATCTGGTGAGGCTTCACCCCACAGACAGGATCACCTGCAGCTGTATGTCCTCATGAAAAGTTCGGGAGGTAGCTGGCATTGGGTGCAGTGCCTCTGATTGAGAGCATGGTGTGCATCCTGCTTTTTGTAGCCATGCCCACAGGGTGATTGCTGAATCCTTTGTCCTTGAAGACCACAGAGCCTTTAACATTGTTTATTGGCATCTTTCCATTGTGGCTGCCTTTGATAGAGGCCACTACAGTTCAGGTACCTCTTCATCTTTTGTGCTGGGCACTTGGTGGGAACTTTCATTTTGGAAAATCATGTTTTTGACTCTGGGAAATTTTTTTTTTTTTTTTTTTTTTTTTTGAGAGAGAGAGAGAGAGAATGTGTGACTGGGGGATAAGGAGAGAGGGGATCTTAAGTAGGCTCTGTGCTCAGCACCAAGCCTGATGCATGGCTCAATCCCATGACCCTGGGATAATGACCTGAGCTGAAATCAAGAGTTGGACACTCAACCCACCGAGTCACCCAGGCACCCCCCTGGGAAATTATCTTGTAGTTGTAATAATTTTATGTAGTTCTAATGTGTTTTTTTGTTTTGTTTTGTTTACATACCTCCACCAATGTGGGCTCTTTTTTTTAAGCACTTAATTACTTTCTGATCCTCCATTTTTTTTTCCTCCATCCATTTTTCATCTTTTAAAAACTTGACCCCTTTTCATTTGCTGTCATTGCCTCTAGCCATTCTTTATACTTGTGAGTTACCCCTTTTAAATTTCTTTACTGTTATGTTAGTGAGTGTATTGCAAGAAAGTACCAGAAACTGGATGGTTTAAACAACAGAAAAATGTATTGTCTCACTGTTCCAGAGGGTGGGTTAGTTCCTTCTGAAGCCTGTAGGGCGAATCTGTTCATTCCTCTGTCCTAATTTCTGGTGGTTAGCTGACAATTTTTGGCATTTCTTGGCTTGTAGATACCTTAATGGTCACATGGAATTCTGTATGTGTGTGTGTGTCTGTCCATTTCTCTTTCTCTCGCACGCGCGCTCTCGCTCTCTCGGTCCAAATTTCCCCTTTTTCTGTGGAAGCCAGTCATGATGGTTTAGGGCCCACCCTAATGACTCATTTTAACCTGATTACCTCCATAAAGATCCTGTTTCCAAATATCACATTCTGAGATATTGAGGGTTGGAATTTCAACTTAGCATTTTTGGGGCGGCACAGTTCAACTCTGAACAGTTGGGTTTTTAAGAGAGAATGAAAATAAAGTGTATGTCTTCCTTTGTGTTTAACAGAATGTCTAGTTATTGTAATATTTTTAAAGACTGTTTTAGTCACATCTATCTTCACTGAAGATTAGAAAGCAACTCTCAGGAAGTAATTTTTAGGTTACAGTTTGCAGTTTTTGTTCAGATTTATGCGACTGTTAAATTTCTGCTGGTTTCCTGAATGTTTGATAACTTAGTATCTGAGTCACCTCATTTTTTTCCTACTCTTGCTCTGTTTCTAAAGTAATTTGAAGGTTGGCAACATGACTAAAGAAGGAACAGCAGCAGTGGCTTGTGAGAAAGTAAATCCTAAGTATATTATGATGGCATAGTTATGGGAGTATGATCAGCCAGGTTCTAATGCTCTTTCGTGTTAATTATACTTGTTTTTTCAGATGTGAGCCTTCCTGGGTTGAGTTTGTTTGTTTGTTTTTAAAAATTCTATCCTACATTTTCTTGGTTTTGGCTTCTCATTCCCTTTACCTAAAAGTAGCCTACCCTTCCTCCCTTACTTTCTGGCAGCATCACTCTCTTTTATTTCCTGTGTAATAGTTATCCCAGTCTAGAATTTTATTTTTTATTTCTTGTCTCTTCTTCCTCCATTAGAATCTAAATGCTATAAGAGCAGGTGCATCAACCAGGTTCATTGCTTGATCTCAGAATAGAATAGTGCCTAACATGTTATAAAGTAGGCACTGCTTTTAAACAGATCAGTGAGCGAAACAAGTTTTATTTTCCAACATTCCAAATGTTGCTTCACTGAATTGCTTTTGTTCTTGGAAGTCCTTCTGTCTTGTTGAAGTAGCTCAGTGTGCAAGTCAGCTTGTGATAACACAAGTGGCTCAGCCTTACCTGGCATTTGTTTTGCAAAACTGTAAAACTAGGACACAGCTCAAACTGGAGTGATGAGTGGCTCTCATAGTGGTGCAGTTGGCGATGGCTACTGTCTCCACAGATTCTCCCTTTATCCACCCAAATGTCCTCCCAGGCCGGGAAAGGGAGCTCCCCCCTTAACATTTCTGAAAATCCTACTAGGGTTCCAGTAGTAATTGTGCACAATAAAACAGGGCCTGAAATTTGAGTTATATTTTAATTGGATTTTGGTGGAAGGCTCTCATCCATCTCCACAGCCTCTCCCAGTTTTCCCAGAAGCCTCTGGGAAATATGGCCAATATGGGATGCCTGGAGTTGGGAGTGGGATCTTTGCATGGCTGCACAGGAGTTCATATCCCTGCTTCCTGGCCTCATGGTCACCACATTCTGTTTAATTGAGACAGACCCAGGCAGTTCCAAAGAGAAGAGTGGAGAAGTAGTGAATTTGTGCTTCCTGATCTGGGAAACAGGGAGGGAGGTGCTACATTCTGAGAGTTAAATGTAAGAGAGATTGCAGGTGTTATTAAAAACTGAATATGTGTTACAGGAGCTTAGGAATTCTCCTGGTCACTTTTATGACATCATTTAAGTAAGCCGGCAGATTGGTACTTTTTTTTTTCTTGATTTTTATTCGTATGCTACCAGTACAGGGAAGACCTTTCTCTCCACCTGCAGGAGGAGTCACTGAAAGTTGATTGATGCAGTGTGTGAGACTGGTCAAATGGTTTATGTAGCAAAAGTCACCTTTTAACTGGAATTGTGGTACTGTCTTGATTTCATCATGGTATCCTGAAGGGTTATAAGGAAATGGCCTGGCATTCAGATGCTGTCCCAGAGGTGATTGCTACAGCTTTGACCTCAGTCATGTTCCTTTGAATTTCAGGTAGGTTTAGAAAAATACAAGCTCTTGGGGTACCTGGGTGGCTTGGTTGGTTAATTAAGTGTCCACCTTCAGCTCAGTTCACCATCTCATGGTTCAGGAGTTCGAGCCCCACATCGGGCTTTTCGCCCACAGCGTGGAACCTGCATGGGATTCTCTGTCTCCCTCTCTCTCTGCCCCTTCTCTTCCCTCGCCCTCCCTTGCCCTCCCTCTCTCTCTCTCTCTCTCTCAAAATTAATAAATAAACTTTTAAAAATTCTTTTAAAAAAAAAATACAAGCTACAAAAATGAAGTGTGCATACTCACAAAATGTTGAATCTGGTACCTCTCATGCAAAAGCTAACAATCAGGTTTGAAATTCTTAGGTGATTTAGAGAACCTGGTGCCTGTGGTAAGGTCTCTGTAAAACCACATGATGCTTTCTATGTGTGGTGGGGAAGGGAGAAACAAGAAGTGGTTCTGTTGTTCTGGGTTACATGTATGATATTGGATACAAGACTGTCCTGGGATGTGAGCAAATAGTCATTTCTTTCCTGCATCCTCACAGTGCTTATTGAGATGGGGGTGATGGATGATGACAATTGATGGACATTATTCACAATGAAAAATACTATTTAAATAAAAGATGCAACACATTGTGAAGTGTAAAGTTTACCCATAAGATCTAATATAAGTTCTTCAGCTTTGAGCTCCATTACAAATGAATAAGGAAACTGTTGATACTCCTATAAAAGATGTTCCTGTGAAGGAATATGACTAAAAGCTTAATGCGATCAAATAAATGTACACTGCCCACTTCAGTGCAGTATATGCATTTCAATGATGCTATCATTCTTACAACATTTTGGAACGCCATTTTCTTTTCAAATTACTTTCAGAGTCTCAAAATACATCATTTTATGCTCAGTGGTGGAAGGTTTTTGGTTAGGGTTTTCACAATAGCTACAAGTCATTTAGAGCAACATCTGGTGGATCATGCATGTCAGAGAGATGAACAATAATCTACTTCTGTGCTGTTTAAGAGTTGTGACCATATAGTAATGATAGTGATCATGCAGTTTTTACTTTTTTTTTTGATGTTTATTTATGTATTGAGAGTAAGAGGAAATGGGGGGAGGGGCAGAAGAGGACAGACAGAATCCCAAGCAGGCTCTGTGCTGTCAGGGCAGAGCCCCACGATGGACTCTATTTCCTGAACCGTGAGATCATGACCTGAGCTGAAATCAAGAGTTAGGCACTTAACCAGCTGAGCCACCCAGGTACCCCACTACAATTTTTTCTCTTAATGCATCTTAGGGGAACTTTAGGTTGAAGTAGGCAGATTGAATTTCTGAAAGACAATAATCTAAGAGTTCTGGTTATTTTCATTTTAGTTTAAATTTAGCCAGTTGAATAAAATCTGGTAATCAATATAGATATAGCATTAGAATTTTCTTAATATTGTAAAATGAAATTCCTAAAGTTATCATTGTCATAGCAATGTATTTTAGCCATTTTGCTGTTCATTTCCTGAAGAACACAAATGAACCTGCATACAAGAGTATGAAATGCTGCATATTCTGATGGGAAGGGAAGGGTGAGGTAGATGCCATCAAATTGAGAAACCTGCAGGTTTGAAAAAGAAACAAATTGGGAGAGCAAGCCTTTTGCAGGGTTGCCAGATTACACTGGGGGCCCATTTAAGGCTACAGATAAAAATTTATACTTTCACCTGTTTGTCCTACCAGGATGACTCTTCCCAGTAGTGCTCATGATGATTTTTTATTAAAATGATAATCCCAGTTGCTTGGATGGTATTTTCTTTAAGTTTATCAGTATGATAGCAAGCAAATTGTAAATTAAACATCAGTGAAGTGGTTAAAAGCAAAGGCTCTGGAGTCAAGCCTTGGTTTATTATATCCTGGCTTCTCTAGCAGCTGTAAAACTTGAGCAGGTTCTGTCAGTAATAGTTATGTATATGGGATGTCAGTTGGTTATGTCTTTTTATACACTTCTCTCTTGAGGTCCTAGCATATTTATTATTATTTGTATGAATTTTATGTGTGATAGAATTTTTACATTTTCCTCAAGAAACTACATATCCAAGAGATTGTTGCTGAGTTCCTGGTCTCTAAATACTTAATCAACATTACAGTAGCAGTTCACTTATATGGATGGAAGAAGAGGACTGGAAGACGAGTACCAGCTAATTACCAGTATTTTTTTAATTAAAAAAATTGTAAGGAATTCAAGGAGGTGCAGTTACAGCAACAAAGTAGTTAAAACAACCATCACCAGTTTTTCAAGTGGTCCAGAAAATCTTTAGTTAGATATATGCAAAACTAGCTGAAGAAGGGGAAATTCCTCTTGAGAGCCAAGGAATGTGAGTGTACAACTGACTTGGGTCCTTGCATGATGCTTATCTCATAATTTGTTAGAATTTTTGTTTATTTTTCTTTGGATTGTGTTAATGATATTAAGTCTTGCTTACTTCATTTATTATTTGTCGTAGTTTTCTATGGCAAGTTCTAAGCCATCTCACTTTTGACCTGGCATGGAGAAATCTAATACTGTACTTCCTTTAAAGTATCTTCATTTGGCCTCAGTGTGATACACTGGTGTGCTCCTGTTAGTGGTGAGTTTATAGCAGCAAATTTGTTTCTAGAAGATAGAAGTGTCACACTTTTAAAATTATTTACAGTTTTTAAATTTGATAATAGTATGGCTTGCATTTCAACAGGATTTCTTGAGTGTAGGTGAAATGGGGTGACCTAGTCCTAGTACAGAAAACTGTTTATATACTTAGGGTGTCATCTCTGAGTGTCACCATGGCGACAGGGTCATTTCACACCGCTATTCAGAGGGTGAAATGAGAAAAGAAAGAGAAACATTTAAACAGAAACAGTTGTGATTAACAGGACGTGGATGGGCACACACACCCACACACACAGCCACAGCCACAGCCACAGCCACTGAAGCAGCTGCCATGGGAATTTGGAGCAGAGCATTCCCCATTTGTTTCTGGCTTTATTTTATTGGAAGTGTTGTCCAGAATTGGTGACACAAGTCAAGCCATGATTCTTCTCATCCTTAATTGGGCTGTTTAGCTTTATGATCTTAATGATCAAACAGATACACTTGATAGCTACAGCCTGACAACTTTCAGTATAATCTCTCTGGTCTCAGAATATTGGGTGAAAGTTTGACCTAGAACATTAGTGTCAGAAGGGTTCAGCTTCAAAGATTTTTTAGTCCCAAACTCCCTAAAATGGGATATGTTAACTGAAGATATTCTAGGCCCTAGAGTAAATGTGATAAATTAACCCTTGAATTTTGTAGAAGAAACCTTTATTCAGTCACTTTTTTTTCATATTAAATGGATGCATCAGAGTAGAATGCAAAATGTGTTAAATTTTAAAGGTTAAAATGTAAGTTGTCAACAAGATTACCTTTGAGAAAGATACTTTAAGTTGGGCCTCAGGAGACCCTTCCAGTTTTTTCTCCTCTGTTCCTGAAAAGACCCAAATGCATTTGATTTTTCATTCATTCAAAGCTCAAGTGAAATAGTCACTGGCTACCCTGTTCAGAGAGTTGGGGATTGTATGAGGATATAACGAAACACTAGAACCTTGAGTAAACTAGCCATTTTCCAATAAGCAGTTAAATTGTAAATGTTTGAAAAACCTCAGAGAATTATCAAGGGAATTTTGCTCTTGGTTTTGAAGAATGCATATAAGTCCCTTTTTTCGTAAGTAAACAGTGAATTTTAAGTAATTCCAGATATAAGAAGAAAAACTTCATTAGTATAGATGATGAGAGCCATTCTGGCTCAAGGAACTCTGTAGTCCTTTGTGTGTGGGCCTCTGTCGTGAGTGCTTTTGAAGATATGGACATGTACTTGAGTTAATCCCTTTGCTGTAGAATAATTATGGTAAAGATTATCAATGGTTTGTAACTGAGGCTTTAAAAAGTATTTTCATCATGAGTTTGTTCTAGTAAGAACTTTTTAGTGTTCTTTACCTCGTCATGGGTATTTCAGTAGAAATAAGTTGCTATTCCACAGTTTGACCACTGGGGGGATGTAGGTTATTTTCATTTTTTGTATCAAAGTCTGAATATAACTTGTGTAAGTACTTCTGTGGAACCAGTTTAGCTCAACCTCAAATAAGCAGATTTCAGGTTAAGAAGTTTTAAGTAAATCCCTGTGCCACCTTTAAAAGCTTTTTAATACTTAATCTCCTAAGTCTCATATACTTAGGGGATCAGTAGTGAAAAGAAACAAAGATGTGTATTTTACTAGCATCATTATCAGCTGTGGAGTCTAAACAGGATTCTGACTCTCCTGACTAGCATTTTAGCTTTGTTTCCCCAAGATAGACCTTTTCTTGAAAGATTTAAGTCTAGGAAACGTAAAAAGTAGTCTTTCTTGACTACTTACCATTTATTATCTTTGCCTGTAGAGGAAAAGTTTGACAGTACAGTAACATTTTTCTCTGAGAAACCATATGGATAATTCAGAATTATTCATTGTAATTTTAACTTTTATTGACTAAGTCCAAAAAGTGCCACCACTCAAATGATGGGCTGGAACCAGAATGTCAGGTACTAGCTGGGAGTCAGGTGATCCACAGTCACAGCTAGGGGAAGCTGGAGGTGTGTGCCTCTTACAAAATTGGTGTTTGGAAGATGCGCTCACCCTGTCTGGGTCCATGGTGCATGTTCACTTGCAGTCAGAACATTCTGTGAGTCATCAATCCAAACAAACAGTGAAACGATACCAAGACTTAAGAGAAAACTGAAGTGACTGGCCTAGGGGTTGATTATTGTGTAAGAGGTGTTTGAGGTGAAGGTTGCCTGAACAGAGGTCATACCCACTAATCTTAGGCTCTTGCCTCTCTTCTCTTGTTAGCCCTTTCTCTTTCCTTCTGGTCAACCACCATCCTCCTTTCCCTAGCACTTTCTCTTCTGGTCTCAGCATGGCATTATGGGAGAAAGCACCAAACCAGAAATCGGGTCCAACTAAATGGGTGGCCTTGGGCTAACTGCCTGATGTCTCTGTATGCCTCAGTTTACTCATTTTTAAAATGAAGTTTTTATTTTTCCCTTTTTCCGGTATCTTTATCCCTCCATTTACCTTAACAGTTTTCCCCTTTTCTTGTCATTCCACCTGTGTATTTTCTCATCACTTCCCAGTTTTATTTCCTCTGTTTTTCCTTTTTAACCCCTTTCTCATTTTCTTATGTAGTTTTTCCTTAATCTTCTTTTTCGTTCTCTTTTATTTGCTTCTCCCTCTCCCCGATGTCTTATTTCCCATTGGTAGCACCCCAATATCAGTTTTTTTTTCTTACTGCCGTCTGATGCCAGGGATCTAGAACTATAATAGGACATTGAGGAAGAGATTTAAATTGTTATATGTTTAATATTTAGGCCAAAAAAACCCACACTTCTCTTTTAAATGGAGGAATTTGTGTTAACTGTTATATACTGAGTTAGATAATAAGCACCAGTGGGCACTTTCATGTACTCCAGGCACACATTAATATCTGTAGGTTGGGCAGCAAGCAGTGTAACCTACTGAATCAAGCTAAATTTTTGCCACTTCTCATATTGGTGAATTTAGTTTTAAATTCTGCCATTTAATATTTTTATTATATGGATCTTAGCAATATATTGCTGTGGTAAACCTTACCCGCCTCCCCTTACTTGGTCAAACATTTGGAAATACTGTCTTTTTGTGATGTTTAGACATAGAAAAAAAAGTTTAATAATTTGAACATTAAATACATGAGGATCAGCTAGTATATTGTTGATGAATTAACACAATACTTCCATGGAATGATTAAAAATCCTGTCTTCATTTCTTCATTAGTAGAACTTCAACTAAACATCCTTTTTCTCAAGATTGTCTCAGGGCCCTACAGTCGTGCTTTGTCCAATAGAAATACAATGGGAGCCGTTTATGTAATTTTAAATTACATAAAGTAGAAAGAAAAGAAAAAAACAGGTAAAATATAATTTTAAGAGTATATCATATTCAACATGTCCAAAATAGTATCATTTTAACATGTATGTATAAAAAATTAGATTATTTCACTTTTTTTTAATTCTAGGTATAGTATTCTATACTTACAGCACATCTCAGTTGGTTCTAGCAACATTATAGATATAGCCACATGTGGTTGATGGCTAATTGTAAGGAACATCACAGCCCTAGACAACTGTATTGAGTAAAATAGTATACATATGTTGATTTACAGAAAGGTAGAAAGGAAATACCAGGAATGTTTGATTTTTACAGTGGTTCAATGTCATAATCTTCATTGTTGTACTACAGGTTAATATATAACAATATAATTAATAATATGTTAACATATAATTTATTATAAATTTTTCATTATTTACAGGGCTGAGTACACTATCTTCCATTCAGAAATTGTGAAAATAAATTGGGTCATGCCAATATGACAAAAAATTGTTGGTTACTGAGTTCTAGAAAGCATGTGTAACCTGCTGTCTTTGGGAAGCTTGTTGATGCTTAGAAAATATATGAAAACTATTTTCCCTTAAATGATTGTATAAGATTATTTCTCTATAAGTATAGTTGTTTTTATTTCTAAAAACAAGGATGTGATTGATTTGGAGAATCATTAACTCAATCCGTGTCCTGTGTGATGGAAGCTGTAGGGACCGTCATGTGATTGGGCAGGACTTGGTACCTATCAGTGTAAACACATGGCACAGCCTGTCCCATGCCCCTCCTTATCTTCTTTAGAGAGAAGGGGTTGAGGTGTTTTGAGCAAATCTTATTGGTAAAGACGTTGTATGTATTGCTTTTTTTTTTTAAAGAACCATTTCCTTTCAGTTTTAGCCATATTACTGTGTGTGCAAACGGTTTGTACTCAGTTTGTCAGCAGAGTGGCTTTCCGTTTTGATAATTTAGAACTGTAACTTTGTCTCTGAAAAAAAGACATGATAAGCTAGTTCAGTTTTAAGATGTTTTACTTAGAAGATGATAGTACAGATGAAGAGAAGAAGGTTCGTGAAGGCCTATTAAGTGAAACTGAAGGTGTTTACCATGGAAAGGCCCCTGCTGGTATCCTGGTGAGTTACGTGCATCAGTGTCCTTCCCTTTGCTTGCTCGCTGGCTCAGTCTGTAGTCTGGAGGGAAGAGGGGGGGACACCCACCAAAAGAAAATGGCTAATGCCCTTTCTTTGGAAAATGTAACATCGTCACGGATTTTATTAACTTTTAATGTTACATTCAACAGAAATATCTGATACCTGTTCTCCCTCATTCATGCTACACCATCTTTATACTTTTCTCTATTTTCTCTATTTCTCTATTAACAGATAACTTTCT
This sequence comes from Panthera uncia, assembly GCF_023721935.1. Taxonomy (NCBI): domain Eukaryota; kingdom Metazoa; phylum Chordata; class Mammalia; order Carnivora; family Felidae; genus Panthera; species Panthera uncia. The sequence continues at coordinate 52,677,310 of NW_026057586.1, read as the reverse complement.
GCCTAGAAAAATAATGAGGTTGCTGCTTATTTTTTTTAAACTAGGCTTCAGACTAAACCTATCTGGTTTCACACTAAACCTATCTGGTAGTTGAGGAATAGAAAACATTTAAAAATTTTATGGTTTTTATTGTCCTAGCCGCAATTTTTTGAAAACTAAACTAATATTTTGAAACTGGCATTTTATTCTATGATACAAAAGAATGCAGTCTTTCTTCTGTGATTACAAACAAAAAAATTTTATAAACTTGACTTATGTGGGCAAAATGCAAATTGAGGTTTTTATTTTTTGTTTTTTGGGTTTTTTTTTTGTTTAATCTAGGTAAGATATAAAATAAAACAAGTCAGGAGCGCCTAGGTAGCTCAGTCGTTTGGTCGTCCGACTTTGGCTCAGGTCATGATCTTGTGGTTCATGGGTTCGAGCCCTGCATCGGGCTCTGTGCTGACTTCCTGGAGCCTGCTTCAGATTCTGTGTCTCCCTCACTCTCTCTGCCCCTGCCCCGCTCATGGTCTGTCTGTCTGTCTCTCTCTCAAAAATAAGTAAACATTAAAAAGAAATTTAAATAAAAAAAAATCATACAGAAGTATAAGTTCTAGAAGTCTGCATTAAGGAAATAAAATCAGGTAAATAGAAGATAATATAATTTAACTCTACCTGTGGAACCTTTTCCTTTAAAAATAATCAGAAGTAAATAACCATGAGGTAAAGGTATTTTTTAGAAAATTAAGAATGTTTGTTTTCATGAAAACAAGGGTAAAATAAAAACAGGTTGATAATTTCAAAAATCTGTGACTCATAATCATGTTGATTTTTAAAGTTACACAAATTTTTGTCACCTTTAAAAATGTTATCACATGTGTGTGCTTTTGCTTTTTGGACTTGATGAAAGTGTACTTGTTCAGGGTTCTCAGGAACTTATGGAACTGGACATTGTTTGAATATGAATGGAAGTTAGGTATACAGGGAGAGGTAATTTACTTTTGAAATTTCCTTTTTAATAGTATATATTTATGGCTTCATGCACATTTGTCATAAAGGTCAGCAGAGAGAATAGTGAACATAGCTGAATCTTTATGAAATATTTAAAAAATTCTTTTAGTGAGTAGCACTAACACACGCAAACCACCCATCACCAGAAAAAGTTCTTATGCTTCGTGCTACTCGTGTTTTCTAGAGAGAGGTCAATGGGTATTTGATTAGACTGCATTTTATTAACAGTTCCCTTTTATGTTAATGTTAGAACATTGAAATCCCATGAGTCACCTCCCCTGCCCCAAGAGAAACTTGGATTTTCTGGATGGCTAGTGTTTGGAACACTGGATTTGATATCTACTTAATGAACTGTATTGATTATATCAGAGTTAGACTTTATAACTTGGGTGTGTGTGTGTGTGTATGTGTGTGGTGAGCAGGGAGACAGAGAAACCTAGTTTTCAGGATCCAGGCCCTCAGTGACCCTGACTCTCCTTACTACTCATATGCTGCCTGGGCACACCTCTTGTTGGAAGGTGAATGAATGGCTCTATCTTAAAGGAGATGATTTTATGGATTTGGAACATAAATGTATAAAATCTAATAGTTTAAAAAACCATGAAAAGACTTATGTGCTTTGTTAGAAATTAGGAATTGAAAAAAAGGTTTCCATAATTTTTAAACAAGTGAAGATAATTCCTTTATTTGGTAAGAAAAAGACCAAATTATTTCATATTTAAATACTCTGAAGTTCCAAAATCTGTTGGCCTTAATTTCCATCACTTATTTAAATTAGGGCAACATATTGACTACAGGAGTTCTTAGCCAAACTTGTAATCCTAAGAAATACTTTTAGAATCAAATCTTTCTGTGGAGACTCTAGACAGCATCTGGCCATTCCTTTTAGAGATGAGAACCCCAACAGAGGCTGTAAGACCTGCTCATGGGGCAGAAGAGAGAACTTGACTTTGTGTTTTCATGTCCTCACCAGTGGCAGGGGACTCGAGGAAGCCAAGAAGGCAGTCCTTCTCCGTCCTTGTCCCTCTGCACTCTTTGTCAAAGGACCTGGGCACTAGTGTGGTTGAGTCCAAAAGACCTGTTTGTTTGTTTTTTTTTTTTTTTTGTAAGTGAGAATTTTGTATGTTTATATTATTTACAGCAAGGTTTACTAACAAACAGCAGTAGAAGATAGCAAGTCACCCTGTAGGTGGGGCGTGTGGCTTGGGGCAGAGCACTTTATACTGAACTGGGAAACCTCTGTGGAGATGGGGAAGCCTCCCGCTCAATCCCCAACCATAGCACATTTTGTCATTACTTCCTGCTGCCCGAAATCTTAGAACAACACTGGATGAGTGGGTCCAAAACCAAACGTGTTCTTCCAATCCAGCATGGACAGTGTTCACAAAATTAAATATTTAGTTGCATAGAATTTTATTTCCTTACAGAAATGTGGTGTTGTTTCCTACGTGGGCAATTTGGGGGGAGTAAATTCTCCTGGAATTTCACTTGTTTGCCTCTTTAATCCTGATGCCACAGATGCGCTCACCAGTTGTGGAGAGTAGCATAGAGGCTCTGGCCAGATATATGTCGAGGCTTTTTGAAAATTATTTATTACCCATTTTTGTATGTGTGCCCCCGTCTATTGTCACAAATGAAAGACTTAGAGATGTGCATACACACAACTACTCCACAATTCTGTAGAGTGCATAACTGAATTATTAAAGAAAAAATTATTTTCATTCAGCAAATCTTGTGCCACACTGGATCTGTTAGATACTCACTTTTTTTTTTTTTTTTTTTTTGCATTTACTGATATGTCTGAATTGCTTGCTGCTCTGAGTTTGTAACACAACTGGACAGATTTCAGTAAGTGGCTATATAAATGCCGCCTCTTTTAGTTTACCCACATACCTGGTCCTGATTACATACTCCCTATTAGCTGAGCTTTTACCCATTTGATTGGAATGATCCCAATATTGCAGATTTGATCCAGGTGCTGGTGAGTCAGTCTTATGCATAGGAAAAAGAAGTTGTGATCCCATCACTGTGTTTAGATGTTACAAGTCAGGTGTGCGTCCAGTCTAGAGGAATTAGACACAGCTCTCTGAAAGGATTGAAATAAAAATCTTACCTCACTTGGAAAAAACATTTACCTTTTTATATTCTTTGTTTTATATTCATTTCTTAGGTATTAAATATTCAAAATCAGCCCATTTCTACTGAAGAAAAAATTATAGACTCCAGTTCTAGAGTAGATTATTAAAAAAAATTTTTTTTAATGTTCGTTTATTTTTGAGAGAGAGAGAGCGCACGCAGGGGAGGGGCAGAGAGTAGGGGAGATACACAATCTGAAGCAGGCTCCAGGCTCTGAGCTGTCATCACAGAGCCCAACGTAGGGCTGGAACTCACTCAGGATCTGTGAGATCATGACCTGAGCTGAAGTCGGACACTTAAATGACTGAGCCACCCAGGCACCCCTAGAGTAGATAATTTTTGTTTGTGTTATACATTACTTAGCTAATTGAAAGTAGGGAAAATAATTTTTTTGGTTATTTTTCACTCTTGCTGGCTGTTCTAGAAAAATATATTTATTTGTCCCTTCTTTGAAACCTATTGCATTATCTAGAATCATTGTCTGAGCTCTCTTTGCTTAAGATATTTAGGGAAGGTATTTTTCGAAGGGTAGGAGTAACAGTATGCTGATCTTATTTTATTAGAGTACCATTTTAACTGTGATAAGATCATGTTTAGAACTTCGTGTGCCTTTGCTGTACCATCTTAACCATAGCTATATCTGTGTAGGAAAGACCTTCATCAGAAATTTGCCTAAAGTGAATCCCAGGAAAACCTGAAGGGAGAGTTATGTAATCTCCAGAATGTTACTGCATTCTCTGGAATTTATCTGAACTTCATTTGAACTGCAAATAGGCTATGATAGGTCAAGGGGCAGTAGTTAAGATTGTAAAAGTCATTTGTCATCTTTTATATTCTAACAAAGCATGAAGTCATAACCATTATAGAGTGATAGTCAGGATTTATTAGAAAAGTAATTCCTTTACGGGAAGTGAGGCAGGAGAGGAATAGGAAGTACACCCTTCAATTCTGTTCACTCCCCACTCAGTGATGTTCTCAAGAGGGGGCTAGGCATTGATCCCTTTGCTTGCAGTCATCAGACACAGCTTGGTGTAAGATGCCATTTTAGGGTCTCTTGGGGCTTTAAAAAGTACCTATACCTGTAATCTGGCGGGGGGGGGGGGGGGGGGGCCTGGTCATCAGGATACCTCAGAGCTCCCCCGTGATTCTATTGACAGCCAAGGGCAGAGATTCCCATTTCCCAGACAATTAAAGGGGGCAGTAGAGCTTAGGAATTGTTTTGTTTTGTTTTTAAACCTGAACTATAGAGTTTATTCATATTTTCCCCCGCTAAAGTCTTTTTTCTGTTTCAGGATCCAATCCAATATCCCAGCTTGGCGTTTGGTAATGTCACTGTAGTCTGCCAGTGACAGTTCCTCAGTCTTTCCTTATCTTTCGTGACCTTAACACTTTCAGTGACTGTTGGTCAGATATTTTGTAGAATTTTCCTCAATTTGAGTTTGTTTGGTGTTGTCTCCTAATAAGACAGAAGTCATGTATTTTTTGGCAACAATACCACAGACGTGATGTCATATCAGGAGTTCCATGATGCCAGTATGGGTTTTTTGTTTTTTGTTTTTTTTTAAGTTTATTTATTTTGAGAGAGAAAGCATGAGTGGGAGAAGGCAGGAGAGAGAGAGAGAGAGAGAGAGAGAGAGAGTGAGTGAGTGAGTCAGTCAGTCCCAAGCAGGCTCTTCACTGTCAACGCAGAACCCAATGCAGGATTTGAACTCCTGAGCTGTGAGATCATGACCTGAGCTAGGGTCAGACACTTAACTGACTGAGCTACCCAGGCGCCTCATCAGTATGTTTTATTACTGGTGAAATTTCCCAAATTCACTTAAGGTGGTATCTGCCAGGTTTCTCTACTGTAAAGTTACTGTTTTTCCTTTTGTAATGAATATATGTCTTTGGGGAGACTTTAAGAATATGTGAACATCCTGTTTCTCCTCAAACTTTTGTCCTCTTATTTTTAAACATCCATTGCATGCCACAATTATTAACTGTAGTGTTCTAATAGTGGTTTTCTATCTCCCTTATTCTTTATTAATTGGAATTCATCTTTAAGAGAAAACTGCCCCGTCTCCCTGCTTGCTTGCTTGGTTATGTATGTATGTAGGTCTGTCTGTCTGTCTGTCTGTCTGTCATTATGGACTCATGAGTGTTTTATTCTGAGGTTATAATACTAACATTTTGTTGCTCAGATTGTTCTAGTAACCTTTGGGAGCTCTTTTCACGTTAGCTCCTGTGTTCCTTTAACATATCCCTGTTCTCTTGATTTTGAGCACTTTCCTACTTTTCTGGCACTGTTAGATGCTCCAGCATCAACTTGTATTTTTCCCTGTCTCCAGCCCTGGGATCAGTCACTTCTTCAAGGAGCCATGGTTGTTTTTATTGGAAGAATGGTATTTATACATCAAGATCTGGGCTCTAGGTGTGTTGGTTGCTTGTAATGGTATCCTTGATTCCAGATCCTCTTAACAGAGAAAGCTAGCATGTTAAATATGTATTCTAGTCCAGGCATAAGCACATCTATATTTGTGCATCTGTCCATGGAGACTTCCAATTCTAGTCCAATACTACAGTGTTCATTTTAGCCTTCCTTCTAGGAAATTGTAGTTTTAGAAGCTTCCCAAGTGTTTATAATTAATCTTACTTGAGGATTGATGGCTTTTGGATATGTAAGGTACATTGTGTACCCAAAGGCTGTTGTGGCCTTGTTAAGTAGTCTTTCTTGATGAATACTCTTTGTTGTTGAATCATCATTATTTTCCATTCTTAGGTTAGTCATCATTTCTTACACTGAAAATAATTTTTATGTCACTCCTAGCCCTTGTAACTAAGGGAACTCAGCCAGCTAGGAGAAAAAGTCCCCAGTTTTTTATAGAGGAGTAGAAACCAGTCTCATGGCCAGCATTTTTACAAAAATTTGTCAGAGAAATTGAGTGCACATGAGGGAATGTTTAGTGGTTTGAATACACAGGGAGGCCATGTGTATATTAGTATACACACAACCAACTCAAATGACAAAAAGTTTCACAGTTGCACTAAAGCCAAATTTATTTGAGTCCTTGAATTGCCTTCTTTTTTGATAAGGCTGCCTGCATTCTTTTTCTGAAGCACAGCATTCTTTCTAAAGCAGGCACTTGGTCCATCAGACTTGCTGAGAGTAAACCCTCCAGACTTGGGCTGTTGAGGATGTGTAGACTGTGAAGTTAGGACCTGCACGCCCTTGTTAAGTTAGTATTTAAAGTAGGTACAGTGACCTTCACATCCTACTGGAGTAATTCATCTGACATGTTCCTACCTGGACTTAACCAGGGTACCATATGATGGGATGGGGCTTGAGGGACTTTCAATCCAAGGAATTAACACAGATGGGACAAGTTTAAAATGTCTAATTCATCTGTGACACTAACTGAGGTTCTTTGGGGGGCATGAGAAGAAAATGAAATAAGTTTAACATGTCTTTCCTTAGACCTACAAACTACAGGAACATGTTTATTTGTTCCCAGTCTCACGGCTGTTATTTAACTGTAGAAGTCATGATGTCAATTCCTGATGTCTAAGTCACTGAGTAAAAAGAACTTCAAATAAAGTCATAATGTTTCAAAGGAAATTGTGTTCTACGAGTGTCTGGACTAAAGAGATAGTCATCACTGAAAATACAACATATGGTTTCCTTAGAAACCTGCTAAGATTGTGTGCCTTTCATATGTGAAAGTGAGCCAGTCAATTAGATTTTAGAGTTCCTTACGGTTACCAGTGGTCATCACCAAAACAGGTTAGCTACACAATTCTTTTGTCCTAGAAAGTTTAGGATGAGAATGTGTTCCTTAAAACATATATTTGTAACTGTAATATAATCATACCTTTAGGGCTCATCATAAAAAGCATAACATTTTTCATGTATGATAGCATGTGGAAGAATCATCCTGGCTTTCTAAAAGCTACTTATGAAATTCCTATACATAGCTCTGAAAATTACATAAACTTATCAGCATTAGTGTTTTTAGAAGCTAATGGCCCCAGGATACAGTAAAAAGAGCCTGTGTGAGACAGACACACCTGAGCTTGTGTCTGTGCATCACAGAGCAACTGTTTGACGTTATGTAAGTTGATTATCTTCTCTGAGCCCCAATTTTCTTGCTAGTATAATGCATGTGATATTTACCTCACTTAATTGTGAGGATTAAATGAGAGGAGGTATATGAAATGGCATTTGGAAGGGATAAATGTTAGTGCCCTCTTCTCTTTTTTCCCCCATCACCTCCCCATGGCTAATACTAGGAGGAATATGGAGTAAAATCTGAATTGTTGGTTTTTTCAAGCATATGCATAGCCTAAAAGTTACAGTGTGAGTAAGTAGTTTGAATTTTCACCAGTGTTAAGTGAATATTTTAAGCAACTCCCACATGTGAAACTCTAAGTCCATAAAACAATCAAATTATTCCCACTTTGTAAAATAATTTAAAGAATGATTTTATTTTAATAGCAAACTCCTCTGAGTACACTGAAGATACCTTAAAAACAGTAGCTGCAAAAATCACCCTTGCAAAATATATCTAAAGCAGTCTCACTCCTAAGTTATTTACCCAAATGAAATGAAATTATGTTCACACAAAAGCCTGTACACAAACATTTTTGATGGCTTTGTTTGTAATCAGCAAACACTGGAAACAACCCAGATGTCTTTCAGCTGGTAGATGGATAAACAAACTTTGGAACATCCATACAGTAGAATACTCAGTACTTAACACAAAGGGACAAACTGTGGATACCTGCAACAATAATGATTAATCTCAAATGCATTATGTTAAGTGAAAGAAGCCATATTCAGAGGGCTACTGTATGGTTTCATTTATGTGACATTTTAGAAAAGGTAAAGATTATAGAGACAGAAAACCAGATCAGGGGTTAGCATGGGGATTGGATAAAGTATTGACTTGCAAAGGGGCATGGGGCATTTTGGGAAACTACTTGGTTGTGTATTTTGATTGTGGTGGTTATTACATGATTGCATGGTTAAAACTGTACACTAGAAAAGGCTTAATTTTACTTTATGTAAAATACACCTTTATTTTTTTTGAAAAAATTTATTTTTAATAGTTCAAGGTGTAGCTATTTAAAATTTTAAAGTTGCATTTCATAGCTGACTTCATATGAACATTTAGCTAGAAGTTTTTATATGCTGATAGGCATAACCATTAGAGTAAGGTTGACTAAGTAATAATTTAATGTCTTTCATGATTATCCACTGAATCTTAAACTCATTACATTTCCTAATGATTTTACTTCTGTGTTTCTCTCTCGTCTCTGGTCAGGTTAAATGTTACCTGTAACATAATCTGTCACCTCATGTTACAAATAGATTAGAACTGGGCATATTTTAGCCATGACAGGAAAAAATAACTAAATTATCAGAAATTGCCTTTGTTTCAAGGCAGTATTCTGTAATTTGGGAAATGAAGGGAGAAGAAGAAATACAAGAACAAGAACCATTAAGTTTTACAGAGCTGCAATAGTTTGAAACGAGTTTGGTCACAGGAGTGATGTGGCATTTGGGGCAAGATTATTAGGGCCCACTTTTCCTTAGTGTGCTGCTCGCTACTTTAGGATCTACTCAAGGAACACCTATTTTATTACGTATAGTGAAATCTAAAGATGTGTAAAAATGAACATTTAATTTTTTTTTTTTTTTTGCTCTGCATCAATTACATTGTTAAAGTATTTTTTTTACAGTGCTGAACATTAGGGAAAAGAAACTGTTGCTACCAGCTGTTTACCTTGAAGGCTGTGCCTTATAGAATTGTAATTTTGGGCATTTTCATGTAAGTTAAAACTTGCTCGTAGGAGATGATCACCTGAGTCTGTTCCGTTTCATGCTGTTTTCTGTAATTGTCTTTGGTCACAGTATGATCTTTGTCACTTGCAGCATTACCTCTGCCTCAGCTGACTTCACCACACTGACTTCCCCTCACAGGCCAGTGAGCGGTCCCTTCTTCTACAAGTTGCTGTAGAGCTGCTCAGCGTTCTTCAGAGCAGTTTGCATGGATGTCATTTGTTCTCACGGGGATATTTTTAGATTTACCCGTGGGAGGTGGGTGTTGTTCTTAATTGTCACTCACATACAGTAGATTTATGCAGGTTTTTTCTGTGAAGTCTAAACCAGCATCTGCAGAAAAGCATTGGTTTCAGAATATCTGAGCATCACTTTTGAAACATTGGGTTGGTCCCTGCTATTCTTGGCATTTTTCTTAATGTGTGGCTATGTGTATATATACATATATCTTCATATACATCTTGAATTTCTCTCATGTTGGTTACAATACAAGACATGGTGTATATTTCTCCCTCTCCTTGCTGATTCTATTCACTAGATCTTGTATTCATCGATTCATACACTTTCATCTCAAAATACTCATTAAGAACCTCCCTTTGTTAAGCACCGTGCCAGGCTTTGGGGAGACAGTGAAGCACACAAGAAGCAGCATACATACTTTTACTTTCTTTGTCAGAACTTAGAGTTTGGAGGTGCATAAGCAAATGACTGAAGTGTGGTGAGTGCTTATGTGCTGCAGTAGGGAAAGGGCAGGGCAGCCAGAAACCCCTTCTTGCCACCTGCTGCTTTCTTCTCAGCCCTTGAGCCCCTGCCTCTACCTCCCCCCACCCCCATTTCTTTCTCATCTTTTGCATTGTGCTCTGTGTGTTCACAGTCTGTTGTGGGCACACTTTATTTGTTCTCATCTCCTCTTCATCCAGGAAGACTAAAACCTTGTTCCTCTTATAAAATATTAGATCAACAGCCAACAGTAGTAGTTGGATAGATTGAGAAGAAAACTTAGGTTGGATTACGGAGGATTGGCCTGAAAATTATTAGGTCAGTGACTGGGGGTACAAAGTGGGGAATTGATGGTTTTTGAAGATGAAATAGGTGACATAGTCTTTCTTCAAGTGTACCTGCTGAAAAGCTAAAGCAAATACTTGTGTAAAATTTTGGTCCACCACTAGGGAAAAAAAAGTATATTGCTGTGGTGGCCAAGTGTCTTCCCTTTTTTCAACCTTACTCAGCCCAAGATAATTGTTCATCTACTTTGTAGATAGTGAGTATGGTGAAATCATAGAGAAGTGAGCCCAGTAAGCAGAAATCTCGGCTTCCAAACTTCCTTAAAGAGAATATGTTGTGACATATTTGAAATCTGAATTCATCAACTCACCAGCCAAGTTTAAGGCCAGCCTCACGCTTTTTCACTTAAAAAAAAAAACCACAGAAACAAGAAAACAAAAGCAAATTGTCAAATCTCTCTGTTGTACATATGAAATTAACATTGTGTGTTTATATTAAAAAAAAAGTGTGAGCTCAGGGGAGGAAGGCTTTCACTCATTTTCTCAGGGTGTTTTGGCCGGGTTGGGGGGATGGGAGGGGTGTTGTAGAGAGTTCCAGGTGGCTTTATCAGGTCAGAATCAGTATCAGCTTATCTGTATATAACTACTGTGTTGGTAAATATCAGAATTGGACACTAAGCCAAGCAAACAAAGAAACTTCTAACCATTCATCAGTCAGAGAAATGATGAGAGAGCAAGGACTGGGGCTATGTGGCATCTCAGTGTCTTCAGCTGGTGGGCCTTCTGGATTGTTGCTCAAGTAGCTCAGCTAGTTTCTTACTTTGGCTCTCCATACATACCTCAAGAATATCTGTTTGGGTCAGATGTCTCCCCACCCCACTGTCAGCTGTGCCAAGGCCTAAGCCCCAAAGTACAGATTTACTTTGTAAATCTAGGGATTTACCCCTTTGTTTGGGGGGGGGGGGTGGGGATCTCTGAGAGACAAAATCATTGTGATCCACGGGGCCTTATTGTTATGCTCTGAGCTAGCCATTGCATCTTGTATCTGTTCAAATTCCGAAACAGGAATATTGGGTCAGAAAATTCTCTCTTCAGGGGCACCTGGGTGGCTCAATTGTTTAAACCTCCAGTTCTTGATTTTGGCTCAGGTCATGATGTCACAATTGTGAGATTGAGCCCCACATTGGACTCCACACTGAGCATGGAGCCTGCTTAGGATTCTCTTCCTCTCTCTGTCTCTCTCAAAATAAATAAATAAATACATATATTTTAAAGAAAAGTCCTTCTTTGGACACAAATGGAAGAGCATTCCATGTTCATGGATTGGGAGAACAAACATTGTTAAAATGTCTTTACTACCCAAAACAATCTACACATTTGATGCAATCCCGATCAGAGTACCACTGGCATTTTTCACAGAGCTAGAACAAACAGTCCTAAAATTTGTATGGAACCACAAAAGACCCCAAATAGCCAAAGCAATCCCAAAAAAGAAAAATGCAACTGGAGGCATCACAATTCTGGATTTCCATCTATATTTCAAGACAGTATGGTATTGGCACAACAGCAGACACATAGATCAATGGAAAAGAATAGAAAACCCAGAAATAGACCCACAACTATATATGATCAACTAATCTTCAACAAAGCTGGAAAGAAGATCCAATGGAAAAAAGACAGTCTCTTCAACAAATGGTGTTGGGAAAACTGGACAACAACATGCAGAAGAATGAAACTGGACCATTTTCTTACATCATACCCCAAAATAAATTCAAAATGGATGAAAGACCTACACGTGATAAAGGACACTATCAAAATCCTAGAAGAGAACCCAGGCAGCAACCTCTTTGACCTTGGCCAGAGAAAATTCTTACTAGACATGTTGCCAAAGGCAAGGGGCAAAAAAGCAAAAATAAACTATTGAGACTCCATCAAGATAAAAAATAAGATATCTTCATCAAAATAAAAAGCACAGGGGAGGAAACAATCAACAAAACTAAAAGGCAGCCTACAGAATGGGAGAAGATATATGTGGTAAAGGGTTAGTATCCAATATCTGTAAAGAACTTCAGACTCAACACCCAAAAAAACACATAATCCTTAAGAAATGTACAAAAGACATGAATAGATGCTTTTCCAAAGACCTCCAGATGGCTAACACACATGAAAAGATACTCACCATCATTTATCATCAGGGGAATACAAATCAAAACCACGATGAGAAATCATCTGACACCTGTTAGAATGGCTAAAATTAACAACACAGGAAACAACAGGTGTTGGGGAGGATGCAGAGAAAGGGGAACCCTCTTACACTGTTGGTGTGAGTGCAAGCTGGTACAGCCACTCTGGAGAACAGTATGGAAGTTTCTTGAAAAGTCAAAAATAGAATTACCCTATGATCCAGCAATCGCACTACTGGGTATTTACCCAAAGGATACAAAAATACAGATTCAAAGGGGTACATGCATCCTGATGTTTATAGCAGCATTAGCAACAGTAGCCAAACTATGGAGAGAGCCCAAATGTCCATCGACTGATAATGGATAAAGAAGATCACACACACACACACACACACACACACACACACACACACACACAGGAATATTAGCCATCAAAAAGAATGAAATCTTGCCATTTGCAATGATGTGGATGGAACTAGAGTGTATTAGGCTAAGCGAAATAAATCAGAGAAAGACAAATACCATATGATTTCACTCATATGTGGAATTTAAGAAACAAAACAGATGAACATATAGGAGGAGGGAAAGAGAGGGGAACAAACTGTAAGAGACTCTTAGAGAACAAAGAGGATTGATGGAAGTGGGTGGGGGGGTGGCCTAGATGGGTGATGTGTATTAAGGAGGCCACTTATGAGCACTTGGTATTGTATGTAAGTGACGAATCACTGAATTCTACTCCTGAAACCAATACTGCACTGTATGATAACTAGAATTTAAATAAAAATGTGAAAAGAAAAAAAAAAAAATCCCCTCTACTCACCTGTCTATCCTAATGGTTGTTTTTGAATTGTGTGGGTTGTAATTAGGGAACGAACCCCTAAGGAGAGCAGTCTTCCCAGATCAGAATTTTTATAAATGAGGGGTGCCTGGCTGGCTCAGTCAGTAGAGCATATGTCTCTTGATCTCAGGGTCACGAGTTCGAGCCCCATATTGGGTGTAGAGATTACTTAAAATCTAACAACAACAACAAAAAAGTTGTAAATGAGTTTTTGACCCAACCGCTGTCAGTCCTAGAATTCAAGTCTTATAAAATGATCAGGCCAACTATTTGTTTCTTAAAATGTATGGAATTCATGGTGCTTGGGTTGCTCAGTTGTTTGGATGTCCGACTTCAGCTCAGGTCATAATCTCATGATTTGTGAGTTGGAGCTCTGCATCGGACTCTGTGTTGACAGCTCAGAGCCTGGACCCTGCTTTGGATTCTGTGTCTCCCTCCCTCTCTGCCCCTCCCCCACTTGCATTCTGTGTCTCTCAAAAATACACAGTAAAAAAAATAAAATATGAAATTCAAGGTCTATTAAGTTTGGATTACAGGTCAAGGTAATAAGATACGGTTAAAGGACAGGATACATACGTTAGCCCATAACAACTCGGTTTTCTCAAGCTGAATGAGGACTGGGAAGAGAAAGTTCATGCAGTAGAGACTGAGTTCCCAAACATGAATACCTATCAGAATCGTAAATAACCAATCCTTAAGACCCCATTTCTAGTTTTTTGTGTTTAGATTGGGGGTCTGGGAATCTACACTCTTAAGCATCAAAACTTGATTCTGTTATGATCAGAGATCTATCTAGTCTTTGGAAATACTAACCTACACTGTGGTCCTTCTCAGTTTTCTTCACTTAGAGGAAAAAAAGTTGCTTAGACATAAAAAGGCCTTTGTGCCTTCAAACAGTGGAGTTGATATAAAAAATAGGGTTACTCTTTAGAAAGACAGCTCAATCTACTGGGTACTGGTTAGAAAACTAGATCCTCCAAAGAACACCGCATCCTGGCTAAGTCTGTCTCTCAGGAAGGAATCTTTTGAGTTCAGATGCCAGCTCAAATATTTCTAGAACTTTCCTGTACATCTTCTCTGAAGAAAGATGCAAGACAATACTCAAGGCTTTAAGCCTTCTTGTAATGTATTTTATTACAGACTGATTTTGGAGGTAGCAAAAATAGGCATGGAATGTTATCATAGGATCTCTTGCTTTTACAAAGAGCGATCCTTCCGTAACCTGGCTCATCTTTACAATCAGTTATTAAACTTCAAAAAAAAAATTCAAGAAAATTTGCCTTTTGAAAAACTGTTATGGATGATTTTCATATACACAAAATTTTGAACCAATGCAATAAGTGAAAATTCTTGAAGTTCAGCCTTAATAGGAAGTTCCCCACCAAATCTGCCCTTTTTATTTCCATATTTAAGTTCCATATTTCAGCAGTATTTACTGAATCCCAACTACATGCCAGATGTAGCTCTGTCTAGAAATTGTGGCGTGATCCTAGCCAGCTGTTTCCCTTCCCTTAGCATCGCCTTGGGTCTGTCACAGGTCCTACTGATTCTTCTCTGCACTTCTTCTGCCTTTAGAGCTGTGCCATCTCTTACTTGAATTGTTTGTACATTATTCAGGAATTTTGCTGGAAGACCCTGGGTTTTAGTTTACACATTCTGTACATGGGGACTAAATGGTCATAGACACATTGGAGAGCCCTGTTCCAACTGCCACCCTGTTCTGCAGGACAGAAAGGGAGCTGCTTTGATCTTGAGGAGACTTGGAGCAGTAAAATTTGTGCAGCTATCGCGTTTCCTCGTGGACTTTGGTTTCAAGGAGATTAGATGGGCCTCAGTGGAGCCCTGGGGGTGAGGCCCTCTCCTTCACCGAGGGCAAGGGCTGTTCCTTGTGCTGCAGCTATTTCCTGTTTCTTATTTTATAAAGTGAGAGTCAAAAAGCAGCTAATTATAAAATAAGAAAAATTAGCATTTTGCTGTCATGGGGGATAAAAAGCTGAGTGGTACAAAGTAAGACATTTATTTGAGTTTAAATGGCCAACGGGTGGCTTTTCCAGGAAGACTGGTTATTTGTCAGGCTTAGTGTCAGTTGTCTGAGCTCACTCATAGATGACACTATTTTGAATAGTTTTCCGTTACATAGGTCTAGCCAAGTTGTAACCTCCTTTAGTTCTTTGTGATCCCCATAGTGTCTGCTAAGCACAGAGTAAATGTTTTAGAGAATGTCTTGACAGGATGTGGGCAAGTCCTCTGGGGGACTTTTCACCCCCTGACCTCCCAGACCAGGGAGAAGCTTGCAGCAGATGCTACTGTGTGTGCCATTGCTGTCTTTCATCTCCTACTTTCAAAGAGGCAAAGTTCTCAGCCAGTGGTGCCCTCCAGGCTTATGTTTGGCCACCTCTAAGAGACTCTGGAATTCATAGAGAGCTGTAGTCTTAAGTACAACTTGAGTTCAGCCTCAGGTCTCTTGTCCTCAGGGTTACCAGCTGATCTTGAGAGCCCCATGATTTTAAGCTACTGGTGGGAAATAGCAAGAAGGTTGGGACCACGAGTGCAGTAGAGCTGGTTTCTAGTGAATAGTAATGGAAAGTTAAATACCTTTTGTCTCAGTCTAAATGTAAAATGAATGAAAAATGTCTGCCTTGGGGCACCTGGGTGGCTCAGTCGGTTAAGCATCCGACTTTGGCTCGGGCCATGCTCTCGAGGTTCATGAGTTCAATCCCCACATTGGGCTCTCTGTGCTGACAGACCAGCTCAGAGCCTGGAGCCTGCTTCGGATTCTGTCTCCCTCTCTCTCTGGCCCTCCCCCGCTCACACTCTGTCTCTCTCAAAAATAAACGTTAAAAAAAAGTTTTATTTTTAAATAAAGGAAAACATCTGCCTTACTTAACCTAAATTCTCTTTTTGAAGATTAAATGAGGTATGTTTGAGAAAGTTCTTGAAAAATATTAAGTGCTACTCAAAGGCAGAATATAAGCTTTGGTGCGTGGAGGAGTTTGGTCTAGGAGCATAGGTGTAAGCCAGAACGTGTTCTGTCTGTTTACTGAAGTTTCTAGAAGTTTCTGTTCCCCCACAGCACACTCCTCACATCTGTGAGCAGAAGGTTAGAATGTTGAGGGCAAGTTCTTAGACAAAAGCAGTTCATCTCTGTCCATAAGCTCCAACCACACATGATCTCCCAGGAAGTCCACTTCCTAATCTTGAATTGTGGGTCTAGCAGGCAAGTTAGTAGTCAGTGCTACCTCTCATGACAGTGTGCAGAAAAGAGTTGAAGGGCCAAGTAGTATTAAGTAAGTAACATTCCAGGTTCTAAAAGCAACCCACTTGCAGCAAAAAATCTGGGGTGGGGGTGGGGTCTCATCAAGGCATTCAGATCAGTGCTTTAGAGCTTTTCTATCACTGAGACATGCAGTAAGGCTGTAGTGAGACTTGAGTTTGAATATCAGCTTCACCACTTACTGTGGTGACCTTGGACACTTTCGAACCTCAGTGTCCTCATATGAATGGGAATATTGATACCAAACTCCAGATACTTGTGAAAATTACATGAGATAATACACAGTTTTCCATAGCACTTGACACATGAGGGACATGTAACAACTGTAGTTGTGTTTGTTAGTAGCTGTACTTCTAACTAGTAATAATAGCATTGAATAGATATGAGGGTAAAATTAAACGTGTTTAGAATGTATCCATTTTTGTATTGATAACAATTTAGAAATTACAGTATTTTAATAAGTACCTATATCCCTTTTCTTTAGCAAAAATTGTTTTTGATTGAACATGTCACCTTTAAATGATTCTGAGCAGTTTTTATAGAAAGAAGATCTGTATTTGAACCTCGTTACTGATAGATTCCATTTATAAATCTCTACTACATATCATGATGGGTTGCTTTAGTTTCTTTGATGCTTAGGAAAAGCTACTAAGCAAATCTTTAAACTACCCATTTATTCCAGATACTAGTGTATGTTTACTTGTAAGTTTTTGATGAGAAAAATCTGATAGTGGGCACCTTCATGCATGAAGGACTAATTCAGTCTATTGAATTTTACACATAAAGAGCCATTTGGTTTCTAATAAGTATGTTAGTTAATTTCTGTCTTCCGACTCTTCCCATTTTTAGTTCACTGATCAGTAAGTACCTCCCTGTCTCGGGAGTTCCCAACATCTAACCCAGCCTATGGGAGCCAGTGCCTGGACCTAAACACACACTATACATTGTATACACTGTATATTAGTCAGGCCTATCTACACCACTGTGTCTAGTTTTGGATCTCCCATTTAAAGTAAGTTCTTTAGTTTGTCATAAAAGTGAAAGTAAACCCAGTCATTTTAGAAGAATGCTTAGCCCAGAATAGATGAGACCTATAGTTGTACAACAAACTCTTTGGTGTATAATGGTATTTAGAAGATTCATGGTGACTTCTAGTGGACATAATGGTAGGGCTGTCTGATACGGTTATCAACTTCTTGGTGAAAGGAATGAATCTTTGTCAACAGGAAGTACCCCAACATTGAAAAACAGTACGGCAATTATGTTGTTTAAGAGGATACTTGTCTTAGCTTGGGCTGCCATAAAGAATACCACAGACTGGGTGATCTGAACATTTATTTCTCACAATTTTGGAGGCTGGCAAGTCCAAGATAAGGTGCTGGCCAATTTAATTCCTAGTGAGGGTCCTCTTCGTGGCTTGCACACTTTCTCACTGTGTCCTCACATGGTAGGAGGAAAGAACATCATCTGTGGTGTTTTTCTTTCTCCTTATAAGAACATTAATCCCACTGTAGAGGCCCAACCCTCTTGACCTCATCTAAATCTAATTGTCTCCCAAAGGCCCTGCCTCCAAATACCTTCACTTGGGGGGTTAGGGCTTCAACATACAAATTTGAGGAGGAGACAGGTTCAGTCCATAACAATGCTTAACTGTTTTAAGCCTTAATTTTATTATCTTTAAAAATAGAAATAATATTTACTCATTCATAAGGTGGTTCTGAGATTATGTATATGCTTAGGAATTTGGTACATAGTAAGCTCTCAAAAAATTAGTTGCTGCTATTCTGATGATTAACTTTCCATATTTCAGGGGTGTGCTAGAAGCACTTTTGATATTTGTTGAAACACTGGGCTAGATAAATACTTTGAGTTCTAAGAATGCATTTTTATATTTTTTTCTGTGCTTGTGAGCCTGAAGATAGGGATGCTGCTCTATGAACATCCTTCAGTTCCACATTGCTCTGTGTGGGCATCTTTATATCTGTCTGCTTTCTGATTATGTATTTACTCTGTCTTTGCTTTTTCTCTGAGTTTTTATCTCTTTTTGCATCCCTCTTAGTCTCTTTGTCCCTGTCCTTGAATTTATTTTCTCCTCTCTTTTTTTTCCTCATCATTCACTATAAAATATGGTGAGTAATGTACAATGTATATTATTTTACTATATTTTTTAATCTTTGTTTTATTTCAAAAGATAGTCTCTTCAATGAGGTGTATCCCTGACATGTGACTGGGTTACTTGATTGTCTTTCTGCCCTTGTTCAGAGTCCCACTTTCCCAGGCATTGACCAGGACAGGTGTCAGAGGACTGAATTTGTTCTCACTTGGCTTTATTATGGCTAGTGCTGAGCTGGACATGTAGGAATAAAGTTTTGTGGTACTAGGTAATGCTTAAAGAAGAAGCTGGGGTTTTTTTGTTGTTGTTAAAAAAAATTTTTTTTTTAATGTTTACTTTTGAGAGAGACAGAGAGCGAGCAGGGGAGGGGCAAGAGAGAGGAAGACAGAGAATCTGAAGCAGGCTCCATCCAGCCTCCGAGCTGACAGCACAGAGTTGACATGGGGCTCAAACTCACAAACTCTGAGATCGTGACCTGAGCTGAAGTTCGATGCTTGACGACTGAGCCACCCAGGCGCCCCTGGATGAAACTGGTTAATATATCGCACATATAACAACCAGCTGCTTTTCCCCCAGACATAACCATGGGGCAGCCCCCTCTCCCAACCTAGTTGGAGTGCTCCTCCTAGCAGAGTTGTGCCCCTCATTCCCAGGGTGTAGTGAATGTTACAGCACCAGGCATCCCTTTACTTTTGTTTTACCAGCCTTTGTAATATAAACAATTGTTTTATATCTGCTAAGAAAAAAACCAATCATTTGATAGCCTGTATTTTTCTACATTTAGCAACTGGCATTTACACAATAGACTTTCTTGTATAACAGCACATCCTTTAACCATGGTAATTAAAATCATTTTGAATAGATGTAGTTACACTTAATTATGGATTCTGTGCTCTAGTTGATGTAAGCTTATTACACATTTAGTTTATAAGACTTGTTTTATGGCTGAATGAGGATGCTTAAAGTTATCATTTTTCAGTTTCTTTTAAGGAAAGGCCTATATAATTAGTTACAAAATTTTTAAAAATTTGTAACAAAGCTCATTTTTAAATGGCTACCAGTCAGTCAAGCAGTTATACAAAGATGGACTGCTTGGGTGCTGATTAATGTACATGCCATGACAAGCAAAAAGCATGTCGTGAGCATATATTACATATTATGAACATTCTGATGGACAGTTCTAGGTTGCTAAAAAATACTATCTGATAAAAGAGAGTGAAAATATGAACTATACAAGATTAAATTTTATTTCACCTTTGTTTTTGGATACATTCCTAACATAAAAATTGTACACCATGACCCCAGAAATAAGGAACAAAAAGATGTTTATTCTCTTTTCCTCTAAGTGGTAGTGCTCTTTTATGAAACAAAATATAATGAGATATCTGAATCAAGCAAGTCAGCATATGAAAAGATGTTCAGTGTCATTAGCCATTAGGGAAATGCAGATTAAAACTAATATCACCTGTACCTGTCATCATGGTAAAATAAAAAAGTACCAAATGATGGCAAAGATGTAGAAAAATTACATTTCTCAGACATTGCTTGTGGGGGTGTATAATGTGTACAGTGACTCTGGTGGCAGTGTCTTTGAAAACTAAGCACGCAGTTCTCATTGAACCCAGCAGTTACATCCCCGGGGGGGATTATTCTAGTCAATTCGAAAACTGATTTTCTTAAAATTTTTTTTAATGTTTATTCATTTTTGAGAGAGAGAGAGAGAGAGAGAGAGAGAGAGACAGAGCATGAGCGGGGGAGGGGCAGAGAGGGAGGGAGACACAGAATCCAAAGCAGGCTCCAGGGTCTGTCTGTCAGCACAGAGCCCGACGTGGGGCTCAAACAGATCATGACCTGAGCTGAAGTCGGACACTTAACTGACTGAGCCACCCAGGCGCCCTTGAAAATTGATTTTCACACAAAAACCTATACATGAGTGCTATGGTAATTTTAACTGTAATACTCAAAAACATGAAATCACTCAGGTGTTCCTCAACAGTTGAGTAATTAAACAAACTATGGTACCTCCGTATTATACAGTACTGCCTCACAATAAAAAGGAACAAACTGTTGATACATGCAACAACCTGGATGAGTCTCCATAGCAGTATAAGAGGGAAAAGGCAATGAATGACAAAAGGTTATATACCTAACTTTCTTAAAAAGGTCAAAAGTGACAGAAACGAAAAACAGAATTAATGGTCTCCAGGGATTAAGGAGAGAGTGAGGGAATTAGGTGTATGTGGCAATAGGACAGATCTTTAGGATGATGGAAATGTTCTCAATTTTAACTGAATCAGTGTTGGTACCCTGATTGTAATATTGCACTAGAATTTTGCAAGATGTTGGAGGAACCTGGCTTAAAGGATACGTGGGGTCTCTTTGTATTTCTTAAAATTGCACGCATGCAAAACTATAGTTACTGCAAAACAAAAAAGATTAATTTTTAAAAATGAGATGTAATACGAATATTCTGATAGTATTTCCTCCCTACACACGTTTCTAATTTTTTTTTGTCTCATTTATTGATGGTTCATTTGATCCTTTATTCATTGAAGAAATAATTATTGGGCACTTGGTATATGCTTAATTTGGCCTTACCTAATGAATTATTCTAAAACCAAAATCAAAACTAACTTGCAACTATTTTATAAAGGATACTACCTTATTTATTAGTAAGTTTTGCAGCCAGTTTACATCCTCAGAGCCATCTCTTCTGGAGGTACATTTTTGGGGCCTTTGTAACATTAGCTTTAAAATACTCAAATTTCCGGGGTAAAATTGTGGCTGTGCTTAGTAGTATAAAACTGATGGGTCTTGATTACACATTCATCTGTGTATAAGAGCAGAAAAAATGTCTGAGTGCAATCTGGGCACTGCCAGTAGGCACTCGCTCACCTGTGAGGAATAGGGTGAGTTTCTCTGGAGGCACATGTCTTAGCACACCCCTAAGTTTTCCCACTGGAGTAGCATTCTTTCTCCCATTTCAATTTTGGACTTCTCTCACAACATAGAATGTGATCTCTGGTAGCTTTTCTGCGCATGTAACTTCAGGCTTAAGGCACCTGAAAAGCTGGGGGTAAAGAGACAGATGTGTTTATGAGGAATGATCTGGAGAATAAATTGTCTTTTCTCTGGTTCAGTGAAAGTTGGCCTTTGGCTTAGCTAGAGCCACGGAGGATCTCTTGTTTGGTCTATGTCCCTTCTGTCCCCAGTGAATGACTTGCTGAATTGTGCTTTGACATAATACTAGGGTTGTTGTTGTCTAATGAATGAAATGTGGTGGTATTTGATAAGTGGGGATGAAATTTGATAACGTTAGGACTAAAGAGCTATTTTTTTCTAATTAGTAAAAGAATTGAGGGGGATTCAAGGAGACTTCCCTGCTGGTCTTCATTGCATACTATATGGTAGGCGCCCCAACCTGTGGTCAGATAAAGCCAGCCCTAGCCTCAGCCACAGCGGATGTGGGGCAGAGGAAGCAAGCATTTCCTAGCGACCCTGCAGCCTGGGTCAGGTGCACACTCATGTCCATCTTTAACCTTTTCTGGAGGATCCTTTTATAGCATAGTGATCCCGATTTGACTAGTTAATTGTAGTTGACCAACAAGATTAAAACCCTTTTCTGTACTTTGAACTTTATAGAACATGAATGTATGTTCTAGTGAGTTGTGTTCAAGCACTGAGGGGATTTTTGATAAAAATAACGCTATAAATAGGTTAGACCCAGTCTAGCTCACCCAGAGTTTGTTTATTTAATCTAGCATGCCTCTGAACCATATTCAGTTTTTGTAGAGTTTTGTAGAAAATTCATCTCTCATTTAATTGTCTTCAGCAGAAACAGTGGACTTTCTGGTTCCTCCCAGATGTGATCCTTGGTCATTTTTTCTGCTTGGCTGCTGTGGCCAGAGTGGATGCAGTTGCCCCAGGTTCCTAGTGATCTTGGGCAAGAGGGCAGTGGTGGTAGTCCGGGTTCTTTGGTGGTTCTGTGCAGGTTCTAAATTTCAGAGGGACACCCCTGCTGGCAGCTAGCAGAATCCATGATGATGGAAAAGGAAAGGGAACTTAGAATTTTACAGTTTGGCAATGTTGGGGAAGGAATTTGAGTTGGAGCAGGAAGCACAGACAGTACACAGACAATTAATATATTAGAATCATGATCAGCCCTACGAAAGAAAATCAAACCTGGCTCCTCTGAGGGAATGACAGTTAAATAGATGTCTACAGAATGAATGAATTAACCCAGCTGGGGTGAGGAGAGAAGTGAATTAGTGGCATGCCTCAGGCCCTGGCTGGGACAGCCTCTCATGATACAAAGGAGAACCATCTGATTTTGTCGTTGTGTGGAATTGTGTAAAAACAGTGGTAGCGTGAGACTAACTGGCTCAAGATCAGCACAGTTAACTATCTAATATGACATACAAATGCTCAATACACTTTTAATCACCACTGTTTTTTTCTCTGTCATTAGATCCACAGATTCAGTGTTACTGTCTCATCTGTTTTTTTTTCCCCCTGTCTTTTGTAGTTTCAAACCATGAATTATGTGGGACAGCTGGCTGGGCAGGTGATTGTCACTGTGAAGGAACTCTACAAGGGCATTAACCAAGCTACTTTGTCTGGGTGCATCGATGTCATTGTGGTGCGACAGCAGGATGGCACCTATCAGTGTTCGCCTTTTCACGTTCGATTTGGGAAGCTGGGAGTCCTGAGATCCAAAGAGAAAGTGGTGAGTACAGGAGACAGCTTGTTCTCAAGGAGGGTGAAAGGTTAGATGGGAACAGAATAAGTTGTTCCTGTGTACTCTCTCTGGCTCTTTTTTTTTTTTTCTTTTTTTTTTTTTTTTAAGGAAAACCTGTATAATGTTGAAGATAATCATATGAGAAGTCAGCCTTTATGTTTTATTTTGAAGTTGCTGCTGAATTCATAAGTGCATAGAAAGTCTCTCCAAGGGGGAAAAAAAGCTGAAAATTATCTTGATAATCCCATTTGTTGCAGCTCAGAGGAGCAAAATAGAGAAACTGGAGTTGTAAATGGAGAATGTTAGGTGTATTTAGAAAAAGTGTCTTTACCTTATATACTATAAAATTTTTAGAGCAGTGGCTTCATACCATTTATGAATGGAATAGACTGAGGTAATCAAGAATACATTACATTTGTTTAAGTAAAATTAATGCCAGTTTTCCTTGTTTTGAGAAAGCTGTTGAATCTTATTTGTATCTAAATTTTGTTAGTGATACCAGGACTTGTCTCCAGATCTTACTAAATGCAAACTCACATCATGGGCTTGTTGGCGTTTAGTTTTATTTCAGGGAAGGTTCATTTAGAAAGAAGATAATTTGTATTTTCCTTTTTCTTACATCCTCTCTCCTTCAAATATTGGAACAATGGTAAGACATGTTAGTATATTTGATGTCAATCAAGTTAGAAAATTGAGCTAGTAATAAAACTTTGCAGGTACATGGTAGTATTTTCCCCTTCTGCTCTTACCCCACATTATTTACCTAAACAATGGAGGGAGATTTTGTCAGGATTATAAAGCACAATGAAAGATCTACACCATTTTGGGTCACAGAACTAGGTGTTAGAGGACCACTGGCATAATTCGAATCATCTATTTTCAGATTTTGGCTATTTTGCATAGCTAATCTTATTCTTTAAAATAGAAATTTGTGTTTTAATTAAACTTAAGTTTTTTTGGGGGTGGAAGAAAAGGCTTATGGGTTGCACACAACTATATATTCTCCCCACTTGCCCCCCCCCCCCCCCCCGCCCTCAAAACACACATCTTTTTTCCGAGGTGTTATAAATCAGTATTTCACTGGAGAGCCACCTTGCAGGATGGCAGGGTTTGTATGGTCGGCCTCTGTTTAGAGACACCCTTTGGAAACCAAAAGCAGTCGCAATTCACTTAGTAACTTGGAAACTTTGCCTTGCAAAACAGTGTTTAGCCACAGTTTAGCTTCTTGGAATTTTTTATTTCTAGCCAGTAACACTAACGTATAGTACTTTCAGTTTTTATCTGCTTTAGGAGAATCTGTACAAAATTGTTTATACGCTGAAATTTCCCATTAGTTGTGCAAGGATCTATTCAGGAAATGGCTTATATGGCACTTTTGTTTGTTTTTCTGTGATCTGGATTTTGATCAGTAGATTGGTTAAGTCTTTTGGCCTTTCAGAATGGAATCTGCAGGCTGATGTTATATGTAAGCATTTGTGTATCTATAAATGGTGACTGGACAGACAACATACCTCTTTCTACATGCTGTGTGCCTCTAATTAAGAAAGTACAAGTTCAGTACCAGGCTACCCAAATGACTGTATTCTGTATCTTGTCAAACCCTTGGATTTTAATAGTCTGTCCATGAGACACAGGAAAAGAAAATTTCTTTTGCACTAGTACCCCTAGGAGCTCAAAGGATGTGTTTGAGCAGAAATTTGGCTCTTTGACTGAAACACAGCTTTCCTGCGACAGTAAAACCAGAACCATGTCTGCCTTGAGATACTCAGGCAGTTTGGATTAACTGTCTTATTTTAGGTCAGTTTGGACTAGGGAAAGCTACTCACTGATTTTACACTAAGACCCCAGTTATGGTGACACCTATAATGGTGGCACCTGGACTGGAAATCATAATCATCTTAAAGCTTCTGGTTAGGGAGATACCGTATAATAATTTTCCCACTGTCACTGGTATGTTTTTGTTTGATAGAACACCACTACTCCCAGTATATTTCATAACCCGAGTTGAATTTCAGAAGGTAAACCTGCAGTTGCTGTTTTTAAAATACTAATTTTGTTGATTTAACGCAAAACTAATGATTTGGTTACTTATCAAAGTTAAATAATCCAGTGTATTAGACAGGAAGTTTCCATTGTGGGTGACAAAAATCCACCTCGCACTAGCTTAAGCAAAAAAAGGGAATTTATTGGCTTGCATAACTAATGTCCAGGAGCATTTGAATTAATCAGGTCTTTGAGGGTGTTAACCAGAACCCTGTCTCTGCCCACCTCTCAGCTCTGCCTCCTTTTGTGTATGCTCTCTCTAATGCAAGATGGCCACAGTACCTCCTGGCTTATTTCCCATGAACTCAGCAACCCTAGGGGAAAGAGAGCTGCTTCTTCCCACAGAAGTATCAGTGTTTAATCTCCCTGTCAGACTTGAGTCACATGTACCTTGCAGACCAGTCACTATAGCTGGGGTGGAATGTACTGATTGGCTTGGCTTGGACAGCAGCCCCATGAAGCCACGCCTGAAACTGTCTGAAATAGAGGATGAGGAGATCTCCAGAGGACACCACTGATATTCTTACCTGAAGAGTGGTTTGCCAAAACAAGTGTCTGCTATAGCAGGTATTTCTAAAAAGTAAATCAGTTCTATTTCAACATCTCAGTCATATATATTGAGCAAGATTAAGCCACAGTGTAGGAAGTAAGACTATGTAGATAGGAATATTGTTTTAGATACCAGTTTATAAGGAGTAGTACATCAAAATGAGTACCCTCTTTAAAATAATCACCTTGGGAAGCATTTATTCCAATTTGGTGCCATCTCTCAAAATATTTCTTAATATTTTTGCTTTGTTACTTAAAGAGCTTCTGGCATATTCTTTTAGTACCCTTAGTATTGCCACAATTTGATGTTAGATTTAATTTGGGGGTAACCAAACTCCATTTAGAGGCAGAATAAGAGACTAGTCATATTGGAAAATGTCATATTTGATCACTAAAGTCAGACAGGCTATAAATGAAGGGTGAATTGTTTTAAGATGGTTTAAAACCAGACTGCATTCTGAAAGAGGCATTGTTCTATTTTCCCAGCTCCCTAGGGTAAATGGATAACCTACAAAGATGAAAATTTTGAAGGATACTAGTTTGAATCTGTTATGTTTTTTTATGAAAGGTAAAATAACTTTAATATTTAATTTGTGTGTAATTTAACTTAAATAATTTATACAACCACAAATCAATAAATGATCATTTCAATTATTTTTGTGTCCAACTTCTAGTTGAAAAAATGCAATTAAGTATTTAAGTCATCCTGAGAAACCTAAAATTTGGCATTATGGAGCAAATTTAGTTTTCCCAGTCCCCTTGCTCTTACAGTCTAGGAAAATATATCTATTTCTTTACTTCATCAGCCCTCATGGAACTTAGAAAACATTTTTCCTATGTAGAAGCTGCTGCTATTAGAGCTGCTTCGGAAATAGATGATTCTAGATGCTTATTTGACTTCAACCAGTTTATTATGAAACACATTTTAAACTTAACCTGAAAATAATATTTTTTTAGCCCAGGAATTTGTTGCACTACTTGGTTTTGGAAGCGTTAGATTCCATGTCCTAACCAGCTTTATTTAAGCCATAAATATTCACAGTAATCTAAAACATGAAGAACTTAGTTGGGAAATGAATTAATGTTTGTCCTGTGGAAACTTATTTTATGCACACTTTTCTTTTAAGAAGTAAAAGAGGGGCGGGGCGCCTGGGTGGCTCAGTCGGTTGGGTGTCTGACTTCAGCTCAGGTCATGATCTCACTGTTGGTGAGTTCGAGCCCTGCATAAGGCTCTGTGCTGACAGCTCAGAACCTGAAGCCTGCTTCAGATTCTGTGTCTCCCTCTCTCTCTGTTCCCCCCTGCTTGCGCTGTGTCTCTCTCTCTCTCAAAAATAAAAAAAGATCTTAAAAAAATTTAAAAAGTGGAAGAAAAATGAGTTTCTTACAAAATAATTTTGTTAACATTTCTTAAATAGGAATTTCTTTTGCATAGGATTTTGTTATTTTGTATTTAATAGTTGCCTATTTTTCTCATTTTCTGTTATAATTGTTTTTCCTTTTTTAAGAGCTTTTTTTGTTTTGTGATTAACACAGTAACACATATTCAAAGGATATAATTTTAAAACTTTTACCATAGGTGCACTCATGAAAGCATCACTGTAGTCATGACATGGAACACTTAGCTGTCCTCAGTCTCTTCCAGTCTGTGACTGTTCTGAGTCAGTTTTTTAATGACATTAGCATATTTTTAACTCCTATATTTTAGATGTTTAACAAGTTGCAAATGTATTTTAAATAGTTTCTATATCTGTCACCCACTTCTTCCCCTACTGTTGACATTTTACATGACCGTGGTACAATTTATCAGAACTAGGCAGTTAACATCGGTATAATATTATTAACTAAAGACCTTACTCAGATTCACTATGGTCTTTTTGTCTATGATCCTATCCAGGATCCCACATTACTTTCATTCTATATTCTGTAACCATTCTGTCTTTCCTTACAACCTTGACTTTTGAGGAGGACAGAATGGTTATTATGCAGATTGTCCCTCAATTTGAGTTTGTCTGATGTTTTCTCATTTGGGGGAGAATAACACAGAGTGATAGTGTGCCCTTCTCAGTATATCATCTTAGGAGGCCCATCATGGTGCCGTATCTCATTATTGGTGATGTTAACTTTGATCCCTTGGTTAGTGGTGTCTACTAGGTTTCTCATCTAAAAATTTATTTGTGGGAAGAAACTTGGAGATTGTGCAAATATACCGTTTTTCATCGTACTTCCACCCCATGGATTTTAGCATACGTTGATGAATTTTGCTTGCAGTAGTTATTACTGTGGTGTTTGCCAAATGATTTTCTGTTTTCCATCCTTTCTACTCCATTTATTAACTGAAATTCTACTGTATCAAAGAGCTGTCCTTCTGTTTACTTATTCAATTATTTATTCAGATCAGTATGGACTTCTGAATATTAATTTTACTCTTTGGGTTATAATCCATTATTATCATTATGTAGTTGCTCAAATTGTCCCAGATTTGGCAATTAGTAGGTAGCTCCTTCAGGTTGAGTCCTTTTGATATGTTCCCATCATTTTTTGAGCACTTCCTTACTTTTTGGCACCATGAGCTATTTGACAAGAATCTACTTTACCTGCCTCAGCCCTGGAATGTAATTATTTTGTTTCTCTGAGGAGCAGTGGTTCCTTTTATTAGAGAATCGTATCTAGAAACAAAGCATCTGGTCACTAGGTATGCTCATTACTGAGGTGTCATTGCCTCTAGGCCCTGTCAGCAGGCAGAGCTGGAAAATCTCTGTATGTAAATATGTGTACCTACATTTGTCTGTAAAAATTATGAGTTCACACTGATTCCTCTGATTCCAGTCCATCCCTAGAAGGTTCCTTCTCATCTCCTTATTTATAACTTCTTTTTCTGACAGTGAGAAACATGGCTCTTATTACCTACAATATGTTTACTTATTTTGTTCAATCCTAAAATACACATAAAATAGTTTTAGAATTGTTACCCACATCTCTGTGATTTTTTTTAATTACTACAATATTTGTTTATAGTTCTTTTTGTCTTTAGTCTTAGAATATTTAGTTTTATTCCTTATCTCTTAGTGTGGTTATGTTACTAACAGGATTTTTATAATAAGCATTTTGACAACATATTTCAGTTAATGATCTTCACTGACCTGATGTGACCCAGCACTCAGTGTCAGAAGGGATAATTAATTGGTCCTCACTGGGAAAAACCCAATGGTTTTGCAAAGTTAAGTACACTTAAATTGTGGACTACTCTATTTATATACGTATTACATTTTTCTGTACTTTCGTTTTTATGTCCCCTGAACCAGTCTAAAACTGGAGTTTACAAGTTTATCTGTAAGAGTTTCGAAAGTTGGTGTTCATTTATTATTATAAGATGTTTAAAAACATTTATTCACAGTCTACAGATGAACTACTACATTATTTTTAAGTGGTATTTAATATTATATATAAACAGTCCTTACTTTGCATGGTCATATAGATCATTAAAATGACTGGGCAGATTTCAGCAGCATGGATGGAACTGGAAGGTATTATGCTGAGTGAAATAAGTCAGAGAAGGACAGATATCCTATGTTTTCACTCATATGTGGATCTTGAGAAACTGAACAGAACACCATGGGAGAAGGGAAGGGGAAAAATTGTTACAGAGAGGGAGGGAGGCAAACCACAAGAGACTCTTAAATACAGAGAACAAACTAAGGGTGGATGGGGGTTGGAGAGAGGGAAAATGTGTGATGAGCATTGAGGAGGGAGGGCACTTGTTGGGATGAGCACTGGGTGTTATATGTAAGCCAATTTGACAATAAATTCTATTCATAAAAAATATATACATAGAAAAAATGACTGGGCAAGTCAAAACCCAAAGCAAACTTAATAACTGAGAAAAATTAGGATTTTTCCATGAATTTTACAAATTTTTGTAAAAACTTTCTATTGTCAGTTAAAAATGTGTAAGAAAATGAAAAATAGTAAGTTGGTGTTTAGTACACTGCAATTTAAAACATTAGGAACATTGAGAACTAACATGTCTTCTTTGTAAAATAACTTAGCAAGATTAGTTGGTTTGAACAGTGCTTGCCTTCTTGATGTAAAACTTAGGATACCGAACAAGCATCTCTCGTCTTGGCAAATTTTCGTATGCTTTTCTAAATTTGGATCACCTTTCAGGTTTTCAGCTCTGAAACATTCAATGTCATGAAGTATGTCAGAGTTCCTTCAGTGTGGACACTTTTTGCCCACGTCACTTCCTCTGGGCCATCTTCATCCTTTTTGTCACAGCCACTCTGCTCCTCTGTGTGGATGAGCCTGCCTTCACCAGGTGCCTCTGGCTGCACATGTTGAGCCTTTCAGGTGGCAGCAGGGTCCCCATTCCCGCAGTCAGCTATTTCTTCCGTAACTGTTGACATTCAGTTTGAAGTTTACTTCCAGTAATGGTACTTTTAGTTTGTGGCATTTTGATCTTGGCCAGTTTCCTCTTAATTATCCATTTTTATAAAATGTCACATGGGTTTATCAGTGGGAAACAAGAAGACAACTACCACTACAAGCTTTGCTGTCTGTGCCTGAACTGAGTAATAATAGATTTGGTGCGCTAGTCACTAGTGCACTTTTTGAAAAAGTGATGCAGTGGGTTACCAATCATGCGGGGCATCTGTTTTTATGTAGTGATCTGTAGCCAGAGAGCTGGCAGTGAAGTCTGTGCTCTCTGGAGTTACAGGTAACATACTGCATTAACTGAAATTTGTGGTTGTCTGAAGCGTGCCAGCTGAGGCCTGTCTGTGGTGTAACTCTGGAAGTGCTCAATTGCTTGTTGACCATAACATTTCTCTATTTTATGCCATTTGGGAAATTAAGTACAAGATTTTATGTTCTAAAAATGATACAATATTTTCTTTCAATCCCTGGTTACCTATCCCCTTCCTTCCCAGATCTGTTTGGTTTTTTAAGGCAGGTTGGTGGGGCAGGTAGCAGTGTTTCTCAGAGACTATCACTCCAGGAACCTCAATACTAAGTTTGGCTTGAGAACCCAGAATTTAGGCTTCGTTTAGCATGAATGAAAGATTTAATACTAAATCATACTTTCTCTTCTTAGATTGATATAGAAATCAATGGCGATGCAGTGGATCTTCACATGAAATTGGGTGACAATGGGGAAGCTTTCTTTGTGGAGGAGACTGAAGAGGAATATGTAAGTTCTAGTGGGTCACATTTACTTTACACATTGTATTCAGGCTCCAGGATCTGTCCCCAGACAGAAATGTTCAGTTTTCATGGTTAGTTATAGAGGTGATTGTTGCAGGTTAAACAAGCTTTAGTTTTAGGTTGAAGAACTAAGCTGTCAGAAAGGAGCTAGAGTGAGTGAGGCACTTTTCTCAGCACCAAGTGTCAGAATACAGAGAGCATACAGAAGGCCCTTGCACTTGCTCTTTTTCTGTCTTTAATGAGCTTTCTTATTTAGTATCTGTTACAGTTTACACCTTGACTCGAAGTTAGTTCCACCTAAGTAATGAAGGCATATCTCTCTGCAGGCTGTGTGTGTTTGTACATGTGTGACCTTTAAACTTGGAAAACATGTTTAACCATTTTGGTTAGGGACATTGGATCACTAATCTTGAATAGGCTTGTGAATGAGTTTATTATGGTCTCCAGAGATTTAAATTAATTGGCCTGTATCTTTTTAAACCATTATTGCATGTTTGGCTTCTTTAAGTAAGAGAGAACAGTTTGTTCCTCCCCACCCCTTCACCCCATGTATCCACTGATGGTGGTAAACTGTTTTTGATGGATCTTAGAAGAGGCATCTTCTGGCTTTCATCATAAAGAATAAAATCTCAGCAAAACTGATAACCTTCAAGTTATTAAGGATACAGGACTACTTTTTTGGGGTTTTCAAAGAAGAAAAGTCACCAAAAAATAGAATGAGATTGTTTATCATTTTTAGTTTAGAGAGAAACCAACAATTTAGATACCAGTATGTAAAGCAGCAGTGCAAAGTATGGTTATGAAAACAGTCCAGAGCAGTCTTTTTTTTTTTAGTACCTATTAATTACTTGTTTTCATATTACCTTGTTTGTGAAACAAACAGTGTTTGCTTGGCCTTATCAAAGTTTTTCCTCATCAGAGACAGAAGCAAGAGGCAGAATGATACAATAAATGAGTTACCACAAGAATAAAATATATATTTTTTTAACTTTTATTTATTTGAGAGAGAAAGCACACACATGGATGCAGGGGAGGGGCAGAGAGAGGGAGAGGGAGAATCCTAAGCAGGCCCCACGCTGCCAGTGCAGAGCTGATGCAGGGCTCAGTCTCACAAACCATGAGGTCATGACCTGAGCCAAAATCAAGAGTTGGACGCTTAACCAGCTGAGCCACCCAGGTGCCCCAAGAATAAAATATTTTTGATGTGTTCCTTAAAATCATGTATATTTCAGGACATTGGTTGATTAGGCTTTGTGTAAATCAGTGAGCGAGAGGGCTGGGTTATCGATCGTTTGTTACGTGGTTCTCGTGGTCATTTCTGATGATTCCACTTACAACTATGCTTAGTAAGGTTAACTTGGAGAGTGTCAACTTTCCAGCCCCTTTTGCCTATCCCATGTATCATCAAATTATTCAGATTTTCTTTCATATGCTTCTCTGTAAATTTTTTTTTTTTAATATTAATTCATCCAACATTACTACTGTATGCCACATACTATGAATAAAATACGCCCCCACTCTCCAGGAGTTTACAGTTATAAAAGGGATAAGCATTACCAACACCCATCTGGCTGCCATTTATTTACATACTTGTTTCTGTCAGACTTTGCTCATCTAAACTGTTTATCATCATCCTTTTCAAGCTGGTAGTTCTGTATCTAACCCTGTCCTGTTAATAGCTGCACAATCATCCATAGTATGGATACACCACAATTTAACCATTCTTGTACTGATAGAGATTTAGGTTATTTCATCACCCCGAACACAATACACATAGTGCTATAATAGAACTAGGAAACACCACCAGAGACAAAATAGCTTTTAAGAAGTACCAGTAAACTTTGGGGCACCTGGATGGCTCAGTCGGTTCAGCATCTGACTCTTGATTTCAGCTGAGGTCAAGATCTCAGGGTTGTGGGATCAAGCCCCCTCCACTCAACACGGAGCCTGCTTAAGATTCTTTCTCTTTCTCTGCCCCTCTCCCCTACTCGTGCATGAACTCTCTCTCTCTCTCTTTCTCTCTCAAATTAAAAAATTTTTAAAAAGTACCAGTAAACTTTATTTATACAATTAATAAAAAAGACCATTGAATTAAAAGGCCCTGGAAGTCAGAGACCACAGCCTGTAACTTGGGTGCCCTGGGGACATGTGGAATAATATCCTGTCATCACAGTGCTGGATAAACAGAATTTTGGCTCCGGGGTAATGTGTCTATCAAAGCCAAATTCAGAAGCTTGATTTAGAACAATTATGGAAATTCACTCATTTTCAGGACTATTATGTAAAAACTTGAGTATTCTAAGTTACTTGAAGTTAATTTATATGTTACCTACCTTCCATTTCCCCCATGATACAAAGGGGTGAAGCCAGTAATTACGAAGTTAATCTTCTGAACACTGGACTTTGGTCATTTATTTGATATTAAATTACGAGTTTATTTCTAACTGTTGGGCCTTATTTTCTTCTTTTGAATTCCTGAAAGGATGTTTTAAAAACGTTACAGTTTTAAAATCTGCCAACTTCATTTGTAATAGGGTATTGTGTATTTTAATCACCTTTTCACCCTCATTTAATTTAGCAAACACAATTTACCGGAGATCCTCACTTCACTTACCTGTCCTACTGCCCCCTGTCTGATGGGGTGTTCCTGATCCCTGCCTTCCGCTTTATCCTGTTACTGTTCTTTGTAAGTTTTTGACAGAGTGCTTCGTATTGCCTCCTTGGAATGCTGCTGTTGCTGCTTTGAACTTCCCTGTATAGAAAATTTAACTGGCTGTGCTTTAATTACAGTTTTTATGTGTGTGTGCTGATTGGGTATATTGGTTCCTTCAAATATATTCAGTTACATGGACCAGATGAATTATCTGTGTGTACCAGGGTAAAGACCTGTTCAGAATAGAGTGGGCAGTAACATAGTTCAGTGTGACATTCTTACCTTTAAGGACTATGTATTCTTCCTACCACTGTGAATTTAGATATGCAAAGAGTTCATTATTGTTTTGATTAACTGTCCACTTTGTCAGGGACAACTTTTGTTTCTCCATGTTCTCTTTAAGGAAAAGCTTCCTGCCTACCTTGCCACCTCACCAATTCCTACTGAAGATCAGTTCTTTAAAGATATCGATACTCCTTTGATGAAATCTGGTGGAAATGAAAGACCATCTCAGAGTTCAGACATCTCCCACATGTTGGAAACGGAAACAGTTTTCACTTCAAGTTCTGTGAAAAAGAAAAAACGAAGGAGAAAGAAATGCAAACAGGACAGTAAGAAGGAAGACCAGACCGCTTCTCCTGCTGCAGAAGATACCGTGGATGTGGAAATGAGCTCTGACGATGACAAGGGGGCCCAGTCAGCAAGGTAGGGCTCTTAGTGTGGTTGCCAGGCATCCACACACGCTATGGGCAGAGCTCAGGTACAGTGAATTGTTGTTGTTTCTTTCATAGATCTGCAGTGTGAGTTTTGCACTTGTTTTTCCCCATGACAGTTTATTGTGGAATCAGTGTAAGAGGCATTTTTTTTTCCTTTCTGCTATTCTATAAAATTTGCCATCAGACGTCCTGCTGTGGTATTGACATACCACTTGAAGCAGACTGGCAGTGTGTGTCTTTCCATCAGTAGGTTTCCAAAAGCCAAATAAATTGTAAGTTACAAAGAAGGTCTGAATTAGTGACTTGGCCCTGAGGCCACATCTGGTGTATATCCCTACTCAGTAGTCTTGGTATCTCACCTGTTTCTGAGAAGTTTAGAGTTTTTATTTTGAGTTTATCATCAAAACATTCCCAGTAAATTGAAAAGGAAAGGAGGATTTTTGTGTGTGTGTGGTGGTGTTTTTTTTTCAAGTGAGAAATCTTTGACCACTTATTTACCAGCTCAGTAGAAGAGCTCAAATATGCCAATTTTTAGGTCAGCACTGGGTTTGGAAGGTTAGGAGGTAGAACATGTATTTTTTTGTTCAAGAGTTCAATTTGTAAAAGGTTATCTTCCCACCTGTTCACTCAGTGACTGTTGTGGCATTGGAAGAGGACCGTATGTGTGTCATGGGGTGGTTTACTTTACTGATGAGCATTGGACAAGAAGTTGTTGCCCACAGTGACCCTGAAGTTCTACCTACAGTTTTTCCAAGATCCACCAGAAAGGACACTGAAGTAACACTTTTGCCCTTACAGTTTATTCGTGTCCTTTATCATAACACAATTGAGCAAAGTTTAGAACTCTTGAACAACCTGCAGCTTCAGTTTAGGAAGTTAAAACATTTCTAAAACATATGCAGAGTTACCTGATAAATGTACAAGAATCATTATTCTAAAGGAATTAATTTACAAAATTAATGTTGAAAGTGAATGCATTGCAGATATATTCGTGCATGCCTTACTTTCTAGATTGTGCAAACTGCCTGCTTCAGCCAAATCTGTCAGAATACTGATTTGGTCAACAGTTCATGGTTGTTAGTTCTTTCTCTCTGAGCCAGAACCTTGCTTGCTTGGTAAGCAGGCATGTCAGAATGCTTGTAAAGTAGTGGCTTATGATAATTTTCAGGAGTTTGGTGGTTTGCTTTTTCTCTGGATTACGTGGATCATAGATACTGCCACGTGGAGGAACTCTTTCCTAAAATCTCCTTTAAAAAAGGATCTGCTTAATTATGCAGCCAACAGAAATTAGGACTTAAAAAAAAAAAAAAGGACAAAATGTAACAGTCTTGAGAATTCAGGTCAGGTGTATACTGAAATAAGCACGGAGCTAAAAGGTAGAAGACTGGGCCTCTTCTGTTTTTGATTGTGGAATAGCAGCCACTTGGTTACTCTGGACCTTTGTTTTTTAATCTATGAAATAAGAGAATTGAACTGTGTGGTTTGCAAGGCCCCTTCCAACTCAGTAGATTCTAAAATAATTTGGAGAAAGATACTTAGGATCAAAAGTATTAGCAGCATATTAATCAGAGAAAAAGAATAGGAAGTCAACTGCTTTTGCAGTTGTGCAACCTAGAAATCAGATAGGGTTGGGACATTTGCAGCTTTCGAGTATCTTCCCCTCCTCAGGCCCCTACCACTTAGGAAAGAAATTCTGTTTCCAGAGACATACCTAAAAGTGGTTTTTATTTTATTTTGATAAATAGTGTCCTACTTAAATAGCGTTCTCTTTACTTTTCAAGAATTTCATGGATAATAGAATTAAGGTTAATTGAGGCTCCATGAATGAAGCAGGTGAAAGATGAAACCACCCTTAAACCAAGTTGCTGTTGCATAGCTAGGAGAAACACATTAAGTGAAAATTGGAGAGCTTTAAACTGCAGAGAGCTTTGTGTAAATTGTACCTAGTGAGCCTCTCCCTTACTCAAGATGGACTTGTGTGTAGCATGGAAGCCTTGTTTGTCCTTCCAGAGGATGGAAGGATGTGTTAGTGTGTATATGTATTAAAAATGTTGTACCTAGGCTAAGTAGTCTTTTGGAGGGAAGAGTCTTTTCGGATTGGATGGTGCTGTAGCACAATCATGGGTGCAAATGTACAAAATATGCCACTGGTAAAATACTTAAAATACCCAGCACTATTAAAAATGGAGGCTTAAGACTGCACCATCAGAAAGGAATCTCTTCTTTTAATCCACCAAAGCAGACTTGTTTGCAAGTTGTATCTGGGAGCTAAGTAGAGGGAGCCTAAGACTTTTTATAAACAGCCTCTATTGCCCTGAGGCTGCGGACTTCATCTCCTGATCAATAACTGGCTTCCAGAAAACCCTCCATGTTCTTCTCTGATGACTGGAATCTTACAGCCTGCTCCCTGCCTTTCCTCCCTTTGATTTCTGACACAGTAGACAGAGAAACATTGCAGGGCTCCTTTCAATCCTATTATGAGGTTATCTTTTATCGGAAATGTCCCATATCCAAAAGCAAAATGAGATCATTAGCCACACTGAAATTTATTGACCAGTACTGTGCTAAGGCTGAGGATAAACATATTGTTTACCGAGTTAGTAATCTTTGGTCATGGTGGTTAGCAACCCTATTTATCTCTTACATAATACCCCCAGTTAAATAGACAAAGACTCATTTAGTCCCTCTAATTTATCCCACATAAATAAAGCAGGCCATTTATTTTAACTTTCTATTGATTTTTTTTTCCCCTGCTTTTAAAAAAATGAGATAATAATTTACATATAGTTGTATTTATAGAACTTAAATATGCAAGTATGCAATTGAGTGATTTTTGTCAGTTGTATATACATCATGTAACCTCTGTTGGCTTTTGAATAGGAAGGATAATTCGTTTATGAAATGGTATTGAATTTGAAGCCATGTTGAGATACATCTGTGAAGGCTGAAGTGTTCTCTTATACACACTTAGTATGAACTCCAGCAACTGGACCTCCCACATCCCCCAACCCTGACTCAGGGTTAAACTGTTTACCCTACTGCGAATTCTCTGCTGTTCAGTGTTAATGTATGTAATTGTCCTATATTTTGACATGGATGTAGTCAGTGTTGGTACTGTTGTCTTCCCATTCCAGTATCTACACTCCCTTTTATCCTCATATCATGAATTTAAGTTCCTCTGTCATGGTCTACCTAGCTTGTTGAATGTTCTTAGGCACAGGTGCCATTTTGAAAAGTGCTTATTAGCAAGTTTTTAGAAGCCTTATTTTATTTAATGGATCATGGGACCGAAGGGAACCTCAACATCAGCAACCTTTTTCATCACCTAAAATAATCGTCTAAACTAATGGGCCTAATTTTTGTCAGGATATGCCCAGAGAAGACCATTTCATGTCTTCCCTGGGGTATAAGTTCTTAATGGTGCCTGATCTTGATCTTTCTTTCTCTCAGCAATATTTTACTAATACCAGATTGCTTTCTGAGCTCTTCTTGACTTACCTTTTATACTACAGTGAAATATATGCCAAATAAGTAAGTTTCTGTGACTTTTACATTGTTCTTTTCAAACCACTTTCAAACCATATGGATAATGATGCGTCCTTTCAAATTTGTCAAATAAACATCTGATTCATAAGCATCACATTTTCCCTTTTTGTTACCATTTGATGTTCATTTTTTAAGGGGCACTGGGATGGCTCAGTCATTTAAACGTTTGGCTCAGGTCATGATCTCATGGTTCATGAGATTGAGCTCTGCACCGAGCTCTGTGCTGATAACACAGAGCCTGGTTGGGATTCTCTCTGTCTTTCCTGGTGCCCCTCTCCCCCACTTGCACTCTCTCAAAAAGAAAAGAAAAAAAAAAAAAAAAACTGAAAAAAAACACCCTCCTGATGTTCCTTTTTTGAGAAATAGAATGTTTTTAGCTAGATATCTGCCTTTTTCAAGTATAGGTTTTTCTCCCCTTGAAATGAGGTATTATACCAGAGTTTAATTCTTCTGAGAGAAATATTAGAGTTGGGAAAACCTTAAATTAGAAGATACAACTATATGGAAAAACTATTGCATGGCAGAGGTAGTAAAGCAGAGCATGTTAAACAAAGATATAAAGGAAGAAAGGTAACATTAAAAATTAAAGTGATTTTTACCTTTATTTTTAGTCTGCCGTATTAAGTAAATACAGATATTCTCATTTTATGTAGAATATCTGTCCTGGTAGAATGTAGAATTTTTTATAAGAAGCTCTCAAACTGGAAAGTATAGTTTTCTTGATACTTCTCAGAGCTCTCAGCATAATACACTGCGTAAATCTCATATAAACTCTGAAATAGACAGGACAAGTGATAAATTTCCAACTAAATATGAAAAACTGGGGCCCACAGTGCTTCTGAGGGATGTTTTCAAGGTTATATGGCAAGTTAGTTACATTAACTATGCAGATTCAAGAAAAACCAAAGGGTAAATTAATTAAAACCCTATTGGCATTAGTTCATCCTCCTATAAAGATAGAGAATATGGGGACGTGTGCAAGGGGGAGGGGGCAGAGAGAGGGAGAGTGAGAATCCCAAGCAGGCTGTGTGGTGTTAGCACAGAGCCTCATGGGGGGGCTCAAACTCACAAAACATGAACTCATGACCTGAGCTGAAACCAAGAGTCAGACGCTTCACCAGCTGAGACACCAAGGCACCCCTCATCTTCCTATAGTTCTAAGGTCTGTGTATGAATCTTAAAAAAACATTTTTTACGTTTTTGTATCATCATCCTCATATCCGCATGTCATGTAGATTCTAAATAAGGAGAAAGTTCTCAGGTAATTCTTGGTCCAAACAAAAAGAAGAATAAGTTCTGCATGTTTTTAAGAGTTTTTTAGAATATTTTTGAATTTTTGAACCATAACTCTTGTTTTTAGCTCATAGTCTTATATTTTCTTTAATACACAGAAGAATATAGTGAAAGAACAAGGATTTGTTTTGAATACTGCTACTTACTAGCTCTGTGACTCTGGGCAAATTACTAAACTTCTCTGGATTCTTGATTTATTTGATATCTAAAATAAGATATTCTTGGGGTGCCTGGGTGGCTCAGTCGGTTAAACCTCTGACTTCAGGTCACTGATCTCAGGGTTCATGAGTTCAAACCCCACATCAGGCCCTGTGCTGACAGCTCAGAGCCTGGAACCTGCTTCAGATTGTGTGTCTCCCTCTCTCTCTGCCCCTCTTTCACTTGTTCTCTCGCTCTCTCTTTCTCTCTCTCTCCCTCCCCCTCTCCCCCCCTCCCTCCCTCCCTCCCTCCCTTCCCTCCCTCCCCTCCCTCCCACTCTCACACACACACACACACACACACACACACAAGAAACACTTAAAAAAAACTAAGGTATCTTCAGATTTGTAAGGATTAAATGAAATATACATAAAGCCTTAGTTTTCCTCCTGAAGCCTTTGAATCAATTACCCTGAAGGGCTATAAAAGGAAAAAAATTTTTTTAATGTTTAGGTTTTTGAGAGGGAGCATGAGTGGGGGAGGGGCAGAGAGAAGGGGGCAGAGGATCCAAAGCAGGCTCTGCACTGACAGCAGTGAGCCCGATGTGTGGGGCTTGAACTTACCAAACTCTAAGATCATGACCTGAACCTAAGTCAGACGCTCAACCGACTGAGACACCCAGGTACCCTGGGAATTGTTAATCACATCATTTTCACAGTTTTAATTTATTGAGAGAGAAAAAACCAGCGAGGAGGGGAGGGACAGAGAGAGAGAGAGAGAGAGAAAGAGAGAATGAATCCCAGGCAGGCTCCACACTGTCAGCACAGAGCCTGACCTCAAACTCAAACTCACCAACTGTGAGATCATGACCTGAACCGAAATCAAGAGTTGGACGCTTAACCAGCTGAGCCACCTTGGTGCCCCCAATCACATCATTTTTAAACACATTCTTTTCTGTCCTTCCTCTGTTTATTCCGTATTTAAATAGTGATGGCAATAGTGTATGGTGGGTGGCATGGTGGCATCAGTGAATCCCCCTTCTCCTTCATATTTTTCTTCTAAGAGGATTAGTTATTAATCATTTGGTCTTCTTCATTTGCATCATTTAGACAATGTGTCCGTAGATTTGGGGATATTTTTAAGCTGACAGTGTCATCATCCCTGATTTTGTTTTTTTCCTTCACAGAGGATCTTCAAATGCTTCCTTAAAGGAAGATGAATATAAGGAGCCTTTGCTCTTCCATTCTGGGGACCATTACCCCTTATCTGATGGAGACTGGTCCCCTTTAGACAAGTAAGTATTTTTAAAATTTCTCCATTTGTTTAACAAAAGATATATTAAATAGGTTTTCTGTTATTTGACAGTAATGATATTTCCTATTTCTCTCATATAGGAGAACTGAATGTGTACTTTTAACACGAATATGGACCTTTTCTCTCAATTACTTTGTTCCTAAATTTGATATGATTTAACCCTCACAAAGTTAGTGTAGATCTGTGTAATCTGCATAGAATTTAGCCCTCTACAATTCTTAAATTCTGATCTTACTGTGTCAACTATTAACTGTAGACGGATAATGTGAAGAAAGGCGCAGTCACACTTTGTTCTGTGTTTAAATCCAGTTTCTCTCATGTATTGATTTTGTTCATTTAACCCATCTTTTCTGTACATTTCATCTCCTGTAAAATTATCTTTGTCATTGGTTTCTTGTGAGAATCAGTAAGGATAATGTATATAAAGTGTTTATAGAGAACCCAGCAAGTCCTCATTAGATCCTGGTTGATGTTGTTTTTATTATTATTAAAGAACTCAAATGGAAGAAATAATTTATATTCCCTTCAATAGGAGTCTTTATACTGGCTGGATAAAGTTGGTATATTCAAGCTTATATTTCCTTTAATGTGTCGAGCTCAGCAAGACTGAAGTTTCTGACTTTAAAGGCATCACATTTTTTTGTCCCTTGTTTACAGCCCCTATTCCCCAACAGCAGTGTGTCCTAAGAGTGATTCAGAGCTGGAGGTGAAACCTGCTGAGAGCCTGCTCAGATCAGAGTCCCACATGGAGTGGACGTGGGGAGGGTTCCCAGAGTCCACCAAGGTACTGATGTTCACTTGCCTGTGGAGTACGTCCAGTTAAAAACCTGTGAGGTGTCTCTGTCTTTGAGTAAAGGAGGAGTGGTGATTTCTGAGCCAGTGCCCGTGAATATAAATGATGGTAGTGCCCTCGTGTGGTCACATAAAAGAAATCCAAAGTTAACATTTTTCATAACTGCAGCAGAGGGATTCCAGCATTATATTGTGTGTTTCTAGTTAGTAATGTTGATTGTTAGTTAACATTTTAATAAGGAAAATGTCAAAGGTACCTAAAGGAAACTAGGATTTCCACACTGAAGTTTTAAATAGGAAATTGATTATGAAAACTTTTTTGCCAGCTCATAATGAAAGAAGAATTGGAAAGATACATTACTTGAGAGAGAAAATGTTTAGTCCCTGTAAGTTTATAAAAAGTATACATTTGCTTATATGTGTAATTTGCATTGATACTTGACTACCCACTTTTATGCTATTTCAACAGAGCCTTGAGGTAGTTCAAGCAGGGCTAACCTTTCATGTAGCACTCAAGTTTTCTCCCTGATAATGAACATTCTTCCTCTTGGCATCTAAAAATTGTTGTATTTCCTTAGTCTTCTCTGGTGCTTAACTCTTCATAGTACAACAGTTACAAATAGATCTCTTGTAAATATCATGATATTGAACAAAATGCAGTTATTTTTCCAGCTTCTTAATTATGAAATATGTCACACACATAAAGTAATATACTTACTGAATGTTATGAATAAAATGAATACGTTTACCTGCATCCAGATTAAGAAATAGATTATAACAGATACCTTTGAAAATAGTTTAATTTTTAAACAATTCACCTTTTTTTAGGTCAGCAAAAGAGAGAGATCTGATCATCATCCTAGGACGGCTACAATTACACCATCAGAAAATACCCACTTTCGGGTAATTCCCAGTGAGGAGAACCTCATAAGTGAAGTTGAAAAAGATGCTTCCATGGGAGAAACGGTCTGTACCATAGTGAAACCCAAACCCAGAGCCCCGTGTAAGCAGATGAGCAGTGCAACTTCTGCTGCAGAACTTCTCGAACCTCCCCTGGAGCCTCCTCAGATTTCATCTATGTTAGATGCAGACCACCTTCCTAATCCATCATTAGTGGAGGCTACCTCAGAATCAAAACCTGCAGCTAAAGTAGACTCACCATCAAAGAAGAAAGGTAATCGTTTGTTTAATTTGGCGTCAGGTACTGCAAATTTAGATGATAAATTATTTCACTGTTTCAAATGATACTCAATGGCTGCCTTTGTATTTCTACTCCCTGATCAGAACTTATCGTACAGTTGGGATCACTTATTTAATAGGGCTTCCCCGCTGCACTCCAGATGCCACTGGAGCAGGATTCTGACTTCCTCCCTGTTCTCCCCTGACTGCTGCTACTCAGTGTGCCCTTGGGAAGCACTTATTGAAAAAATTAATGAGCATGTTCAAATTAATGCATAAAATTAACCACTTTATTGACTAAACGTCAATAGAGTGAAGTGAAATCCTAAAAAATTACATGTTGAAAAAGAAATAATTGGATGAGAGAAAAATGTTTTTACCTAAAGCAGCATCTGGTTAGTTGAGGCCAGATTAAGTCCTTTTTTCTAGTAACATGGGATATAAATAAATGTATGCTAATTATTAGTGTTCTCTTTTTTTCATTGATTATTTTCCTCTAAAATAGTTAAAAGATGGGGTCCAG
This sequence comes from Panthera uncia, assembly GCF_023721935.1. Lineage (NCBI taxonomy): Eukaryota > Metazoa > Chordata > Mammalia > Carnivora > Felidae > Panthera > Panthera uncia. The sequence continues at coordinate 52,634,268 of NW_026057586.1, read as the reverse complement.
CTCTTGGCTGCTCAACAGCTGTGTCTCACTTTTGGAAAACAAGTTTAATAAATCAGAATATTCTTACTATTTAAAATATAAAGTTGTCCATTGATACTTAGTACAGTAAGAGCCAGAACATACTCATTGTCTGAACACTGGCCCTATTTTTATGGAAGTAAAGCCTTACTTAAAAATTGAAAATACCCACTGTCACATAATAGCCAAATACTGTATTCACTTTTTTAAAAATATGAACACGAAAAGTTAAATAATCACAAACTGACTTAGAAAGTACTACAGGTATGAACCTTCAGAGTCATTCAGAAATAACTTATTTAAAATAAAAGAATTTGACTGTCAGGGGTATTTGTGGCCAAATATGATCATCCAGGTAATGATCCTGCTTAACTTGTGACCTTCTTTTTTCAGAGCTCAGCACTTTTGCAACCAGAGGCCATATTCTGCTTTAAGAAATGTTAGGGAGGAAAATCTAGTTTTCAGGGTGAATGTTTTGTATTACACTAGAAAATAACAACCCCTATTGCTAGCACATAGTGACTGGAGGAAATAATGACCCTATTCCTAGCACATAATATAGGAAGTGACTAGATAGAGATCAGGACACTGAGCGGTTTCCACCATTCAGTTGGGTTCATTCTCCACCCCCACCCCTCGTTTTTTATTATGTAGTTGTATGCATCTTTGCTTCCTTCCTCGCTTTCTCTGTCTCTCCACTCACACAGATACAGTTTTTTATTGTTTAAACCATTTGAAAACATTCAAAAGCATTTTGGGATTTCACCTTTAATACTGTAAGACACATCTTCAAAGAATAAGAACACTCTCTGCATAACCACAGGACAGTTGTCATCTTGAAGAATTGATATTCATGTTTCCCCAAATGTACCAAGAAAAGCTTTTTAGCTGTTTTTCTTCCAAACCAAGATCTCATCAAGGTTTACATGTTGCATTTGTTTTTTATTAACCTTTTTCATTTAGAATGGTGCCATCCACACATGTTCCCTCACTCCTTTTTTCCCCTCTGCAACCATGATACTGACCTTTTCAAGAGTCTGGCCAGTTCTTTTGTATGCTTTCTCATGTTTTGATTGTATTTGTTAGTTTTTTTCAAGGTGACATCCCCATATTTCCTTAAACTGGAAGTTAACTCTAGAACAACACTTCCCAATAGAAATGTAATGTGAGTTGAATATTCATTTTAAATCTTCAGTCGGTTAAGTGTCCAGCTCTTGGATTTGGCTCAGGTCATGATCTCAACAGTTCGTTGGTCTGAGCCCTGCATCAGGCTCTGCACAGGCAGCACAGAGCCTACCTGGGATTCTCTCTCTCTCCCTCTGTCTCTGCCCCTTCTCCACTCAGGCTGTCTCTGTCTCTCTCAAAATAAATAAACTTTTAAATAAATAAATAAGCGAAATTAAGTATAGTAATATATTCTGAGCTAGTAAGCCCAAACAGTCACAATTTTAACATGTAATCAGTATAAAAATTGAGATATTTTACATTTTTTATAGTAAGTTTTAGAAATCTGGTGTGTGTTTTACACATTTAAAAAAAAAAATTTATGTTTGTTTATTTTTTGAGAGAGAGAAAGAGTGTGAGTGAGGAAGGGGCAGAGAGAGAGTGGGGGACACAGAATCCGAAGCAGGCTCCAGGCTCTGAGCTATCAGCACAGAGCCTGACGTGGGGCTCGAACTCACGAACTATGAGATCATGACCTGAGCCAAAGTCAGATGTTCAACCACCTGAGCCACCTAGGCACCCCCTGTGTTTTACACATTTTTTAAAACATTTTACTTTTATTCTTTAGTAAAAAAAAAAAAAAAGATAAAGCTCAAAGATATAATAAATGACTGGAGACTACGAAAAAAAATATGAGAGTTACAGAGAGGGAGGGAGGCAAGCCATGAGACTCTTAATACTGAGAACAAACCGAGGGTTGATGGGCATTGAGGAGGGCACTTGCTGGGATGAGCACTGGGTGTTGTATGGAAACCAATTTGACAATAAATTATATATATATTTTTTTTTTTTTTTTAATTTTTTTTAACGTTTATTTATTTTTGAGACAGAGAGAGAGCATGAACGGGGGAGGGTCAGAGAGAGGGAGACACAGAATCTGAAACAGGCTCCAGGCTCCGAGCTGTCAGCACAGAGCCCGACGCGGGGCTCAAACTCACGGACCGCGAGATCATGACCCGAGCTGAAGTCGGCCGCTCAACTGACTGAGCCACCCAGGCGCCCCGAAAATAAATTATATTAAAAAAAATAAAAGTAAAAAAAATTTTATATACCTCATTTTGGACTAGGACACTTAAGTGCTCAGTAGAAACATGTCACTGGTGACTTACTGTAGTGGGCAGTACAGACCTAGAGGCTTAATTAAATTTGGGTTAAACGTTGTTTATTTTTTGAGTTAAAGATTACCCATGGAATATATTGAGTACTTCATAGAGCATCTCATAATGTCCCAGTGTTAGTGATTCTAAATGTGATCACTTGTTTAAGGTGTTACCTTCCAGATTTATCCATTATAAGGGATTTTTGTCCTTTTGCAACCTGAAGGTAATTCTTGGTGATACTTTGGTACCATGTGACTTTCTAGCAACCCTTCCCTCATGGTTTTAGAATAAGGACCACTTTCTCAATGCCAGTGATTTCATCAGGTTTGGTCATGCTTATTTATACTGTAAGAAAACGTTATCATCAAATATAAATAAATGACTTAGGAGCTAGGATTATTCATGTAATAGCAGATGAAGGAATAAGCATATGTTTAGGCACCTGGATGGCTCAGTCGGTTGAGCATCTGACTCTTGATTTTGGATTAGGTCATGATCTCACGGTTTGTGGGTTTGAGCCCCATGTCTGCTTCTGTGCTTACAGTGCAGAGCCTGCTTGGGATCTCTCTCTCTGCCCTTCTCTGCTCATGTTCTCATTGTCTCTCTCATGTTCTGTCTCTTGTGTTCTCTCTTTTCTTCTTCTTCTTCTTCTTCTTCTTCTTCTTCTTCTTTCTTCTTCTTCTTCCTTCTTCCTTCTTCTTCTTCTTCTTCTTCTTCTTCTTCTTCTTCTCTCTCTCTCTCTCTCTCTCTCTCTCTCTGTCTCTCAATAAACTTAAAGTTAGTTGAGGCACCTGGGTGGTTCAGTCGGTTAAGTGTCCAACTTCAGCTTAGGTCATAATCTCAGGTTCGTGAGTTCGAGCCCTGTGTCAGGCTCTGTGCTGACAGCTTGGAACCTGATTCAGATCTGTGTCTCCCTCTCTCTCTCTGCTCCTCCCCTGCTCACACTCTCTCTCTCTCAAATATAAACATTAAAAAAAACTTTTTTTAGTTTAGCATATGTTTATCGTGCAACTGTACGTGTGTAACACCGAATTTCTCCTTCTTTGGCATGGATGGTTGAGAACCAACACGTAGGAAAACATTAGTTGACACCTTTAAAAATAAAACGCTGTTTGAATCATGATTGGTCTTATCGTTTGCAAACCTTTGTTTTGTAGCAGAGTTGTAAATGAAGAATAATTTAAATTCTTACCTCCAGTGTGTTTTTCTTATAAAAAATAGGTGTCCACAAGAGAAGCCAACACCAAGGACCTGATGATATTTACCTGGATGACTTAAAGGCTCTAGAACCTGAAGTTGCAGCCCTCTACTTCCCTAAAAGGTACTGTATTTCTTAGATGTTGAAAGGTGGATAGCTGTGAAATATAATGGCTATATCTAGGGCAAAACACTGAGAAAAAAGAGCAAAGTGATGATGACCTTTACCCAAGTTGGATGATTGCTTCAGATTTGGGGAAATTGAGAAATTGTGTGGTGTTTGAACTGTAGTGATATGAAACGAATAATTTACCTGTTTATGAAGAAAGTTTTAGTACAGTGAGAAAAGGTGCATTACTTAAGTCTGTGTAAGGGTGTACCAATGGTTATGACTTCAGACTAGCAAATCTTATGGTCATTAATACAAACTGAACATGTTGGGGGAAATTCGTTAGCATTATTTCATTTATTATGTGTTTTAAAGGTAATAATATCTTTACTCAAAAACATTTTACAAAGAATGTCCTCACTCCTTCAGTGAGTCTGAGCTCCCAGGCTTTTTGTGAACTTGGGCTGGGCCTCTTGGGTCCCCATTTCCAGTTGACCTGTACACCCCACATTCCCTAGACCCCTTACCGTTTGTCACCCTTTCTTCTCCCCTCTCAGTTTCCCCCTTTTGAATAACTAAAACCTCAGATATGCTGTATTTGTACTGTTTTCCTAAGTTTATTTCCATCCTTCAGGATATTCTATTATAGGACTCTGTGATTACAAAAAACAATTTACTTTTCCCATAGAAAGTATGGTTTGAAATACTGAGCCATAGGCACATATTATTAAGCACTTCTAAGTAAATTATTGAAAAACTTGTTATGTTTTTAGTTAAAATAGAAACATGGGGTTAATACGAAGATATTTAAATTTTTTATGGATATTTTTAGAAGGTCCTTAAAACACCTTCCTAGCTCTCTGCCCTAAATTTGTCTCAAAATATCTTCTTCACATAAAGGAATAGTTGGGTTTTTAAGGTGAAAGAATTGGAAGTGCTCCAATTTTTTTTTTTTCAATAAGAAAGTTAAAATGTAAGCTATACTAGAATTATCACCTTCTTTCACATTTCCCAGTCCTTTATTAGTGTTCCAAAGATCAAGTTCTTAGTTTCCCCTTTAAAAAATGGGGAGTAATTAATAAATTTAAAATGAGAATAACTCATGCAATAGAACCTTACTGTGCTCTATAAATTTGACTGCCTAATGTCATCACCTGTTCACCAAATTAGCTTATTCCCTCCTGACCCTACTGAACAAATTATTTCTGGAGATGTTTCGTAAATACTTAAAGATACTAAGACTGTTGTAAGGCTTCTAAGCATTTGTTTTGTTAATCGTCCCGATCCTGTCATCTTGACTAAGTATCCAGTATTAATAATTATAGCTAAACTTCAGTCTAAACCACATCACTCCTTTGGATTTGGTGACATGTTGAGTCAGATGGCCTCCTCCATCTATTTAGGGGTCACTTTGCTTTGGATCACGCTAACTGCTCTGACAAAACACAGGACCTCAGTGGCTTACCACAATAGAAATGTATTTCTTGGTCATGTGCTATTCCAGTGCTGGTGTTTGGTGGGAGGCACCTTGCACACAAGGATTCGGGAGCATAAGCTTTCTTCCATCTTGAGGCTCCACCATTCCCTTAGGGCCAAGACTGGGAAAAGAGGGAGGCTCACACAGGGGAGTTTTCAGGGGCTAGGCTTGGGAAGGGCACAGCACACCCCTCTGTCCACATCCAAAAAGTCAGTCATGGTCATGTGGCCACACCTCACTATAAGGGGACCTAGCCATGGGCCCAGGAGAAAGAGGAAACACATCACAGTCTTCTGTTCATGTTTTCCCCGGGGTCATCCCTGCCCCCTGACTCCATAACTGCTGCTTTATGTTGGCGTTTTCACCATTTCCAGTAAGAACATTCTGTTGATCTAATTAATTTCAGTATTGTGGTATGAGTGTGCATGGCTACTAAAAAAGAAAATTTTCAGACACCTAAATCTTTCATTGGTTCAAATGCAAAACATAATAGCTTTGGAAACTGCTCTCTATTTATGACCTGTCTGTACCTTGCTGCCACCTACTGCTCAAAATTTGAAGGTTTTTTTTTCCCTAAAGGTCATAAAACTTTGATGGATCATATTAAGTAGGCTGGCTTTTTGAATAAAACAAAAGAATTTGAAACTTCTAGAACATTTTTTCAACATGACATTAAGTATCCTTTCAAAGGGTGTAGAGCAGTAAACATTCATGAATAGGAAACTTAAGGTACCATTTCCTTGTTCTTTTGGATTGAGATTTATGCTCCATTACAAAGTTTCCCTTAGGATCATCTTCTAAAACCTGGCTTCTGTGCCCTAACATCAAGAAAAATGAAAATACTGAATAACTTCACCTTTTTAGTCCTAACCCTTGCTAGTTAGTGTAACAATAGTTTATTTCCAGTTTATTTCTCAAAATGTTTTCAAGGTAGGTCTACCATCCTGAGAATTTTCTCTTGCTTAATTTCTTTGTTCTATTTTGTGAAGTAACAGTTGAATTTAGAAAGGTCTAGACAACCCTGAACTACAGTAATTTTCTACAGGATGTGTACAGTACCACAGCTTTTTCTAGGAGGTTAGGATCAAAGGTTTCCAAACATCAGATTTTTCTTAATTACTCTGTCATTTTCATCATGGAAATGTAAATAAATGGTTATGACTCTTGGAATCCTTTAATTAAAATCAAAAAGGCTGTAGTTGAAAAGTTTGTCTTATTGTGAATGGCTGTAGTGATTTTTGTGACCTGTTTACTGTATTCACAGTTAATTCCTCAGCAGTGCTATTAAGTTATTTTTAATGTCATTTGTGATAGAGTCTAAACTCTAAGGAAAGCTGTGTCTTTAGGTCAATCTGTTCCTTTTTTTAAGGGGATATATTATTTGGTTCAAGCCCTCAGAGAACCCTGTAGTAAGCCAGGAATACAAGAAGTTGTAATAAGGCAAATCCTTTTCTCCCCATCCCCTGCCCACAGTGAATCGGACCCTGGCTCCCGGCAGTGGCCTGAGTCTGACACGCTCTCTGGCTCCCAGTCCCCACAGTCCGTTGGAAGTGCGGCTGCAGATAGCGGCACCGAGTGCCTCTCAGATTCTGCCATGGACTTGCCTGATGTCACCCTCTCTCTTTGTGGGGGTCTCAGTGAGAACGGAGAAATTTCCAAAGGTACGCTGGGCAATCATGCCCCTGTCTTCACTGGAGAAAGCAGCCTGGTCATTACTTGATAGAAAACTTGCTGTTCAGCCACTTCGGGGTAATTAAATTCTTTAACGATCTTGTGCAGGTAACAGGTATCTCCCTTTAATGTCAGATAGCTCCTCATTTAAGGTACCTCATATGGGGTGACCTTACATATAAATGGCTCGAGTAAGTTCATGTGCCTCGAAGGCTCTCATTTCACGTGGAGAGGTGGAGAATTCTCAGGCTGCCCTGTTTGTGGAGCAGCCAGGGTCAGCTCATGCTGTGTCCCACTTTCTCATCTGTAAAGTTGAAATGTGTGTGGACTGGGGCCCAGCTGCCCTCCTGGAAAGCACTGAGGCTTAGATATGAGAGTAGGGCTGAAGTTGTGGAAAATTAATTGTCCACTGAGGAAATAGTCTTTCCGGCAAAAAGTAGAAGGGGTTACTTTCTGTCTCAATCTTGAGACTTGGCCCTGGAAAGTATAGTTGCTCAAGAGAAAGGAAGAAGCTTAGCAGAGGCAATTCAGAGGACTCCATGGTGGGGTGAGCACTCGGGTGTATCTTTCCCCAAGTTCTTTGGCCTTTTTGGTTTTACCTTCCTTTGTACCTAAACTCTTCTTAATATTATCTCAGTTTGGCTGGTGGCCTTTGATTGACTGTCCTCTAAGGAAAGAGTTTCCTTCCACAACTAGTATCATCTTTTGTCTTCTCTCCCCCTCAGAGCAGCTGAAGGCCTGAGTTTGGCAGACTTGGTGCCTGAGAGTCATAATTGTGCTTTCCTGAATCCTTCTCTTTTTCAGGTCACAAGGTGCTCATTTTGCCTCTTCTCCATCTCTTAATTCTATTTGTTTTATTTTTTGCAAGAAATTAAGAGCAGGTTATAGTCAATAGCTCTTAATCCTCATAAGTCTTCATCTTAAAAAATACAAGTTGGGGGTGGAATGGAAAGTACACAGTTCTATAAACCATAAAATATACACTTAAAATTCTGGGTACTTAGGTAGAGTTTGTTATTGGAGGAGGCAGAAATGGCAAGTAAACGTAAATAATCTACAAATCACCAGGAGGAACAGTCCTAGCGAGAAATTTCCCTGTTAGCCTTGATCTGCTAGCGTGCAGATTTAGGAACACAGCACACAAATTCACGCAGAATCCTCATTCATTTCTCAAGAACTTGGGGTTCATTTCTTGGCTGATCCTAAGCCATAGTCTGGTGTGTATTTATTAGGTTTTTTTTTTTCTCCAAGCAATTGTAAAATGTTTTGATTGTTTTTCCTAATGTAGCATGCCCTGACAGCTGTAAGATCCCCATGAATATTCCCTAGTTATGCAGTTGCCTGCCTGCCAGTAATGTTTGTCTTTGTTAAGAATGAAACTACAGTTTTCATTAATTCTAGAGAATGTGTGTGCACACGTGTGTATCTTCCTTTTTCTCTCTCTGGCCACATGTATAGTCTGTTTTCCTGAAATTCTGTGGCATATCCCTTTTTCCTGTGTTGTTTTTTGTTGTTGTGGTTTTGTTTTTTGTTTTTAATTGTGGGAGGAGTGGTAGAAGAGGGGAAGGATAGAAAAAGGAAGTGTTCTTTATTGTCCTGGATAAAAAAAAATGATATTTTGCTTTTGATGAATATAAAAAAAGTTTTTTTAAAGGACGCATTTTATCCTTTAGATCCTTCAACGCAGAGTATTGTGATATTCTCATTTAGAAATTTACATAATATCTAACCAAAGGATCATTATTTTACATTGCAGAAAAATTCATGGAGCATATCATTACTTATCATGAATTTGCAGAAAACCCTGGACTTATCGACAATCCTAACCTTGTAATACGGATCTATAACCGGTAAATACTCCTGCTTTCATAATTGCTAAATACTCTTCCAGGGTTTTTTTTCAAAGTGCTCTTTTTAACTGTTCTAGTTTTCTTGTTATAAAATGTGCCATCACATATAAATGAGCTAGTGGGCAGTGACTTTGAAATGAAAATGATGCCTCAGCCTTTTTTTCTTTTTTTTTTTTTTTTTCAATGAAGCATTGAAATGTTATTCTGTCTTATAGATTTTACTACTTCTCTGCTCAGAGAAGTTTGGCTTGAAGCAGAGATCATTCATGTGGGGAAAAAATTTAGCTGATCATCTCTTCATTGAAAAGAATAAGAAATTTCATGTTGTTTCTGTGCCCCCATCCTCTCCTCTTTTTTCCTCCTTCCCTTCCTCTCTACCCCCTTCTCTTCTCTCTCCCTCTCTCCCTTCTCTGTGTGATGGTTTTACACAATTTATTTCTCACAGTTACTATAACTGGGCTTTGGCTGCTCCCATGATCCTTAGCTTGCAAGTATTCCAGAAGAGTCTGCCGAAGGTAAGATGATCCACCATTTGTTTTCTAAGTATCTACAACATATGGTATTTAGAAAAATTCATATGTGCACACTTCTAAACTAGATACTACTCAAAGTTTTATTTAAAATCAATTTAACATTCTAGCACCTGGCACCCAGGTGGCTCAGTTGGTTTAGTGTCTGACTTCATTCAGCTCAGGTCATGATCTCACAGTTGGTGAGTTGGAGCAACATAAAAAAAAAAAAAGTTTTTAATAAAATTAGATTAATATTACAGAAGATCCAAAGATTTTTTATGTGCCCACTCAAATTATCTCATGCCCCAAATCTAGGAAATTTGCTGGGCTGCCATATCTTTGTCATTTTTATTAGATGTTTATACTGGTTTCTGGTTGGGTATAAAAGTTGAGAGATTTGATTGTTAGCTAAATATGGAATGCATGAAAAGGAATTCCTCTCATTAATATGGAAAGAAGCAGCGGGACGAGGGTGATGTGCCCACCAGAAGTGTGATGTTAGCGTGATTGGATAAGATATGTCTAATAAGCCTGTGATATAGAACCTGAAGATTTGTTCTAAATCTGTCAGCGCAGTTGGTCCTCATAACTCATGAGAACATGTTTTCCAGTGGTAGAGAAATGAGAGCAGCACCTACCAGCCCCCTGCTCCTGTTTAGCCAGACCACTCAGTCTCATCCCATAGAACTGCTGCAAAGCCATGCTACCACAAAAGAGGACTGTCCATCTGTCAGAGGTGTTACAAACTCTGGAGGAGTTCAGAGGTGTAGAGAATGTTGCTCACATTCCATAATAAGGCACTGTCCTGCAGGGGGATGATAGAAAGCAGTTGGGTGTTTTGTGACTGACAGATGACTAGACTGACCCAAATTGATTGTTTCCAGGCCACAGTCGAGTCCTGGGTCAAAGATAAGATGCCAAAGAAATCTGGTCGCTGGTGGTTTTGGCGTAAGAGAGAAAGCATGGCCAAACAGGTAACGGACCCGGAGAGGTAATTTTTTTCCATGGGCTGAAAAGAAGCAAATTTTTCATTTTTTCAAAAAACATTTTTGCCAAGCACAAGAAAATCAATTTGGGCTTATAATACTGTCTTACGGTAATTATAGCCACCATTTATGAACAGTTTGATGTGCAGGTACTATGCTAGATGCTTTATGTTCATTACCCTTCACCTTTACTACAGCCCTTCAGTATAGATGTTTGAGTTCCCATTTTACAAGTAAAGAAGCTAGGGCACGAAGAGGTGAGGTGAGTTGACCAAACACGCATAACGGTGAAGGACGGAGCTACGGTTTGGCCAAGGGTTCAGCTCCAAAGCCTCTTTCCCTTTGCCCACTCACTATATTACCTTCCAGACAGAAGCAAGAGCTTGTTCTCCTACTGAACAGCGGGCGGCATGGGGGCCCTCTGTTCTGTAGTACTGGTGTCCCTGGAGCAGACCGAATGAATGTGGACCAGTTGTATTATAGTCTGTGACTTGAAATGGTGCTCTTTTAAAAGTTTTTACTTCTGGGGCACCTGGGAGGCTCTGTCAATTGAGCGTCCAACTCTTGATTTGGGCTCAGGTCATAATCTCACAGTTCATGAGTTTGAGCCCTACATCGGGCTCTGCAATGACAGTACAGAGCCTGCCTCGGATTCTCTCTCCCTCTCTCTCTCTGCCCCTCCCCTGCTCTTGCTCTTCCTCAAAATAAGTAAATAAACTTTAAAAAAAATTCTTAATTGTTTTGTAGTGAACAGCTTTTGCATAACAGCATATGACTTCTGTCTCAGATTTCTGTCCTTTGGCTCAAAGTAGAGAAAGGCTGTTTCTTAAGCATTTTTAAGTTAGGGATTCAGAAAACCATTTTGCTTATTGCTCGAGAGGGCTGCTGATAAATTTTTACCTGTCAGTCTCTGGGGGCAGGTGGGGAATAATTGCACATCGCCATTGCTGTCTTGTTGTTTTAGCTGCCAGAGGCCAAGGAAGGAAAATCCGAGGTACCGCCAACCAGTGACCTGCCATCAAGTGCAAAGGAGCCAGCCAGTGGCAGGTGGGGCACCCTGTTCTTCCTCCAGACTCACAGCACTTGCTCACTCACTCACTGCTTTTTAGCCATTGTATTCAAGCTGATTTTGACAATTTTGATTAATTTTTGGTCAGAAACTTCTTTCTCATAGGGACAACCATGACCATAAGTGGCTTGTTTGTGCCACTCAGCAGATAATTTCTGCTTTTCTAAAAATTATAATCAGTTTAGAGGAGTAAATACACCCATCACTGCTTTTTAAATGCCTTGCTCCCATCCTGGAGCCATGGAATCAGATGCCTGTAAAATGGAGGCCTCTGGGAAAGGGATCTTGAGGAGTCCTAAGATGTGCTATCCTCGGTGTCTCTGCCCTCTAGCTTCCTATCCGACACAAAAGGGAGACACAAAAGAATTTCAGAGGAAGCCTAGTGGGCTCAGTTGATAAAGCATGCAACTCTTGATCTCGGGGTCATGAGTTAGAGCCCCACAGTGGGGTAGAAATTTCTTTAAATTAGGGGCACCTGGGTGGTTTAGTTGGTTGAACATCTAACTCTTGGTTTTGGCGCAGGTCATGATCTCACAGTTGCGGGTTGGAGTCCCAGGCTGGGCATGGAGCCTATTTAAGATTCTCTCTCCTTCTCCCTCTGCCCCAGCCCCACCCCTACTCACATGAGTATGCACTCTACCTAAAAAAAAAACAAAAACAAAAACAAAAAACAAAATTAGTGTGGGTCCTTTTCATTCTTGGAAAATGTAGCCCCTCTTGGATATTTGTATTGGCTGGCCCTGAAAGGAGGTGCCACTATGCACCTTGTTCTCATTTCTGCTCTTCTTCTACTTGCCCAGCCAGATTTTTTCCTTCTCCTCCTGCTCCAGCTCTTTAATTCAGCTGCTGGTCTGAGCCTGAGCTTTCATTTTCTTGCTCTTTACCCTCTTCTTTCAAAGGGGGTTTATAGGGCACTTGGGTAGCTCAGTCCATTAAGCATCTGACTCTTGATTTCAGCTCACAGTTTGTGAGATTGAGCCCCAAGTTAGGCTCTACACTGACACCATGGAGCCTGCTTGGGATTCTCTCCCTCTGTCCCTCTCTCTCTCCACCTTCCCCCCACCCCCTCGCTCTCGTTTGTACTCTCTCTCAAAATAAATATTTTTTTTAAAGGAAGGGTATATAGAATCCTTTTTATTAGTTTTTTAAATTTGTATAAGCAATTATATTTTCTACAGTTTGTTATCTTTTGAAATGTACGTTATCTTTTCAACAAGAGTCAGTAGACCTAGTGGCATTCACTGGTCATAGCAGAAAATAATCAGTCATAGCCAGACTGCTGGCTAATCATGAGAGGGAGAAGGTGGCCTTCTCCCTTCATGATGTGAATACTCAGGCACTGGAAATCGAGTGAACAACTCTTCCCATCCCCGGAATGGATTTAGGATCTCTTTTGTTTCCTTGATCCTAAAGAAAAGCTCTTGTCATTAAAATGCCCTGCTGCCTCTTCAGTAACTGGATTGCTGTTGATAGGCCGGCTGAGGATGACTCATCCAGTGATGAAGGGTCACAGGAGCTCGAAGAATCCATCAAAGTGGACCCTGTTCCCACAGAGCCCCCAAGCCATGGCAGCACAACCTCCTATAAAAAGTCTCTTCGACTCTCTTCAGACCAAATTGTGAGTCCTGTGTGATCCGTGTGGATCCATTCAGATTACTTTAGTAACTGTTTAATTGGACATGCTTCTTGCACCACCTCAGACTTCCTACTTCAGTCTCTGAGAGTGAACCAACAGATAAGTATTTTTAACTTTCTTCCCGACTTCGGCTCAGGTCATGATCTCGCGGTCCGTGAGTTCGAGCCCCGCGTCCGGCTCTGTGCTGACAGCTCGGAGCCTGGAGCCTGTTTCCCATTCTGTGTCTCCCTCTCTCTGACCCTCCCCCATTCATGCTCTGTCTCTCTCTGTCTCAAAAATAAATAAACATTAAAAAAATTAAAAAAAAAAAAAAAATGGGGCGCCTGGGTGGCGCCCAGGCCATCACTTTTTTTTTTTTTTTTTAGGAGCCACAACAACAGAGAAATGTCATTTTCTTACTTAAATGCAGTTTCCTTTTTCCTGTTGGTTTCCCATTCCCTTTCACACATTTTCAGTGTGAAATGGTCTCGCTGTGCCCTAGGGCGGTCGGGTGTGGAGGAAGAGCAGAGACATTTGGTTTTTTGGAGAATCAGAAAAATTTCTTAGAATTCCAAAACACCATTCAGGCAGTGGCTCCCTCAGCTTCTTGTGAACAAGCTGTGCACGCAGCACTGGGCTGTGTGTGTGCCAGCACAAGAGAAACCATCCTGCCTTGAGCTGACGCCCTGAAACACTGGTGGTAGTTTGTAAATATTCAGACCCTGTTGAGAATTGTATGTTTTCAGCTCATTTTTTTCTCTTATAGTAATCATATTTATGTATTTCTTTCCATTCCTTATACATTTCTGCCATATATATATATATATATATATATATATATGTATACACACACGCACACATATGTGTATATATGTATGTACACATACATACATATATTTCAGAGATTAGGAGATTAGAATTTTTTTTCACTTAACATGATACCTTTGTAATCTCTCCGTGACTACATATTAATGGAAACTGACTTAGTTGCACATAATTTCATCAAAGTGATACACCATGAATTTTCAAAATTCTCCCTTTATGATTTTCTTTATTCTCTTACTTTTTATAAAAGGCAAAACTGAAGCTCCAAGATGGCCCAAATGATGTTGTGTTTAGTATTACAACCCAATATCAAGGTACCTGCCGGTGTGCAGGGACCATTTACCTGTGGAACTGGAATGACAAGATCATCATCTCTGATATTGACGGAACAATAACCAAGTAAGCACGAGCCCATGGTGGGTGGCAGGGAGGAGATAGGTACAGGTCACTGTGCAATGGGGGGCAGGAGTGGGGGAATCCCTCCTTGACCACCATCAGGAAGTGTTTTAAACTACATACATGGAGACTTGAACACAGAGGTCACACGTGGTCACACACAGGATCATTCTGTGGATGGAGGAGATGGGTGGAGCTGTACAAATTAACATCAGAAACTTTTAGCAAGATTTAGTTATGTAGTCTCTAAGTTCTGGCATTAAAATTAAAAAAAAAAAAAACTGTTGAGATTAGGGAGAAGAAAAAGAGGATGTGTTGCGAATTATCTCTGAAAATGAACATCTGGCTCTTGTGTCTGATTCTATTTTTAGAAATTCTTCTGTGAGTATGCAGGGGACTGCCTCACTGCTATGCAAGCTGTGACAAAATCACCCTTGTAGATTATATTGTCCCCACACTCTGCCTCTACTCAGTGGTTTTTGGCAGCTGGTATTTAAATAGGCAAACACTTGGCTGTATATGCTTCGTTTTCTGATACCTTTTCCTATTTCTACCCTCTCAGGTCTGATGCTTTGGGGCAGATTCTTCCACAGCTGGGTAAAGACTGGACTCATCAGGGTATAGCAAAGCTCTACCATTCCATCAATGAGTAGGTATCTTGTCCCACATGGCCACGTACTCAAGTGAGCTAGAATTTTGCTTTAAGAACTACAGAAAAATGGCATACATCAGTCCATGGAAATCGTGTCTTCATGATCCAGCTATTCCTGCTTTCCTTTCCTGTAGCCTCATACAAAGAAAAGTGTCAGCCGCCATTTCTGGAACATGAGCTGTGTATCAGTCCTTGCGTTACATGTTTAACCTATACCTCTCATCCTCACAGTGCTAGGAGTTTGAGGCACTACTTATATATATCTGTGGTTATAGTTATCATTGGGGGGTTAAGTTTTAACAGAAGAGCCAGATTTACATTTTTTTTATTGGGTTTGCTTTGTTGTTGTTGTTTAAGAGAACAAGTAGGAGGGAGGGATAGAGAGAGAATCTGAAGCAGGCTCCACACCCAGCACAGAGTCCAAGGCGGGACTCGATCTCACAACCCTGAGATCATGACCTGAGCCGAAACCAAAAGTCGGACACTCAAAAATCAAAAGCCACTTCGTTGCCCCTAATTGGATATTTTTTAATTGGATTTCACTGAGTAGGTAATACTTGCATGCATGGGGTCACCCATGGGGTCCTCTCTGTTGGGGCAACAGAGAAAACAGTGCTGTGGCCTTTGTGGGACCATAATCCATATGAGTTAAATTGATTTGAAAATTTAGTGTCTTGGGGCGCCTGGGTGGCTCATTCGGTTAAATGTCTGACTTTGGCTCAGCTCATGAGCTCACAGTTTGCAAGTTTGAGCCTCGCATTGGGCTCTGTGCTGACAGCTCGGAGCCTGGGGCCTGCTTCAGATTCTGTGTCTCCCTCTCTCTCTGCCTCTCCCTCCCTCATGTTAGCTCGCTCTCTCTCTCTCTCTCTCTCTCAAAAATAAATATTAAAAAAAAAAAGGAAAAAGAAAACTTAGTGTCTTAAGCATTAGTTGAGAATGCCATAGTATGAAAATTGTATGTCTGTTACCCATGATTTGCTCCTTGTCTTACAGAATGGTTTGCATTCTACAAATTGTCTTTATAAATGAGATCCTTTGCATCTTTCCTTTATGCAGATAACTTAAAGATAGTCCAGGGTTTTTGTTCCGTAATCTGACTTTCATTGACTGGTTGCTGAAGATATATCAGTATTTATAAATTTAGCATAATCCCTAGTTGCATATATCCCCATTTTTCCCTATGATGTTTTCTATGGAGAAGTGAGATCTTTATAATCCTAACTACTTTCCTTATTAAATTCAAGAATTTGATTTTCACAACAAACGAAGGGAACTTTATTTGGATCTTTTAAAAGAATAGTGCCTTTTTTTTTTTTCCATTTTTGCCAGAGTGTGTGTTTCTAAACAGGATGTTTCTTTCTTCTTTTCTTTCAGGAATGGCTACAAGTTTCTGTATTGCTCCGCCCGTGCCATCGGCATGGCCGACATGACCCGTGGCTACCTGCACTGGGTCAATGACAAGGGCACAATCTTGCCTCGGGGCCCTCTGATGTTATCCCCTAGCAGCTTGTTCTCTGCCTTCCACAGGTACACCTTCTGTGTGTGCATGCGTGTGTGTGCACATGTGTGGGTGCATGCGCCTGCTCGCACTGGGGGAAAGGGTCTGAATGGGGAAGTTGGAGGTCAAGCTCATCGTAAGGGTCTGTATCTGATTCTGAGCTTCGGCATTTCTTGGTTCTTTGGCTCCCCCAGACCCAGAGCATTCTAACTCAGAGCTCATCCTAGTCCGGTCAAACACAGTCCAAAAATCAAGCTGTCACGTTTTCTCCTTCCCTAAACACCATCAGTCAGAGTCTTAGTCTTTCTTGACTGGCAAAGGAAGAGAAAGAAAGATACCAGTTACAAAATATTTTAAGAAATGAGTGATTGTGAGCACTAAAATCTTTTCAGGATCACATACCAGGAAAAACTACCATTTCAGATTTGGTCATTGTATTTGTACTTTTTTTTTCTCCCTAGGGAAGTGATAGAAAAGAAACCAGAGAAATTCAAAATAGAGTGTCTAAATGATATCAAGAATCTGTTTACCCCCTCTAAGCAGCCCTTCTATGCCGCCTTTGGAAACCGTCCAAATGTAAGTGTGTAGCCTTTGGTATGGTGGGTAAAATTCAGAGGCGTGTATTTTTTAGGGTACAGCCTGGATATAATTGTCAAACCAATTGTATAAACAGAATGAATGTTCTGCTAAACGGGTTTTCATTTATCTGTTCCAAATTTCTGCTGTTGGGTCCTGTAGGACATCTGCCCTAGAGTTTTGGTGTATGAGAAAGGGCACTTTCTCTTTGTTTTTATGGCTTTGATTCCATCTCCTCGGGCAGTCCTGACTCCTGTGCAAGTGGTTCTAAGCCATGTCCTTGGATCCACCCCAGAGAGTGCTCCGCCTTCGCAAAAGCTTCCCGGCCTGCCTACCCACACACGGGCCCTCAGTTTCCAGGCGTGCGGAAGGTGTTGCCACCTGGCCTCTGTCAGGCAGCAGGGCCCCTCTCCTGTTCCAGGGCCCCTGGCGTCTGTCAGCCCCCAGTTTTCTGACTCCGAGTGCCCTTGGGTTTGGCCCCACTCTTTCAGTTTGTCTCAAGTTCAGTTTTAGCAGTGGCAGAGGGACACTGTGCCTGCGCCACGTGTTCCCAAGACAGCCTTGTGTTCATACTGTTTTTCTGGCTCACAAGGAACCAGAGAAACATCTCCTGATTTCTTCTCTCATAATCACCTTATTTAATGTTTTCTTCTGCAGGATGTCTATGCTTACACGCAAGTTGGAGTTCCAGACTGCAGAATATTCACCGTGAACCCCAAGGGTGAATTAATACAAGAAAGGACCAAAGGAAACAAGTCATCGTAAGTGTGCTCCTCCTCCTCATCCCGCCGCCCGGCAGCGAGGGGTGGAGTTGGGAACAGAGGTTCTGAGGATCAGGCCCAGCTCGAAATATCAGTAGTGTACCTGTCTGTTGGAGGCTTTCCTCTTTGCCTGGGTGTGTCCTTCTCTGTAATAGTGTCTGTACTGGGATCACTGACAATTTTAGACTTCGAAGAGGAAGGCTATGTCCTGGGAAGGGATGCATGCCCATCTCAGATCCTACTGCTTTGAGGAATCTCTGTAACTAGCTTCACGACGTGCAATCCTGTGCTCTTACATCAATTTCAGAGTAACACTTTGTGCGTTTTTCCCCCAATCCCTTCTCTTAGGTATCACAGACTGAGCGAGCTCGTGGAGCACGTGTTCCCACTTCTCAATAAGGAACAGAATTCTGCCTTTCCGTGCCCAGAGTTCAGCTCCTTCTGCTACTGGCGAGACCCGATCCCCAAAGTGGACCTGGACGACCTGGCGTGAAATGGCACCTCCAGGGGCGATCCTCCGTCACTCGCCTCACAGCAAGGGAAGGTGACCAGCACTTCTGCTGGACAGAGGACACTGGGCTACCCTCCAAGCCACAGGTGCAGAATGGGACTTAATGCTGACAGCCAGGCACCAGCAGGCACAGGGAGAGCTCCTGAAGTTGGAACTGCTGTCATCCTTCCCCTTCCCAGGCCTGGCAGAGCTGTGGCTCAGTGCCCTGGGCAAGCGGGCAGGGGAGGACTCGGACCTGACCTTGGAGGCCTGGGCTCCTATCACTGGTCGTCCTCATACACGCGCTGTGTCAAGTGTGTGCTGGTGCTTCTTTAACTGAATAATTTAAAAGGAAGAAAAAAGAAGCTAAATAAGAGTGGACAAAAAAAATGTATAAAGTAAAAGTGTTATCGTTTCCACTGGGCAGTTGAGAGCGTTTCTCTCTAAAACCAGGGCTTTCTTTATGGGATCAGGGTCCACTGAGCTGCCAAAGGTCCAGTTAGTGATTGATGTTGGTTCACACCGCCTATGCACATTTCTTCTGTGGGCGCCTCCTTCCCTCCTGTGGTGAGACAAGACACCTGCTCAGGCGGGCTGCTCTGGACAGGGGCCCAGGCCACCGTCCCAGCCCCACAGATGTGGGCTTCTGGGGAAGGAAAGTCCCTTAGATCACCGTCCCTTCAGCTGTGGACAAAGCCAGGACAGACAGGTGTTGCTGGGCCTGCTTGGTGCCTGTAGGAAGAGTACTGCCAACAGCAGAAGTAGATTGAACAAGTAACTGATCTGTTTTCAGAGAGGCCTTAGAAATGCAAATACATACTTGTGTGGGGTTCCGGGAGAGTCCTTTGCTCTGCCTGCAGCTCAGTTTCTCCGCCTGGTTGTAATGAGACATGTCAGTCTCAGAACAGCACCGGGGGAGGGTTCTGCCCCATCAGCCCCTCCAGAACTGGGAGCCTCAGTGTCAATAGTCACCTCAGTGTTCGAAGCCAGAGAACTGTTGGAGAGAAGGATTCTGTACACACGCAGGCCTCAGCTGGGAGGGAAGCGGTGAGCCGAGTTCCAGAGCAGCGAGGGGACCTGCAGATCCAGGCGCCCGCTGGGGATGGTTTCCTGTCCCCCCCCCCCCCCCCCCCCCGCCCCCAGCGCTTGCCCATACTTGTACTGTGGCACTCGCCCCCCCCCCCCATTTTAGTTGGCCCCACCCCAGTGATAGTGATCTAGAGACGGAGAAATGGGAGTAGTTATTTTTCCAGATTGGAGAGTCGAAGTCCTTTGAGTTCAGCTGTTTCTCCCAGCGCTGTTGGATGCGGTGACAATGGTAGAGTCCCCTGAACGCAGTTCTCAGTGGCAGAACCTGGAGGCACGTGTTCCCAGAGGAGGAATGACACCTGCTTCTTCCAATGCAAACCTGCCCACCTTAAACAGTTCAAAGACTAATTGTTTAATGAGTTTATTTATGTACAGTAGGTTAGGCAAACTAGGTTATGTTTATATGAAATTCTGCCCAGTTAGCGAATCAAAATCCTGGCAGAGCAGCGTGCCGCTATTGATCTCATAGACGCCACAGCGTGTCCCCCCCATGTTGGCTTTAGAGGGAGAACATGAGCTTTAGTAGGGCTTCTCTGCACATGCACGGTACAGAAAATCTTCTATACCTTCTGTAGTGCTTTTCAGGTTGTCCTTTAAAGAGTTTTTGATTAGACAGTTTTTTTCCCTTGATAAGCTCTTGCCTCTGGACACACAGGCTTTGTCAAGGTCCAGGCCAGGAACCCGGGTCTCCCAGCTGTGTGCTGAGGGTGGCAGACTCCTCTGTCCCCGGTGTCCATAAGCACTAGACTTTGTCATTTTGTTGCTGCAGATTGATCGATCCAGTGGGTACGTTTGCTAATTAACGTGAGTCTTTTTCCTTATTTAAAAGGAGTCCCTCTTGCTGAAAGTAGATTACTATCACTATAGTGTTCTGAAAGTATTAAGTTTGTGCTGAAACCCATTGCCATTTGGTACAAATGACATTTGTTCTTTCTGTGAAAGAGCGTTACCCTCGAGTGTGTTTGTACACAGACCCTTACGATAGTGAGTTAATGAAGAAGCGTTAGCCTCGCGCTGCTTTCGGTGATGGGTGGTATCACGGGGTGATTGCAAGCTGATCGGGCTTTTCTAAGTCGTTCTCTAGGTTCCCCTGGTGAAACGGCCTTGGCCCGTCTCCCTCTCTCCAGTTCACCCTGACTTGAGTATTTGTCTTGATGCCCATGTGCTGAAGAAGCTTGTCTGGTTGTGTTGTCGACATCTGCGTCTCTGGCAGGCATTAGGAAGTGCACGTGCAGGCCCGGAGCTTGCACACTTAGCCCCCCTGCGTGAGGACTGTGTTTGCTGTGTTTTAAAACCATCTGCATAGTTTCCAACTGGAGAAAGAAAAAACTTCCTAGTGTGATGTCCTAAATGAAAGCTGCTGATAATCACTGGGAGAACAGCCAGGAACAACAGCTACGTGACTGGAAAGTGCCTGTGCCCTGTAGGGACTGCGTGTGGCCCTTTCGGACTTCATTGTTGAAGGTGTGAGCAAGACCTTTTAAAATCAGGTAGAAAGTAAATGCTTTCTAGTAAATGCTAGTTGGTGAAAACAAACTCTTCCAGGAAATTTTATCATCTTTTTAAGTTACTGTGGGAAGCCTTGTTTTCCTCTGCTTTAGAACATGCTGTGTTTAATGAAACCGGTTAAAAATGGAGTTTTTGTTTAAAGTAAGTGCTCTTTCCAGGTGAAAACTAGTTTTTTTGGTTTGTTTTGAAGGTAAGAAAGGGAGGGGGTAACTTTGTTGTTTTAATTTAATAATTACATTCAGTCTATGATGAAGTATTTGATTATTAGCAATGCCACTAACAATTTTTGAGTTGTCAGAAATTACTTGTAAACATCAGTACAGTACTCAGTCACGGCAAAGACAGTTATCCTAAGATAAATGGCTCATATTTTGGTGCAGTGTTTGATGTTCAAAACAGAATGTTACAACAATAAACAAACGTAAACTGAGTGCATTGGACTCCTTCCTTCAGAGGACATTTAAACCGTATTCTCTGTACTCTTGCCAGAAATTGATAATTTCCATAAATTAGCATTTTGATCTTTGCTGACACTTAAATTTGTCTACAGAAAGGACTTCTTTTTGGTGCTTATTTTTATAAAACCTGACTCTAAAAGTGCGGCTGCACCCACAGGAACCAACCTCTCTGGCTTTGTACGTTCTGCCAGAGAATAATTCATTCATACATATGTAATTCCTGGTGTGTCCGCACTGGCATCCTCTAGACTGCTGCCCCCTCAGCCCTTCAGGGGTCCCCTGGGAGACCTGCTCTGAGCCTTCGCCACCCCACCTTTCACTAGACCCTCCCTCAAGGTGAGTACCACTTAGCACTCCTGATGTTTTCATCAGCCTAGGAGAGTCCAAGTGATCTTGGATCAAAAACCACATCCACGTACTATTTAAATATCTTTTTGTCCCCTCAGATTGCTGGCCCTACCAGGTGCAGCATACGCTGGACACGAATCCCAAAGCCCTCCTCGAGAGCCTGCCTTCAAGTATGGCAGAGCTATTCATTTCATGCTTCTTCACCTTGACGGGAGGGCAGGACAGGGTGAGGGGACAGAGGGTCTTGGGGATGTACTTGGGGAATAGAAAGAAAGTGCTCGGAGGGAGATTGACTGTAAGGAACCGGCTTCTAGTGCCTGGGGGCAGAGCAGCATGGGCTTCTTCCTGCAGCCCTGAAGAGTGCAGCCTTTTTCCTTACCTTGAGGATAGGACAGTGTAGGGGGGGAAAGGAACTTGTTTAGAAAGTGGACATGGATATGTACGATGCCATGTTTTAGATCTGCAAGCGTGGATTGGGTCTGTCTCCCTGATTGCAAACCCTTCTTTCAAACCGCAGATCACTCGTGAGACCACTCGAAAGATGATCGGGTCACTGAGAAAGCTGAATCAATGCGCTACCATGGAAATAATTTCAAATGCAGTGGGTGTTGATTTGCACTCTTTATTTGTGGTTAATCATTTAAATGAGGCCATTTGTTAATGTTGGGGGGGGTGGGGTCCCAGTCCTGTCTCTGTTTAAGTGCCCTGACCTTTTCCTCGGCAACAGCACCTTTGAGAAGTCATTTTCTGGTACCTGATTGCATCCTGGGCATGATTCCTAGCTTAAAGCCTGTCAGCTCCTGGAAGGGGCTGCTCCAGAGCTCCCAGGGTCCTGAGCTTGGCCAGCCTTGCGGTTTCCCTCAGTACAGAGGACGGCCTTTTCCTTTTTGAAAGATGCTGTGTTCTGAGAAGAAACTTCTGAGTTTTCATTTATTTTATCTTGAAGTAAATGCAGGACCTGCTGTCATTAGACTTCATTTATCTTGCCTATCTTGGATACAGAGAGCTGAAATGTACCTTTTTTGGTAAATGAGTCAGTCTGCACTGAGAGAAGAGGACCAAGTTTTTGGCGCTCTAGACAACCATCTACGGAGTAGAAAGAATGGTCCCTGTCTCCCTTCTGTCTGGCCTGTCTTTCCAGCTGCTGAGCATTTGTCCCCTTTGGCGATAAGGTCTTTACAGGGAGGTGTGAGGGAGAGAGGGCTAAAGTATGTGCACGTGCCAGCTGGGTTTTCCTGAAATGCTCCACTGCATTGGGTTTTTTTTCCATGAGTCATGTCTAGGTCGGCCGGTGATACAGCCACCGTTAGCCAATTCCCCAGCTGTGGAAACAGGGAAGGAGAGTGCCCCTCCCCCCAACTCCTGGATAGAGAGATCCAGATTTTAAAGTCCTAAAACCACAAACCTGAAATTCTTGGGTCACTTCTGCTTACCTGGGGGAAGGGGATGAGGAAGAAGGCTCCTTTCCGAAGTGTCCAGGGGCCACCCTATCATCTCATTTGCAAGCAGGCCTAGAAACTCACAGAATTTTTACAGCATATGAGAGTATCCTGGGTGGCTGAATCAGGTAAGCGTCTGACTTTGGCTCAGCTCATCTCACAGTTCATGAGTTTGAGCCCCGCATCGGGCTCTGCTGACAGCTCAGAGCCTGGAGCCTGCTTTGGATTCTGTCTCCCTCTCTGCCCTTCCCCCTCTCATGCTCTGTCTCGCTCAAAAATATACAATAAACATTAAAAAATAAATTAAAAAAAAAGAGTATCCAGTGGCTTGATTTCAGGCCCAGGAAACTTGTTTCTATGATCTACAACTTTCCCTGGGACTCTAGGCGACTTGCCTCTCCCAGGGGCACTTGATTGGCCAACAGATTTTACCAGCCTGATGAGCAGAGACCACCTAAAGCTAAGAGTCTTGTGTCCTAGGGGTTTCTGTGGCTGCAGATAAAGGAGCAATGTGCCTGGGCTTCCCTGGAACAGAATGTGCTCTCCATGGGAAGATGCCTGCTTTTCTCCGATGATCTCAGCTTTCAGCGTGTGATCAGTTTTATGTTGGGCCTGTTGTTGCCGGGGAACCCGCAAGTCTGTAAAGCCGCATCTGCTGTGAGCTGAGCCGTGCAGTGAGCGATCTCATTGAGTCGGCCAGCTGCTGATTAGATGTGAATTTTAAGCATCCCCTAGAGGAGCCCCTCTTTAGCTGCAGAGATCACAGGGGGGCCTTGACCTCTAAGCACATCTGGTTTGTCTTTACAAGCAAAAATCAACCCCCAAGTATATAGCTTGGATAGTGAGGGGTAACAGTGATATGGCTGAGATTTATTCAAGCTTACTTTCTACAAGCATAAAAAAATTACCTTTCTGCAGTTTGCTTTTTAGCAACTCTCAGTCCATAAGGCACCAGACTGGAGTAACCTGAAGTGGTTTTTCATCTTTATTGACACTCCCTGTCTTTGCACTTCAAATGTACATGTCATTCAAGGAGCCCCACGAGCTGCACAAGCCCCCTGTGCCTTCCTTCACAGCTGGGCATGGGCCCAAGTGAGCGGTGCCAACCAGCCCTGGGACAGCCCACCCTGGAGACCTGAGGTCTCTGGGGTGGCACGTGCCACCTTGGCACTTCAGTGCATCTGAACTTCTCTCCTGCAGGCAGTGTAAATGCAGACTGCGTCCACAGGAACCACTTTGCCGGCCCGCCGCCTCTCAGCCCTGCAGCCCAGCAGCTCTTCTCCATCAGCAAGATCCTGGCAAAGGATCTGGGCAGCAGATTAAGCTCCGCGGTTAGCACCCAACGTGCCCGGCACAGGCTCTGTGAGCGAAGCCGCAGGGGAGGCCCCAGCTCCTCAGGTGTCCAGTCGGAATGACAGAAGGTGGTGGCCCCATCAGGCACATGTGTCCTCACCACCTGCCTGGGAACTCTCGGGTGTGTGGCCTCAGCAGCCAGGTAAGGTCTGTATCTTGGGGGAGGTGTTGGGGAGTCTGCAGAAAATTAGACCAGTGCTCCAGTTAACATACATAATAAACTGCATATATTAAAGCTTCCCAGTTCTCACAACTATCTTTCCTCTTCCCTTTCCCCAGGCACCCTAGAGGTGAGAAAGGAAAGGATATAAGAAAACCCCACTAAACGTGGAGTACATTTCATCAAAGTCCGTGTGAGCCAAGCGGCCCCCAGTCACCACGATGTTGACACCATCTCCTGCCTTCAAGTGCACGATGAGGTGGAACGCCCCTGGGCCCCCACAAGTGTGTAGAGCCCCCTGGGGCCGGTGGTATTCCAGGAATTCCCTCTTGTAGCCGGCTGTATGCAGCTGGGCCACACTGGCATTGGAGACCGACAGGACAGCTTCCACGTACGCGTCCCTCTCAGGAGTGAGGGTGGCTGTGATCAGGTAGCGCCCATCGTATGGAGCCGTGAAGATCCCTGGGAGGATGAAGGCAGGCACTTGTCACACCATCACAGGACCTTTGTGACAGGTTATCGGTTAACCCAGATTTGGGGAACTAACCATCTCTGTCCAGGACTGTCCCAGGAGACCCAACGGGGAGAGGTGGTCACCCAACCTCTAGAAGATAGGTTGCCCTGAGGGGACGTACCCCCTTTCTGTACTCGCACCTGCCCTCCACCGACCCAATGACAGACTCCTTAGCTGGCCCAGTCCTCACTGTGACACCCCCTGTCTTCTGCTTGGAACATCCAGGAGAGGACAAATCTTGCAAAACTCCCAGGATGTGCTCTGATGACTAGAACTCTCACCTACGCCCGGAGGAGCCGTCAGAATAACCTTCCCCATGCTGTCATGCGGTGAGCACGGAGAGGACCACCCACCCTTGCTGGAAGAGAGTTCAGCTGCTTTAACACTCCTGGCGATGGGGTACACACCAGCTTCAGCAGTGCTATGTGCACGGCGCAGGTATGAAGACGCAGGGTCCGCTCCTACCTCACCCGAGGTTTAGTGGGGAAGCAGCAGCTGCCCAGATCCTGGTTGCATTTTGGGAGTTTCCTCCATCATTGAGAGCACCCCAGGGCCAACTTAGAATAAGCCTCACAACCTGTGTGCTGGGCACGACATCCACAAAATGCCTGAGTTGCCTCCTGAGGAGGCAAGAGCAAAAAGAACCCATAAAGTTTGTCACTAACCCAGGGAGAGGCCACAGCCAGCCCTCCTCACTTGGAAGAGCCAGTCCCCCTGCACGGGATCAGTGTACAGGTGGCATCCATTTGTGGCCAAAAATAAGCAGGCATTCACTGAGCCAGTGGCCCACAGGTTCTGAGCCTGGGGAAGCAGGGGAGGTGGTGGTTGGAGGGAGGGGGATGGCATGAGGAAGGGTACATGGGTTGGTAGATAGACCCATTTGCAAAGCAGCAACTGTAGATGCCCCAAAGCCACAAGGGTCGGAGCCTACACCAAATGTTGGTGGGAGCAGCCACTTCCATGGGCTGTGGGGAGGGCTAGGCATGGACCCCGACCACAGGCCAAGAGTGACAGAATGGAGGGCCCAGGAGCCGAGAAGGAATCTTGTGGACTGCCCTGAAAAATGGTCAGAAACTGCCAGGCCCTGTTGCTCCCTTCCTCAGCTTTTAATGACAAGTAAGATAAAGCTGCACAAGTCTTCCTGAGGCACCAGAACGCACGGCCTCCTACACCGCTTAGAGACTGCCTGTGGGGAGGCCTCACTCGGGGTCACCCAGAATGTGAAAGAAATGTCAGTCACCATCTCTGCTTGCAAACGTCACCTGACCCGTCAGGGTGGACAAGCTGTCCCCACCACCCAGGCAGCATGGGGTGAGGGCCCCAGGGGGAACCTGAGCTTGTGGAGAAAGTGAAGGTCTCTGAAAGCAGAGTCTCTTCCCACACCCCAGCCTGGAGAACAGTAGAGTCCTGAGCTTGACTCCAGTTGGCCTGGAGGACCCCGAGTTCCTTTCCCAAGTTCCGTAGGTAACTTTTATGCTCACTAAAACCTAAGCCTTGTCCTAGGAACAGTGGGATTTAGCTAGATGGTGGCCAGGCAGGACAAACACGAGAGTGAGGCCCAAAATCTCTGCCTGTTCCATCCACCCCTTGTAACCTTCCTGACCTCCTCCTGCCCTCACACCTCTGCAGTTCCTCAGGGAGGACTTCTGTGGGCACCGCAGCATGCTGGCACTTGATGGGATCAGAGATGGGCCTCCCCAGCTCTGTGAGCTACTCAGGAAAGGTGACTGGGCCCTCGGCACAAGCCCCTGGGTCCTGCTTTACCCTGCCCCAGCCACACCTGGAGCTGTGCTTCCCTCCAGGAAGTGGGGCCCTGACACGCCTTCCCCTTATAGAGGAGACAAGATGCCCATGTCTGGCCTTTCAGGAAGGAAGGCTCTCACTTCAGTCCCCGGGGACAAAGATGGACAGAAGCCCAGGCACAGGTGTGGTGGGAAGGAGGAAGCCAGGAACCCAGGGTGACCTCCGTTGTCATTGTACTGATAATCTGGGCGACAAGACAGATGCTGCAGCCAGGACCCAGGCCCACAGCTAAAGCAGTTCTATTCCAGAGCAGGAGACCCCGCAACCGGGTCCGGTCCCTTCAGGAAGGAGTGCTGTCACCCTTTTTGGCTCTGTTAATGAGCCACGAGCCACTGAAGGAGACAGGGCAGGGGTGGGCTTTCCCCCATCCTGTCCCGGGGTGTTGGGACAATAGATGCTTAGGAAGAAGACCTCCCCAGGGCTTGGAGGACAGCGGGGAGGGGCCAGGGTGCAGTCAGTGGTAGGCAGAGTCTAACAACAGTGCCAAGGACTGGTATGCTGCTCTCATGACTAGAAAAGGTCACTGCACATTCACCCACCCACCCTGCAGCCTGGCAGCTGCAAACTTCTTCACCTAAAACTCCACAAATCAGGGGAGGAGCAACAGGGGCCAACTGGTCCCTCAGGCACCCACAGCTGCTCAGGCACCTCGGGCGTGGCGTCCCCACCCCGCCTACAGGACAGGGGGCCCGCTGGCATGTGGAGACTATGCACCGCCTCAGAACTCACCAGTGTCGGGGTTGTACACGTCCCCGTCATTTACCAGCACTTTGTTAAAGAGGACGACACCCCCATCGCTGGGGAAAGGCTTCTGGGTGAGCCCCGCAGAGAAAGACACCAGAGAAGGCGCTGGAGTCCCTGGAGCAGAGAGGACATGAAGTATTCACAGGGGTCAGGTTGCGCCAGTCTGGAGAGGCAGCCTCACGGTGCTGTTTGGCCTTAAGGTGGCAAAGCACTGTGGGACACAGGGCCAGGCCGGTCCTCGTCGGGTCGGTGGTGGGGACGGTGAGCAGCAGGACAAGCACTGTCTGGGAGTGGACATGTGAGACCCTGTGACACTGTGTGTGTGAGTGTCGGGGGCTCGTGGCAGGAACAGGAAGCTAGGCACAGCCACACCAGGCAGAGACCCAGCCAGTAAGCCTCACCACCAACTCCATGGGCTGGGAAGATGTGTGAGGGAAAAGTCCTAGTCTCAGGCATGACTCAGACCCTCTCTGAGGAGCAAATCTTGGCGGGGGCCTGAGTCCCGTCAGCAGAGGTCTGTCCCTCGGCTGGTGGGCACAAAAGAGCTGGGCCGGGCCTCCACCCACGCTAATAGCTCAGAGGGAGGAGGCCGGACACGCAGGGGAGGGGCAGAGGCCACCGAGGAGAACCAGCCTCCCACCAAGGTCTCCCAGCAGACGTACCTGGGGAGGCCACAGGAGGTGAGCTGGGATATCCTGAAAAACAAAATGGGAGTGGGACATCAAACAGGAGCTCCTCTGTTTCTCCCGGCTCCTCCCACTGTTCTCCTTTAACTAGACCTAGAGCAAGAGCGCCCCTCCCAAGCTGCCCTCCCAGAAATGGGCACAGCTGTACCCCCACTGTGCCTGCTTCCTCACTAGCCCCCTCTCACAGGGCAGAGAAGGTCCGTCAGGGCAAGCTGGCTGGGGGGATCCGAGAAGAAAGTGAGGCTGGACGAGTGTTTGATGGATGCATGGGAGGGGGCGGAAGCATGGATGGACAGGCAAATGCACAGCCCCAAGGAGTATAAACATCCCTAATGCGTATCCTCCTGGGAAAGGCATGTTTTTGGGGGGAGCCCTGTGATCTCTGCAGCTTGGGGTGGCTGAGCAGGAACAAAGGAAGAGAACGGCTAAGGGCAAAGGTGTCTCCTTGTGTTCCCAGCATTGACCCTGCCTGCCTGGCAGCCGTGGTCCTTCGGGGATTTTGGAACTCGCACCCGGAAAGACCCTGCAGCAGACCCCCTAAGGCTCAGGCTGCCCCTCCATCTAGTGTCACCCCCACCACTTGGAGGTGCCCAGCCGCAGGGCCCTTACCTGGTGCTCCTGCAAAGCCCTCGGCACTGGGGATGGGTCCCTGCCCCGTCTGGCCATCCACTCCTTGGGGCAGGCCCCGCCCTGACACGCCCATCCTCCCTGGAGGCCCGGCCTCTCCAGTCTCCATAATGACCCCAGTGGAGCCAGGCAGGAAGGGCAGCCCCGTCCAGCGCGGCCATGCTGGTGGGGGCAGTGGCTGCAGGGGTCTCTTGGGTAGGACAGGCTGCTGGCCTGTGGGCGGACGTTTTCCAGGGTCCTCAGGAAGCGGGGGAGCACTTGGCCTCGGCAGAGGGGTTGGCTTGGGATGAGAGGCCTCCGTGGGGGCCTCCACTGGCCCTGGGTGGGAGGGCCTTCCAGGCACCTGTGGGGCCTTCCCTCGCGGTGGGGGCTGCGTTGCTTCTGAGGGCTCCTCCGCTGGGCATTTGGAAAATGGAGAGAAATATGCAGGATTAAAAACCTCAGACTTGACTGCTCAGCCACAGGCGCCTCTGTGAGATTCGATGGGCTGGGCCCCCTGTGAAGATGTGGGCTTGGTGGCTGTCCCCAAAGCATCAAGAGTCACGGGCACTGCCTTGGGCCAGCACAGAGCAGCCACCACAGTGTGGGGGCAGCATGCCTCACGGCTTCAGAAGGGAGCCACAGGTCAAGCTGCCCTCGGGTCACCCAGGAGCCGATAAGAAGAGCCATGGGGACCCCCTGCACAGGGGCGGAGTGGGGGGAGATTTTCAGCCTTCCTTTCTACACAGTAGTAATGCTCTCCAAAACAGCACCATTCTTGGCCCCAGCACCAAAACTTCTGATTTCAGCACATGATGATACCCTGGATATATCACAAATTACTGAAAGGGACCTGCTGATCCCAACCAACAAATGTTCTCCCAAACCAGCTAGTGTTGGGGTCACTGTGGGTGGCTCCACAAGCTGGGACCCTGCCGAGAGCAGCAGATGCCACAGTGACCCCAGCTGGTGTTAGGGCGCTTAAGCCACCTCAGCAGCAGGCACAGAAACACCCAGCACCTCTTGCCACAGCCTTATCACCAACTAAGGGGATTTCCACGGGAGGAAGTTTCTGATTCACATTTCCCTGCCCTCATGGGAGGGCACTGTGACACAGCCAGGAAGCGGCTGCTCCTTCCTCCTATGAATACATTCCTGGAACCAGCCTTCCACGAAGGCTTCCTGAGGGCCCACCCAACTTTTCAGTCTGTGTGGTACCTGCAGTGTGCCCAGGTTCCAAAGCTATACAATTAATGTCCAGGCAAAATCAGTGATTGCATTTTGACCCACTGTCTAGTTTTGAAACTCGCTAAGATAACTACAGTAATCAAACACATGCTCCCCTCCCCTTCCGCCACAGAGCCAGGTTGCTTACCCACCTCCGGCCCCCAAGGGAGGCTATTTCTCAAACAGCCTTTCCTGACCAGTGCTCCATGAGAGACTTCAGCCCTACTGAGAATGATTCACCACTTCCTCAGTAGTCCCAAAGATAATCCAGAGCTAACACCTAGATGCAGAGAAGAGAATTCATGTGGTTCTGTGGAATAGCATCAGGCCTTAATTCTCTTCAGAACCACCACTGAGAAGGGCTGGGTTAGATAGAAACTGAGGCAGGTGGACTAAAGACATGTGGACACCAGCCACAGTGGAGGACAGGAGTATGAGAACATGGAAACGCGAAGTCTACGCATTGAATCAAGAAGCTCCCAGCCCCCATTTCCTGCTCACACCCAGGACGCCTACTTATTTATAGCTTAGGTTGGGGATAGGGAGAATCTTCAAAATGACCCTGTAAGAAACCCACCAGCATAAAATCTTATCCAGTGCCTCACCTTTAAATGTGAACCATAGTCAAGATCACTTGATGTACAGAAAACCTCTGATAAGAAAGATCAAAACAAGCCAACCAACGTACCAATGAAAAGGAACTCTGAGGAAACACACAATGCAAGAAAATAAAGAGGTAAAACCCTCAAACAGAAGACACAGTCCAAGATGCAAGAATACATTGGTATAAGAAAGGCATAATCAGAGGCACCTGTGTGTCTCAGTTGAGCATCGGGCTCTCTGCTGTCAGTGCAGAACCTGCTTTGGATCCTCTGTCTCCCTTTCTTCCCCTCCCCCATTCACATGTGTGCCCACATGTTCTCTCTCTCAAAACATTTTTTAAAAAGACATAATCAGAGAATAAGGATGAGCCTTTGCTGATAAAAATATTCTTGCCAAAAATAAGCAAATTCTATGAAAGAGTTGGTAGATAAAAGCAAGGAAATCTTTCAGAAGGTAGGACAGGAAGGCATGGGGCACCTGGATGGCTCAGTTAAGCGGTCAACTCTTGGTTTCAGCTCAGGTTATGACCTCACAGCTTTGGGGGTTTAAGCCCTGAGTGCAGAGCCTGCTTGGGATATTCTCTCTCTCTCTCTCTCTCTCTCTCTCTCTCTCTTTTTCCCCACTTGCACTGTCTCAAAGAAAGAAAGGGATGGAGACAGGGACGGAGAGGAAGGAAGGAGAAAATGAGAAAGAAAGAACTTAAAAAAAAAAAAAAGGTAGGACAAGACAAAATAATGGACATCAGGAAGGAAACAATAAGAAATCTTTCCTGAAAAAAAAATCAGAAAAACTGGGACATAGGATGATGAGGTGGTAAGGCAAGAATTATCAAATTCTCACACATACACACCATTTTATTTCAGCAAAATTATTGAATAAAAGACCTAAACCAAGATCTATTCCGAGCACTGAGGAAAAGGGGAGATCCTACAAGCTTTCAGGAAAAAAAAATTAAAGTGTGACTTCAAATCCAAAAGGCATCATCAGGTTTGTCAATAACAGTACTAGAAACTAGAAGACAAAAGAACAAGGTCTTCAAATTTTGAGGGAGAAATTGTTAACCTTGAATTCTATACCCAACCAAAATATCTATCAATTATGATTCAAGAATAGGTATTTTCAGACATGCAATAAAAAAAATAAATAAACGATCAGCCCCCCCTCCCCCCACCTTTTAAGGCTATTTATTTTGAGAGAGTAAAAGTAAGCAGGGGCAGAGAGAGACGGAGGGAGAGAATCCCAAGCAGGCTCTGTGCTGACAGCACAGAGCCCGATATGGGGCTCAAACTCACAAACTGCTAGATCATGACCTGAGCCAAAAACCAAGAGTCAGATGCTTAACTGACTGAACCACCCAGGTACCCCTCAGGCCCCTTTTCTTAAAAAGTTTAGAAAACATACTCCACCGAAACAAACCATACAAAAAAGAAACATAAAAAAAAAAAAAAAAAAAAAAAGTTCAAGACAGGAGAGAGGTTCAAGAAATTTCTAGGATGGTAGTGAAAGAAGTTTCAAATTGAAGTCCTTTAGCAAGTCCAGAGAATAAACAGTCCAGATTGGAGCAAAAAGAGAACTCCAGAAGGGAGGTCATGAATTCAAAAAACAAAAAAATGATCTGATACTTTTTATGGTATAGAAAATTATATTGAGAGGGTATCCTAGGGTAAGAGGAATCCAAAATAGATACGTAAAATCTAGCAAATAATACACTACTACTAATTCAAAGAAAAGCAAAACAAAAAGCAACATAATCATATTCAGCTGTACTGAGCTATTTAGCTCATAACAGCATAAATATTGGCGACTGATTGGCTATTGATAACAGCATAAATACTGGCTATTGTGGTAAATTCTAGTGGGAGGTGGGGAGGAGGGGAAGCAGGGGAGATATAAGCAAGCCTAATATATAAACTAATGCCTACAGCTGCTACATGATATATATAATGTCTAAATACTACATATATAATATCTGTATAAAGAGAAATCTAAAAGTAATAAATGAATTTAGAAACCTAGAGGTAAATGTCAGGGGAAAACAGCCAAAAGAATTGCACATGGCTGCCTCTGGGAAGCTAGAAGTGCCGGGGACGGGGGGGCCAGGGCCTGGTTTTATTATGAATCTCTCTGTACTATTTTATATTTTATAAAACGTACTTGCAGAAGACCCTCCCTTGCGTCTACCCTTGCCATCCAGAGAAACGCACCTGCCTGCACTCTGGGTGGGTCCTCCCTTCCCTCCTCCTCACAGGGAGCCCCTGGCTCAGAGCCCTTCCTCCCAGCTGGCCTGTCTTCCCTCTGGGGGCTGCCCCATCCACTCCCTCAGGCCTCTTTCCTTGCCCCCACGGCTCCTGCCCTTTAGTCCAAGTGTATGGGTCTCCATCCAAAATTTAAAAGTAAACACGTCTCCTCCGTCCTCAGTGGACTGCAGTCAGCAAAGTACAAGCCCCTCACACTGGTCCTTATTTTCTTACCTGTTCCTACCGCACCCTCCAAACCACCGCTCTTCCTCTGAAAGCCACCGCTTTTTTTCAGAGGTTCTCCCGGACCCCCCCGCCCAGGCGCTGTCATATTCATTCACTCCCTCCCTCCCTCCCTCCCTCTCTCTCCTCAAAAATCTGCAATCATCTTCCAGTGCTTATAAAATCCAATCAAATCTCCTCTGACATCCTGAGTCCCTGCCACCTGCTCCACCTCCTCCTGCACCCTCCGTGTCCTCACTGGTGCCCAGCCCTCCTCTGAGCTTCCCTGGCCACACGCCTTTGCTTTCAGTGTTTACGCTGCCTAAAACAGCCTCTTCCAGCACCCTCACTTCAGTCCCGGTTCGGAGACCACCCGCTCCGGGACGCCATCGTGGATTAGCCCAATAGAGCTTGAATAGTCCTGCCTCTGAACCTTGAGGCCCTTTGAGCCTCGGAGGGCTCTTTCAATTTTTTACTATTGTTCCTGTCATGCTGGATGATGAGCAGTTGAGGACACATTTTAATGATCTTTTGTCCCCAGGGTTTGGCATAGGGCCTGGTACACGACACTGCCGACATTTAAGGGTGTGGTGAATGAATGAAGGCTGGAAGGAGGGCAGGCATCATGGGCCACACCTTACCAGCCATTACCTTAGGCATCCTAATTCTGCCAAAAAATCATTGTCGTTCTGGGGCCAAATAGGGTAATGCTGGTACACAGAGATGGTGAAGGCTCTTTTATGTCCATCACTCCCTCAACACTCAGGTTTATCACACGCGGTGGAAGGCAGAAGGAAAAGAATGGACAAATATTTCCCTTGGGCCAAATATCCCCCCCCCCCCCCCCCCATCTCCATGGCGAGCACACCCATGCCTGGCCGGGGGCAACTGACTGCTCCGAGACAACCTGTCACCTCACGCAATGCTGCCCTGGGTGCAGTCATTTCCCCCAGCCCCTGCTCCCCCATCTCATGCCAGGTGTTTCCAATGTATACGCATTTGTTACAAAGCTGTAACACAGACTGGACAGCATTTTGCTCATTCTGGAAAGATCACTCCTGGCAGCGGATGGCTTTCTGAACTCAACATGTGTTTCCAATTCAGAGAATGACCATTTGAACCGCGTTCCCCCGGAGAGCCCAGAGTTGCTGCCCTTGTGGTTAAGGCGTGAGGCTCACGCAGGAAGGGACGGCGCGGCCCCACGGGTGCTGCCTCGGGTCGGGAACCTGCCCCAGGCTCCAGTCCTGATGCGCCCGTGTGGCCTCAGGCAGGGCCACAGCCTTCCCCCCGAAGACGGAGAGGGACCCGGGGAGGGAAGGCCGCTGCTTCTCCTCTAGAGTCTATCTTACTAAAAGCCAATTTCGACTTCACTGCAACAAAGACCTGCCGAAGAAAATCCGCCCTAATCCTCGAGCTGCTAAGAACGTGTGTCTGGCTCCCCTGACAGGCTGTCTCTGCCTCCTGTCAGGGAGGCCTGAAGGGAGGCCGGCGGCCACGGGAAAGTAAACTGCAAGCATGAGGGCCCTTAGGTGTGCCTGGCAGCGTGGTGGGGTCTTGTTACACTGCCAGAGGCCGGGGGACAGACGGTGACCCCGGGTGTCAGAGGCTGTGCCCGGGACCCCGGCCGTGCAAAAGCCACTGACCCCTCCTACCTCAACCACCCCGTCCATTAAACGGGCGGCTCCACGGCGCCCTCTCGTCAACCAGGCAGAACTGGGTGCCAGCGAGACAGAGCGAGGGCGCCCGTGCTCATCCCTAACGGGGACACACGGCGCAGGCGCGAAGTCCGGCTGAGGGGGCATCCGATCTCCCGGGAAGCCGGGGTGCACCTGCAGGCCACAGCCGGCAACAACGCGACCTCCTTCCCGGGGGCCATCAAGACTTGGGATTTCTACAAAAATCCTTCCAAACGCCGACGTGCGTCCGGCAAAGCCGGTAGACGGTCACACTGTGCGCCCATGAGAATGGGGCTGCCTGGAGGAAGCGGCTGCTCCTGCTCCCCGCAGAAAGGCTGAGGCGCAAGGGCAAGGGCGGCGGAGGCGCGGGGGTGGAGGGCCGCAGGTGTGCTCAGGGCTGAGGAGTCAACCTACAGAAAACCGGACTTGTTCTGACGACACCTGAAGGGAAACCAGGTCTTCGCGGGAATGACTCTACTCGGAGCAAATGGTGACCCGGAAGCTGTTGTGGTTTGGGCTGGAACGAAAGAAAGCCTCAGCGCCTACGAGGAGGGCTGTGTTGCTTACACCACGGAGGGGACAATGAGTCCCCACGTGACCCACACAAGCAGCCCCGGAATCGGGCTAAACAGCGAAAACGGCTCTGCATTTCTGAAAAGTACAACCTAGAGAACACGGAGATACAGACAGCTGTACAAATACATCCGAAGTGGGAAGGAATCTGCAATCACAGAATCTCAGGGTTGGGTGGGCAGGGGTTCTCACCTAGCTGAGCCTCAGCATCGCTTGGGAATTTTTTTGTTGTAGAATTTCACAACCTGATTCTAAAATCTCTGCGGAACCGCACAGGGTCTACACTCCCCGGTTTTAAGACCTACGGCAAAGCTGCATACTCAAGACTAGAGCATGTCTCAACAACTACAACAGAGTCCCCAGGTGAACTAGCACACACGCTGTCCACGTTTGTTGCTGGTGCGGTGTCCAAGTCATGGCTTTCCTTCTCTCTCCTCTTCTTTCCTCCTTGTTTCTCCCCTTCTTTTGGGCACAGTTCTCCCTGGGTGGTTATATCCTGCTGCCTTTGAGGTGGCCTTCCTTCTTCTTCTGGGACCAGAGCTAGGGGGGTTTGTTTTGTTTTAATAACAAATTTAATTGCAAGTTCCTGGGTCTCACCTCATCCCTGTTGAGTAGGAATCTCCTGAGTGAGCCCAGGAGTTCTTATTTTTCTAAAGCTCCCAGAGGATTTTTGCATGCAGCTATGGGACACCTCAGCCCTGAGAATACCATGGTTCTAAATTCAATGGTTAAGATGCAGAAAGGCAGCCGCAACTTACCCCCACCAAAGGGCATTACGAACCCCAGATGCCCGCAGGGTGTAAGGGAGCACATTGCAGGGGTCAGGATGGTCTGAGTATATGCAGTTTATTTTAGACGTTAATTATTTCTAAAACCCTGACTTGGTCCATCATGCCATCTTGGACCTAAACTGGCCCAAACCCAGCCGATTTCAAGTTGAGGGCATGACTGTGGCATCAGGCCACTCTTCCCCTGGCCAGGTTTTATGGTTAAATATTTAGAAAATCCATGCTTTTTCATTCTTGTAGCAGAGCTTGAATTAAGCAACTTGATAAAGATGGGATTCCTAAATCTCTAACACAACTAAATGAAATGTTGTGCTTAGTATAATTCAAGTTATAAGAGAAACAGCCCTCAGACTTGAGCAGAAGAGGGGGGGGGGGGAGATTTGAAAAAGGAAGTGATACTCCTGTCACTAGAGTCTGTTGAAACAACATCATGGCATCTAGGCGGGCATGTCCCTTCTTGGAACAGTGACGTAGGGAAAGAGAGCTTCCCTGATGCACAGAAATATTCCTCTGCCCACCATCTCCACCCAGCGGGAGCCCCAGGTGTTTTAACACCAGGAAGTCCCCTCTCTCCTACTGTAAGCAGAAATGCTGGAGTCCAGCCAGGGCTCAGCGTCTGTGTCACACAAGAAGGCTGGGATGTGCCGGCTGTCAGAGAGGGCAGCCAGCCACAGCCTTGCTGACAACGCTCGTTACAGGCCAGGGCAGTCCTCAGGCCCAGGCAGGAAAAGACACCTTTCACTCATGCAGGGAGCAGACCCTGGAGCTGCCCGCCACAGAGGAACTCCTGCCCCACAAGATGCTGACCAAGGGAAATGGAGGGGGTGCTGGCCAGAAGCACAGTGCCCCACCCACGCATGACAATGGGAGTGAGCGTGCCCAGGCAGACAGCCAAACCGTTATGGCCACATCAGACAGAAGGACAAAGGACTTAAGAACCACCTTGTCATTTGGAACCTAACTTATCCCCAAGTGCTGAGCTCTTTTTTTTTTTTAATGTTTATTTTTTAGAGAGAGAGAGTGAGCGTGAGTGGGAGAGGGGCAGAGAAAGGGGGACAGAGGATCTGAAGCAGGCTCTGTACTGACAGCAGAGAGCTTGGTGTATTGCTCGAACTCACGAACCGTGAGATCATGACCTGAGCCGAAGTTGGACGCTTAACTGACTGAACTGCCCAAGTACCCCAGTGCTGAGCCTCTTGTCAACAAAAGTATTTGAATGTGAATCCTGAATGCCAGGGAGAGGAGATTTCTAGGCTTTTTACACTTTCTACTTGCCCCCCAATTTAAAGAAAAAGAAAGGTAAAGTGAGAAAACCCCCTATCTAGAGCTATCTAGAGCATTCCACAGAGCAGCCAGGAGCCGGACACCCAAGGGTCTCCATCCATGTCTGCTGTGTGAACAGGCTGCTCAGACTCCTTTGAGGCTGGATGCCTGGGGGGTTTGTAGGAAGAAAAAGGGAGAAAAGTGCAGCCATGAGCAGATTAAACATTATAGGGGTCAGAGGTTTAAAATAATAGGTAATACTGATTGAATAAATACGAGGGGCCAGGCACTATTTAATACTCCACTCTTTATGAGTATTAATCCTCTTTAAGCAAACTTTTTGAGATCAGCGTCATTATTATTTCCAAGTAACTGATGCAGAAAGTGAGGTAATTAGGTAGATAAATAACTTGCCCAAAGTCCCAGAGAAAGCATGGAAGTAGCTAGGATGGCAAAGCTGAGAAATAATAAGCACTTCCTGGCTCAAAATCCTCTGATCAACATTGGAAAAAAAGGGGCGGGGGTTGCCTGGGTGGCTCAGTCGGTTAAGCGACCAACTTCGGCTCAGGTCATAATCCTGAGGTTCTTGAGTTCAAGCCCTGCCTCCAGCTCTGTGCTGACAGCTCTAGCCAGTTTCAGATTCTGTGTCTCCCTCTCTCTCTGCCCCTCCCCCGCTGGCACTCTGTGTCTCTCTCTCTCTCAAAAATAAACATTAAAAAAAAATTAAAATCCTCTGATTGTTTCTCATCATACTTAAAATTCAAATCCTTTACCATAGCCTATAAAATCCTACATGACCTGGTTCCTTCCTGACTTCAATGCCCAGGACTTCCCACCCTCCCCTTGTTCATATACATTCTGCGTTTTTCAAACAGGACAAACTCATTACTGCCTCAGGGACTTTGAACATGCTGTTGCCACTGCTTGGACCACTTCCCACAGGTCTCTGCAAAGCCCTGCAACAAAGTCACCTCCACTGAGCAACCCTCCCTGACCACTCACCTAAAATATACCACCGTCTCCTGTTCTCCATGAAATTGCTCTGTTGTGTCTTTCCTCGCAAACTGATCACTAGCCGAAATCAGATCAGCATTTAGCTTGGCTGTGCATTGTCTGTCGTCCCGCTAGAGTGACATTCACGAGGGCCGGCACTGCAGCACTAGCACACGGCTCAGTTGAGAAAGCATATGAATGAATGGGTGGGATGGAGGGGGGCTGGGAGACGGGCATCACACCCACTTTACTGAGCTGAAGGTGAGAAGGTGAGTGAAGGTTCTTCACCTTTTGGACGTTAGGCACCTCTCTGAGACCTAGATGAAAGCCATGGACTTTTTATCCAAAAAAAAAAAAAAAAAGGCCAACATTTGCAAATAGTTTCAAGAGTCCCTTTTAAAACCCAGGGAAGAACATTTTCAATAATGGGAGGGAGACAAAATACTCAAGGAGGGATCTACTTGAGCATCAGCTGAAGCCCCCTCTGCTCCCACACTAGCTGTCTCCTGGATAATTCAGGCCCCCTTAGGGATGTTTCCAAAGAAAAGAACTGCATCTGAGAACAGGGTGGTGCACTGAGGAGAAACACCAGAGTTTGCAGCCCCGGGCCATCAATCTGGTCACTGGTCCAAACCTACGTTATGCATCCTCTTCCCTGGGCCTTTTTGCACCAAGGGAGATATAATAACTGTCATTAATATTCCTTTCCTCCCAACACATAGAAACCACATCCCCCTTCCAGAGCTGACTTGCTTTGACCAAGAGAATGGCAGAAGGAATGCCACGGCAGCTCAGCACCCAGCCTGGAAGGGGCTAGCGGTTTCCAGTTTCCTTTATGAGCCAGTCACCATGTAGTAAGTCTGACTAACCTGAGACCACCAGGCTGTGAAGAAGCCCAAGCCAGCCACATGGAGAGAGAGAAAGACAGAGAATGGCCGCATGGAGGAGGCCTGAGGGGCCAGACATGTGACGAAAGCCTTCCTGACCTTCCAGCCCAGCCAGGCCCAACTGCCAGCTGATTACAGCTGAGTGACTCAGGCTGATGCCAAATGGAGCAAAAGAACCACCACGCCAAGCTAAGCCAAGCCCTGACGAGCTCCTGATGCACAGAATAGTGGAAAATAATACATCTTTGTTGTTTTAAGCCACCAAGATTTGGGGCAGGTTGTTACATGGCAATAGATAACCCATTCATACCAACCCTCCTGCTTTTCTGGGCCCATACCCAACCCTCAATTATTAGCTCCAGTAACACCTCATTCCAGAAGTTTCTCTTCTCACTCCACCTCTCTCTCTTTACTCCTCCAGCCTCTGAACTCTCAATTTCCTCAACCCCGAAGGCTTAGCTCAGGGGCTATCTCCTCCAAGGAGCCCTCCCTGACTTCCACAGTGGCCATAAGCGCTTCTCCACACACCCAGTATGCCTGTGCACACCCCATGCCCATGACCATCCCTTTGTCAGCTTGTTTGTCCCCAGACTGTTATTGTCACTTGCATTGTCATCCGCATAATCCACACACATAGCTCATTAACTACCACATTATAGGGGCTCAGTAAGACCTTATGAACTGAAAGAACAAACCCCTACACCACTCGCTGGACATTTACATACTATTGCATTCATTCCTTCTGCAGACCTGTGTCTCTTTACCACTGTGATTGAAAACGCCTTGAGGTTAGGGATCATGCTACTCATCTCCATGCCTCTCACAGAGTCTTGCACACAGCAGGTGCTCAGTAAATGCTCTGTTGACTTTTAACTGGTCAATGTATGGCTTTCACTGTGACCTTAACTCCAGATTCCCCCCTAGACCTCTGCTTCTCAGGCTGCAGATCTCCTAGACCTTGACACTGTAGAAGGACAGAGAAGGCTCTGCTGGTTTATTTTTGGCTCTTTTCAATCAATGGAATTCTTGAAAGGCCACACATTCTACATTCACAGCAATGAATTCATTCCAAAAGGATAATCTTTTAGAAGCTACATTCTCTTTAAAGACATTCACCTCCAACTCCTACTTCAGCAGACAAAGTGTGAAAGAGTTAACACAGCTTCCCATACTGCCTGGGAGTTGCAAATCAACTGGAAATACCTGATTCAATCTGTTATTATAAAACACAGTCCAGACAGCACTGTCACCACAAGGGACAATCATTCTATGAACACACACAGTGTTGTGACCTTTACTCAACATTCCAGAGATACAGGAGCTGTGTGGGCCTGGGAGGAGGGGAGGCTTATAAACAGTGTGGTGTAGTGGGCCCAGCACTGGGGTGGAGACCAGCTTCCTGGTCCTGGCTGGCCTGGGTACCTCCTTATCTACAAACTCCTTTTCTCTGAGAACACCCAAAGCATTTTCCCACCTGACTACTTCAGATCCTCCAGCTTCCCGGGGACCTGACCATGACTCTCCCCAGCCAGGCCCGTGCTCAACTGCCCCTCATGTTTCAGCCCTCCGCTCCTTGGGTTTTATGACTCAGCTTGGACATAAAACCCTATAGGCTCACTCCAGGCCATGACATCTCAGCTCAGTGTTGGGGGTCTTTGTCACCTGGAGCTGAGCAAGGTGGAAAAGGTGGTAAAAGCCCAAAGGGGAAGAGAGGAGAAAACAGGGAGAGGGCAGGTCAGGAAGTAGGGTCCTTCTGGGCATACAGCTGGCCCTCAACAAGTCCTTTTGGAACCAGTAAGTCTGCATTCAACTCTCCGACACACGAAGGAGATGTGTGCTGGACTGGAAAACAATTCTTGGATGCAGCCCACCCAGGGTTCTCGTTCTGGCCCTGCCACTCCCTAGATGTGTGCCCCTGGGTACACTTCCCCTTGGGAAAGCAGAGGTTGTTGTGGGGCTCTATGACATGGCCTGAGGGAACTAGCCCAGTGCTGGTCCCCAGAAAGTGCTCAATAGGTGTGAACTCACACTTTCCCTCCCTGCTTCCAATTAGAAAAGGCTGTCTCATTATTGAGGCCACCTACATGAAAGAATCCAGGTATAAGAGAAGCTATGTCCTTCATGGATGATGTGCTAAACGCTCAAGGAACAAAGAAATTAACTTTGTTGAATATATTGTTTCATGTTATTAAGGAACCACTCATTCATTCATTCAACAATCATTTGCTCCGTGTCTAGTGTGCAGCAAGCATTGCCTAAACACAACTGATATGCTTCCTTGTTGTAAGCACTATACGGCTTTAAACAGTTACTGCCCCTAAAATGCTTTTTGTCCATGGTCTTTGGAAAGGAATATGACCGTATTCTATCTGCCATCATCTAGACCTCAGATTTCAGGAGACAGGAGGTGGCCCAAAGATAATGATGACAAAGATTATAATGACACCAGCAAACAAAAAGTACTGCTTATAGAGAAGTGAACAGATAAGCAAATGGGAGTCTCCCTAAGTAGCCAGTGCTCCAAGTTGTTAGGCCAAAAATCTGACCCCAACTCTAAGCTCCCCAACATGACAGTATATATAGATCCACATCTTGCCCTCTTCCTCTGTGGCAAAGGAGCAGTTTCATTTTCAATTTGTTGTGGACTGATAACTTTTGTAAAATGCACAGATGGTGTGCCTGAATCCTGCAGTGATGTTAAATTGTTTTAAATAAAAGTTTCTAAATACTAACTCTCGATGTTGGTTTTTATCTCGTTGCCACTCAGCACCAGTGATTCACAAACTGGCACCAGTCTACGAACCACACTTTGGGTAGCACTGATGTAGTGAACTCCACAGACCATCCAAAATCTAGCATAATGCATGCTGTGAACAAATACAAGAAATGGGATAGTAACGGGCAACTTACTTGCTGATGGCTGAAATTTGATCAGGTCTTGCAGGTCAGTAGAAATCTGGAAAACATGGCTATAGAACTGCTGGACTGAATTCTTCAGGCCAGATATGTCTCTGGAATGTGACCGGAGTGTCCCATTCATCTGCCTGACACAACTCCAGAGGCTGTTGACATGCTTGTTGAGCCCCTCCTTGATCCTCTGAAGACTTCCGGAGATGGAGTCCAGCTTGCTGCAGGCTTTCTCCATATGAGACACCCTGCTCTCAACCACAGACATGTCCCTCTGGACCCCATGTGTGTTCTCCTTACAAGTGTCCAGTTCAGAGAGGACCTGGCTCTGCAGCCGCTGCCACCTCTCCTCCAGGTGGCTGCAGCAATGAGCCATGGGGTCCTGGGGAGATGGGAGGGGCTCCACCGTCCTTTCCTTCTCACCCCCCTTAGAGAACCCCCCCACTGCAGCATTTTTACCTTCTCTACAACTGTTTAACTCCTTCTGGAGATGATTCACATCGTCTTCTGTGTGGTTTAGTTGAGAATAAAGAAAACTAAAATCCTGTTGAAGTTTCTGGATGCTACGTTCGGTTTCTTGAAACTTCCTATGCATTGTGTCATTCAGAGATTTCAAAAGGTTCAAACTATCACCCGCTATGTGGTCTTCTCCATTTGGCAAAGTATCTTCTATCCCATGAGGCTCTCCCTGAAAGTTCTGCAGGCAAATATCCTCAACAACTTGAACTTTGCTCTTCAGGTGGTTTAACTCTATCATGACCTGTTTGCTCCCAGCCCCTGACACACCTGGCAGGGCTGAGGCTGGGGGAATGAGTTCTGCATCAGTGCTATTGGCCACCTCCAGGAGAACACTCCCCAGGCGCTCTTCCAGAGACTGGATTTTCTGATCAAGAAGTTGCTTCAAGTCATCTACCTCACCATTAATGGTCCCCCGAAGGGTTTCTTCAATGTAGAAGCAATGTTCTTCCGCATTCCTTTCTGTCACATTGATCCTCGCATCTAGTTCATTCCATCGTGCATCAAAGTCCACATCTGGCTCTGGAACTACAAGGCGGTCAAATTCATTGTCCAGGCGTGCATTCAGCATTCTGGTGGCTTCAGCAACCCTTTCGATTTTCTGGTCTAACATCTTGATCTGTGGCCCAAAGTCACCATTCTTTTCACTATTACAGCAGTTGGACCGAGCTGAAGGATCTTGTACCCGGTCTCGAAGATCGTTTATTTCTTTTCTCAGGTTTGTTTCCTTCTCTCCTATTAGCTCAATCACTCCCAGGTAGCTGCTCCCATAATCATCACACTGCTGCTGGAGACCAATCAGCTTATACTCGCATGAGTTCTTCAGGTCGGCCAGCTTTCTGTCCATTCCTTCCATGAGCTCCTCTCTCAGGGCATCAATCTTACTATCAACATAGGCTTGGTAGAGTTCATTGGTCGTCATGGTCACCGTAGGGCCCTGGGCAGCCTCCTGGAGCTGTTTGAGCTGTCCTTCATACCCCTTCACTTTCCCATCCAGCTCTTCCAGCTTGTCACTCTTGGTCTTCAGAGCATCCTTGACCTCGGCCAATTCGGATTTGATGTCCTTCATGCCAGATTCCTTATTGTTGAGGACATCAGGAAGCTGGACAGTTTCTGTGTCTCCACCAATGGCACTGTCAGGCACTGGCTGGGGATGCAGATTACTGAGCCATGATGCCAGCATTTTGCTGGCATCATCCTGAACGGCATGTTTGAGGTTTTCGTTCACTCCAGCAATGGAAGACTGGAGATCAAGAACTGTTCTTGTGAGTCGGAGAACCTTCTCCTCAAGCACCTGGATTTTTTTTTCCTGAAGTTCTTGCGCCCCCCCTTTCGGATCTATGACTTGACTTGGTTCTGTGGCACGAGTTGGTGGCAAAATCTTCTTGGGCTCTGAGACTTGGCTTGGTTCATTATCTGTTACAAAGAAAGAGTTGGACATGACTTAACAAGTTCTACCTTTTCCCATTTTCTGCAAAGACAATAAACAGGGTACTTAAGGAATGCACTTAAACCTTCACTTATAGATCCCCTCTCACCATAGGCAATTATTGTGGTAGAGAGAAAAAGACTATGGCCTTTGAGTCAAATAGGCCTCCCTTTGCATTCTGGCTCTGTTGTTTACTGTCTGCTCTGGAGCAAGTTAATTAACTTCTGTGAACAATAATCCCCTCATCCATGAAGCAGAGGTACTATCTTCCCTTTTAGGGTTGTTGAGAGAATATGTAGTACATGGTACATAGTAGGTAGTCCATGGTCTCTTTCACTCTACTCAACTGAGTACCCACATGCCCCTAAAGGGAAGCATTCTTAATCTACTTTGTCATATGAACACATCATTCTCACATTAGTGAGCTGCAGCCACACCCCAATGGTTGACTACATACTGTAAAACCACAAGAAGCCACTTTAGTGATATCCACCCATTAGCTGTTGGGTGATATGATATCATATTAAGCAGTAAATATCCTCCAAGCAACTCCTAAATGTTATTTTACTTTTGTTAGCATCGCTATGCTAACAAAGTCTCATAGACATTGTTTAGCACTGTTATGCAGTTGGGGAAACTAAAAGCTAAAGAGGGATAAAGCAGTGACTG
This sequence comes from Panthera uncia, assembly GCF_023721935.1. Lineage (NCBI taxonomy): Eukaryota > Metazoa > Chordata > Mammalia > Carnivora > Felidae > Panthera > Panthera uncia. The sequence continues at coordinate 52,589,543 of NW_026057586.1, read as the reverse complement.
TACTGTCACCTCCTAACAATAAAGCCATGTGGTCACATATACTAAGATTCACTAAACCAAAGAATATAAACATTGACTTTTTGATAATCCTACTCTGAGAAATATACGTCCAAGGAAATAGTCCAAAAGAAATAAAAAAAGTTAATAAGGATGACTGTGATGAGTCCTAAAATGAAAATAAAGTGATAGATACAGAGATAGATGAACTAACCAAAAACAAAATTATTGAAACGTGAGGCAGTAGGAACCTGGAAGCAAACCACACCCCTGAACTCACAGTAGGATGCAAGGAATACTAGAAAGGGGCTAACATCGACAAGCCTGGAGATGATACAGAGACTATCATAAAGGATGGAAAAAAATCAAACATAACATAGAGACTGCAATGAAATAAAATGCATTAAGGTACACTGAACAAGCGCTAGAAGTAAATGTAGAATGTTGTAGATATTTGACTTTAACGTTGTTTTTTCCTCCCCTAAACTTTTGCACACAACCATAACAACAGCTATTATTCATGAAAATCAGCTTTGTGGTCAAATCAAGACTGAAAGTCAGATGGCCAAACTCTCAAGCAGAGAACTATAAAGAACACCTTATTTTCCACACTGAAAAATGTATTCTACCTCAAGACACCAGGAGGAAAAAACAAGTTGTTGAATCACTTACAAATGAAATGCCTTTCTGAGCAAAGGAAATAAAAGCAAAGGGCAGGAGAAGAGGGAAGATCAGCACGTGAGGAAATGCTTCTTCTACATATTCCTGGTGACTGTGGAAATTGCTACAACTTTATGGAAGGATAACTTGGCAGTAAGTATCAAAATCTCAGAATCCCTTTGCCCCAACAATTACACTTCTAGAAGTTTATTCAAGTAAATAATCAGAGATGAATCCAAAATAGTAACAGGAAAAAAATGTTTATTCAAATACTATCTATAAAAAACTACCAACAACCTAAGCGACCAACAGTAGGGGACTGTGTTCAAATAATCACACTCTCAAAGCCATTAAATGATATTGTAAACTATTTAATGAATGGTTGTTCATTATAGATTAAGTGTAAAAATTAGTTCTAAAATTGTATGTTCTTTACAATGATAGTGGATTAAGGATAAGCATTTCCTTTCATTGCCTTCTGAAATCCCACTAAAATGGCAAAACAAAACAAAAACCAGAATCATGTCACATATAAAAATTAGGAATCAGAATGGTTTTGGGCATTTTAACAGCTGCATTGGAAGCTAGAAGAAAAGGGAGTGATGCTTTCAAAATTCTAAAGGAAAATTATTTCCAATCTAGAACTCTAAAGTAGAATAAAAATATTTTCAGACTATAAAATATTAGAAAGTGTACATCCCATACAATCTTCTCATAAAACTACTGGAGAATGTGCCCTACCAAAACAAGGGAGTACATTGAGAACAATCAAGGAGTATAGGAAACAGGGAATCGGTGGGAGGGAAACAAGTAAGATCACAGGCTGGCAGCTGTGAACAAGGAAAAGAGGATGACCAGTCCTGGTGGGGATTGCTCCAGGAAGGTGAAACTGATATGTCTGAACATAATGAGAGGACATCTAAATAATCACCCTGAGGACAGTTTGGGTTAAAATAGGGACAAAGACATAAAAAAAAAAAACAAGCAAAGGGAAATATAAAACAATCACTAACTCTAAAGAAACCAAAAAGTTATATAGGAAAGCCAACAGATTCATAGCATACTACATAGCTCAGCTGTACACATTATCTACCTAGTTACCACAATGTAAATAATAAGTATTAAATAAATTAAAAATCTGGTATAAACGGTATGGAAAGGATGAGGGTATAGGAGCCATGTGCTGGAAAGCAGATGAAAAGGAGTCATAATTTCACCTTCCATAATGAGAAGTCAATAGATATGGAAGTTGGGAGCCTGGATGGCTCAGTAGGTTAAACATCTGACTCTTGATTTTGGCTGAGGTCATGATCTCATAGTTCACAAGTTCAAGCCCTGCTGCAGGCTCTGTGCTAGCCTGCTTGGGATTCTCTCCCCCTCGCTGCCCCTCCCCCACTCATACACACATGGTACGCACGCACACACGCTCTCTCTCTCTCAAGATAAAATAAAATAAATAAACTTGAAAAATAGATACGGAGGTAAATTCCAAAAGACCATCTAAAGAGTTTAAAGTAATTACCCCTGGGAAGGGAAAGTGGGGGAGAAAGGGAGGTCACTGCTTTCCTAATAGTCCTTTTAAAGCTATTCAACTCTTACGGGTTTAAACTTGTATAAAATAAAAATAAAACAAAAGTAACCTATTATGATCCAACAGATCCCCTTCATGTGAACCCATCATAGTACCTATCAGGACGTATTGCAATTACATGTCTGATGTTTGCCTTTCATGAGTTCAGGGACTGTCTGCCTTGTTTTTCACTTTTCCCAAGTGTCTAGTATAGAGCCTGCCAGATAAAGAAGCTCAATAAACATGTGTGGGATGAATAAGTGAATTTTCCTTAACGACATGTACAAGTGGATATAGGAAGGAGAGTAATGTGTGATAACAAAATGTTAGCAGTGAGATTATGTGTAACTAGATATTCCCCTAGACTTTATAAAGATTCTATAATTGATATATATTACTTTTGTCATAGAAATTATTTTAAAATCTATTTTACAAACAATATGGGGAAACACTACAAGTTTCAAAATTGACAATACTTCATGGGAAAACATAATCATTTCAAGACAACTTAAACATCGAATTGGTAAGAAAATCTAGGTTACATTTATTCTCACTCAACTTAAAAAAGAGGAAAGATAAAGTGACATAGAATAAAAGGACAGAAAATTTTTAGCCATAAAAGTCATTCTCTTGATGTTATAATTAAAAGCAAAGGTGAAAATTATCATTGCTTTCTTAGTTATTCACTGAATTTGTGCTACTCCAAAAAAATTCACAAACAAATTTAAGAACAACTTCACTGGATACATCGAACTTGGGGCTTACCTTTTGCAAATCTCTCACCCCAAACAGAATGAGGATGATTCTGATACACCTATTTTTTTTTTAATGTTTATTTATTTTTGAGAGAGAGACAGAGACAGAGACAGAATGTGAGCACGGGAGGGGCAGAGAGAGAGGGAGACACAGAATCTGAAGCAGGCTCCAGACTCTATGCTGTCAGCACAGAGCCAGACGCGGGGCTCGAACCCATGAACCACAGGATCATGACCTGAGCTGAAGTTGACACTCAACCGACTGAACCACCCAAGCGCCCCTGATTCACCTATTTTTAAAACAACAATTAGTTTCTTCAAATTCAGATCTATGGGAGCTTGTAGACAAAAAGTAAAAACAAAGCATTGCTACATATGAATCTCTTCGCATCTGTGCCCACACTACCCCAGTCTGAAACCATCAGCCTCCCCTACGCTGATTGCCAAATCCTTTGCTTTCACAAACCAGCCCTAACAAAGCAATTTACTTGCCACACAAAACAAATCAAAACAAACTGTATTGATTGCTACTGCTTCTGCAAATAAATTTGTATGCCACATGTGTCTACTGTAGGCATACATGCGTGTTACTGGAAGACCCTGGAGAGCTCCGCATTCTAAATCATAAATCCTACGGTCTGCAGAAGCACTGGAAAGATCAGCGGTGGCCATGCACAGGGGAAGCACAAAGAAGTTACCTGTGGCTTTCTTCACGCTGTTTCGAGGCCGAGCGGGCGTGGGGCGGGGAGTCTTCACAGGGTCCCTGGGACCTTCCTGGCAGTCTCCCCCTCTAAAGCCAGGGCAGCACCTCCATTCCAACTGAGTCACCGTCTTGTACTTGGTGACATATCTGGGTCTGAAGTTCACACGATACCTGCCGAAGAAAAGGGTGGCATCTCTCTTTACTGGCTATTGCCAGCGCCCCGGGCCCCCCTGACTTGTACCTGAATGAAGAGGATCCAGGTCACTCAGGGCTCTGCCTGCCCTCTCCACACTGACCCAGAAGGGCCCACTGGTCTTTTCAGTCCAGCCCTGATGCCTGGGGCTCAGCCAAAATCGGACTGGCCTCCTTCATCCATCTTCAACCCACCTGCACTCAGCTGCCCTCCCACTAAAGGCCAGAAAGACAGACAACCTAGAAAAGCCTGGCCCCGCAATTCCTAAAACTGAGCTTTTGTTTCGCACACAAATTTTTGTTCCACAATTCACTGCTTTGTGGAGATTTTTTTTCTGGGTAACTCAGGGTCGATTGTTTTGTACTTTATTTATTTTTAAATGTTTGTTTATTTTTAAAAGAGAGAGAAGCACGAGTTGAGGAGCAGAGAGAGAGGGAGACACAGAATCCGAAACAGGCTCCAGGTTCCAAGGTGTCAGCCCAGAGCCCGACGCGGGGCTCGAACTCACGGACCGTGAGATCATGACCTGAGCCGAAGTCGGACGCTTAACCGACTGAGCCACCCAGGCACCCCTTTATTTTTTTTTTTTGTATTTTAAAGAAACCTCCCTGACACCTTCGTCTCCATAGCATTTGTGCTTTCATCTTGGCACCTTCCTTCCTGCAAAGGCAGCAGGCCATGAGCCTTCAGAGAGGGCACCTCATGCTAGCTGTGTCCAGACCTTTTTAAAAAGATGCCCTGGGGGCACCTGGGTGTCTCAGTTGGTTAAGCATCCGACTTCAGCTCAGGTCACGATCTCACCATTGGTGAGTTCGAGCCCCACATTGGGCTCTGTGCTGTTAGGGCAGAGCCCGCTTCAGATGCTCTGTCTCCCTCTTCCTCGGCCCCTCACTTGCTTGCGCTGTCTCTCTCTCTCAAAAATAAAATGAACATTTAAAAAACGATTATAAAAATAAATACATATATAAAAATAAAAAATAAAGATTCCCTGATTTGTAGAGCTAATGGTAGAAATAAGGATCCCTTTTTTTTTTTTAATTTTTTTAACGTTTATTTATTTTTGAGACAGAGAGAGACAGAGCATGAACGGGGGAGGGGCAGAGAGAGAGGGAGACACAGAATCGGAAACAGGCTCCAGGCTCTGAGCTGTCAGCACAGAGCCCGACGCGGGGCTCAAACTCACAGACTGCGAGATCATGACCTGAGCCGAAGTCGGACACTCAACCGACTGAGCCACCCAGGTGCCCCAAGGATCCCTTTTTAAGTGCACGTTCCCCCATGCACGTGCATCTCACACCGAGATTCTTGTGATAGCTGTAAAGTCCTCCAGACCCAGCGCTGGGCCTGGGCCAGAGAGTGGCAACCCAGCAGCCCCCCGTACACTCAGAGGATGGATGCAGGGGTCTAACACCCCCAGGTGCCCCTGTTCACAGCACAGATGCGGGCCACTCCTTAACTTATCCCAGCTTCTTCTTCCAGCTTGGAAGCATGGCTCTCTAGAACGTCCTCACTGTCTCTTCACTGTGAACACCAGCACTAGCAGCTGCCCTCCTCCTTGGGGGCCAATTCCCTGAAAGGAATCAGCTCTCTGTCACTTCCCTAGGACTGTGTGCTAGTCAGAGGGGCGTTGGGGGGCCCATGGGGACTGGTGCCGGTCAGGTGACTCCACCTCAGCACCAGCCTTGCTGAGGGTGTAGTTCAAAGTCACACTCCCAAGAAAATTGCAAATTAGTAAATGTAATGGGCTTTTGGCATCCTTCCTGAGGGTCAAAACCATGACAACTAAAACTTTAGGTGTAAGGAACTCCTGCATCGCCAGGACGCAAGGTGATCCTCTGGAATTCCCAGAAGGCCCTGGGGACAGCACTGACCCAAATGTTAGTGTCCCAACACCCGTCTCTGTCCCTGGTTCACCGGCCCTTCTAGGGCAGTGGTTCGAAACCTTAGCTGAGTGTCAGAATCACTAGGGAAGAGTGAAAAACTGCAGATGCCTGGCTCTCACCCTCAGAGATTCTATTTACTTGGCTTGCAGTGGGGCCTGGCGACACAAGTTTTGAGAAGCCCCAGAGGGAGACTTTTTCAAAACAGAAGACAAAGCCGAATGAATGAAACAGAAAAGGGGGGGAGGGGGCGTGGGGCAAGACCTCGCTTCTAGGCTCTTTATTCCCTCTTATTGCCACCACACACCCCATTAAGGCCTAACTATTTATAGAGTTTCCCCTTTTCACAAATGGGAAAACAGAGGCTCACAGAGGTTAAGTGACCTGTCCAAGTTCCAACCGTCAGGAAGGGCCAGGGCTGGGATTTAAACCCAAGTGTTTGCCCCTGTACCCCAGACGGTCCTCCCAGCACACAGAAGCAGAGACTCGGGTGGAGAGAACTCCACCCACCCAGAGATGTTCCAGAAGGCCATGTAAGCAGGGTCAAAGGACAGCTGCCATCCCCATTCAGCAAACACTTGTCTGAACATCTGACACGGTCCACATTAGCCCCCAGACCCCTAGCACCCAATCTACCAAAAGAAGTCCCTGTGTGGTCCTAAAAACTATTAAAAAAAAAATCAAGAGTGCTTGCCTCAGCAGCACATATACTAAAAAAAAAGAAGAAGAAGAAAGAAAGAAAAAAATTCCACTTCATTGTTTTGCATGTTCAAGTATAGCATAATGCTGCAAAAATGTGTAATCTCAGAAAAACTTGGTTCCTCTGAGCATTTAAGACTGAATGTGAAAATGTGTTTGCTCTCGGGTTTTGTACACGTGCCAGCAGATGACAGCCCATAGCAAAACCCTTTTGGATGCGGCTGCGAGGGACCAGGAGAGCAAACCCTGAGCCTGCGACCCGCACCCCCCACCCAGAGGCCTCAGTCCCAACCACAGAGCTGAGTATAAGAAAGTGCTTGCCTTTCCAACACACCTCATTATTTTCTTTAAAGGCAGTTATTATTTTGGAGCCAGCTCATAACTTAGGAAAGTTCCCTGGAGTTCCTGCCTTCCTCTCCAGCCCCACGCACATTCCCCGCTCCCACCCTCTGCCTAATCGGCTTGCTGTAGGGTTTCCGGTTTGCGGCAATGGAGTTCAGGTTGACAGCATTTCTAACAGAGTTTTAAGTCCAGCGTGTGGAAGAGGCCTTCCTGGCTAGTGGTGACAGCTGGAAGTGATCAGACGGCCACCTCCAGCCGTGGGAAAGCTCACGTTCCGACTGCTCCGTGCACGGGGACATAGATCCCAGAGGCGGCCATGGGTCCTCAATCTGGGGGATGTGAGGGAAAGAGGTAGGGTTGTGCAACCCCGCAGCCCCACTGGGATTTTCCCTGCAGAAACGGGTTCCTGCCTCCATCAGAGCCAGCCAGTAGGTCCTCCAGAGGATGGGAGGAACACAGCATGATGCCCAGATCCTCCTTCTGTCCCTCAGTGCTCTGCAGGACAATATCCCCGACAGGGAGCTTTAAAAAAAAAAAGCCCACGTCTTTACACTCAAAATTCTAATTTAACTGGCCTGGGGGCAGGGGTGTCCAGGCATGCGTACCTTTCAAAAACTCCCCAAGTAACTGTCAAGTTGAGAAGTGCAGCCCATAAGTCAGGGCACCCATAGGCCCTCCCTCCTCACGGGAGCTTGGAGCCTCTGAGGCAACCAGGCAGGGGAAGTGAATCAACCGAAAGCAGCCCAAGTGTTAACTCCAAGGGCCCATGGGCTATAAGCACACAGAAGGTGCCCCAGGGACACTTAGTGAATCAGCTGACTGCACCCAGCTGAGGGACTGATAGCCAAAGGGACAGAGTCAAGGCGGTGCTGGGCTAAAGCTGGAAAGCTGACTCAGGCTACAGCCTTGGCCCCCATCCCAGTCTTGGGCAGGGACTGTAACAAAATCCTGTCCCCCAGGGGAGCCCTGGCCACAGCTGCCTCAGGTGCTCTTGGGGGCTCCCGGTGGGGAGGGGGATTGGCAGCCCGAGCCTGCCCCCACGCTAGCCAGCACTCCGCATCTCAGCCTCTCCTCAACTCTCCTCCCCCACCATCTCCCTCTGAAACCCTTTTGGGGTGGGGGTGGGGAACAAGGGTTCACCATTTTTATGAGTTCATCCACTGTGTCTAATGTGTAATATTAGATCAACCCAGAAGATTCTCCTGAGAAGGAAGGTGGCAAGAAAAGGACTGGAAAAGTTGAATCAGGGTTCAGGGACCATATGACTGGAACGTACACATTAAAACAAAATATGACAAAATGACTGTGCCTCCATTGGACATCTATCACCCCCCAGTAAAGACTCCTTCCTGCTGACAGATAACGTATTCTTTCATAATACGCTTTGGTTCACACTTGTTCAGTGTTTGTCTTTTCAGAGACCATAAGCCCTATGAGGGCAAGAATTCCTGTTGGTTTTGTTCTCTACAACATCTCCATTTTTAAAGACAGCAATCTGTCCTATTGTAGGTGCTCAATAAAGAATGAAGTATTAATCATTAATCAAACAATAATGAATGATACTAAGTCTACTTTTGACATGGTTTTGGGCAATCCAATGTCCATATTAAAAGCCCCAGAGTTGTCCTCAGGTCTAACCCCAACCGATGTGAATTCCTAAGTCTTCCCAGAACGAAATCAAGCTCCAGAGTCCTCGGGTCATAATGAGTTAGGCAAGAATCACACACCAGAAGGTGACCTTCAGTGGTGTTGTCCAGTTATATAGCCATTAATCAGGTGTGGCTATTTTAATCTAAAGTGATTAAAAGTAAACAAAATTGAACATTCATTTCCTCGGTCACATTGGCCACATTTGAGGTGCTCAGTAGCCACATGCAGTATTAGCATGAACATCTCAATCATTACAGGGAGGTCTCCGGGACAGAGCTGGCCTAGACCTTCATGAGACTATCAAGGGAATGGCAATGGGCACACATCTGTTCATCTCTTCATTCCTATCTCACACCCACCCATCTTCTCTCTCCTCCCACATTCCTTCCGGGTTGCCAGTAGAAGGCTTTTCAGAAATAGCCACACATCACTGGCAGAGGATCATGTAGACAGCTGTTCTACAAGGTAAGGCTCACTTCCCTGCATTTAGTATTCGTCTATAACTTCTTATTTGATTCATGCCACTAACAGTGCACAAATCTAAAGCCCAGTGCCCCAGACTGGGATTCCTCCCAAGAACAGACTTTCTAGTAAATTCCTCTCTTTCTTCCAGGCACTGGCTTGTCCCCAAAGCCCCGGAGCCAACTCTTCTTGCTTCATCCCACGAGTGGTCCTGTACAGTATTGACTGGAATGGACTCTCAGGATGGAGAAGGAAGCTAGAAAGAAGAGGTGCCTCCTTCTCTTTTGTAGGGAGCATCCTAGGCCTTAAGGGATAACCACTGATCTGGGACAAAGTCAGCATGTACATACAAGCAAGAAGTCATTTCATGGAGTTTTTAGGATGTACATCCAAGGCAGACTCGGTTATCTGGCATTCAGGTACTACACCAAGTTTTCCACATCCAGACATGGTAACTGACTTTTTGTTTTTAACTGTGGTAAATATGTATAACATGTGAGTAAAATACCCATAACATAAAATAAACAAGTGGGACTACATTGAACTGAAAAGCTTCTGCACAGCAAAGGAAACCATCATAATAAACATGCAACCTATTGAATGGGAGAAAATATTTGCAAATCCTGTATCTGATAAGGGGCTAATATCCAAATACATAAAGAACTCATACAACTGGGGCGCCTGGGTGGCTCAGTCGGTTAAGCGTCCGACTTCAGCTCAGGTCACAATCTCACGGTCCGTGAGTTTGAGCCCTGAGTCGGGCTCTGGGCTGATGGCTCAGAGCCTGGAGCCTGCTTCCGATTCTGTGTCTCCCTCTCTCTCTGCCCCTCCCCTGTTCATGCTCTGTCTCTCTCTGTCTCAAAAATAAATAAACGTTAAAAAAAAAAAAATTAAAAAAAAAAAAAGAACTCATATAACTTAAAGCAAAATGTGTGTGTGTGAGTGTATGTGTGTATATATATATATATGTATATATATGTATATGTATATATATATGCATATATATGTGCTTAAAAAGTAGGCACATAAGTAGGCATAAAAAGTAGTATATATGTGGGTGTGTGTGTGTGTATATATATATATATATATATATATATATATATATGTTTAAAAAGTAGGCAGAGGATCTGAGTAGACATTTTTCCAAAGAAGACATCCAGATGGCCAACAGGTTCATGAAAAGGTGCTCAACATCACTACTCATCGGGGAAATGCACATCAAAACCATAATGAGATATCACCTCATGCCTGTCAGTGTGGCTGGTGTCAAGAAAGACAAGAAGTAGTAAGTGTTGGTGAGGATGTGGAGAAAAGGGAACCCTGGTGCACTGTTGGTGGCAATGTAAACAGGAGCGGCCACTATGGAAAACAGTATGGAGATTCCTCAAAAAATTAAAAACAAAACCACCATATGATCCAGCAACCTTACTTCTGGACACTGATCTGAAGAAACACTAACTTGAAAAGATAACTGCACCCCCATGTGCACTGCAGCATTACTCACAATAGCCAAGATTAGGATGCAACTTACATATCCATGGATAGACACTTGAATGAATGGATGGATGGATGGATGGATGAATAAAGATGTGGTACACACACACACACAGACATATACACACACAGGAATATTACTTAGCCATAAAAAAGAATGAAATCCAGCCACCTGTGACAACATAGATAGAACCTGAGGGTGTTATGCTACATGAAATAAGTCAGTGGCACCTGGGTGGCTCAGTTGGTTAAGTGCCCGACTCGGTTTAGGCTCAGGTCATGATGTCAGCGTTCTAGGAGTCCAAACCCCGCATCAGGCTCTGTGTTGGCAGTGCAGAGCCTACTTGGGATTCTCTCTCCTTCTCTCTCTGCCCCTCCCCCACTCACACTGTATCTGTCTCTCTCAAGATAAATAAACTTAAAAAGAAATTTAAAGGGCACCTGCGTGGCTCAGTCAGTTAAGCATCGGACTTTGGCTCAGGTCATGATTACATGGCTCGTGGGTTTGAGCCCCAAGTCAGGCTCTCTACTGACAGCTCAGAGCCTGGAACCTGCTTTGGATTCAAGGTCTCCGTCTCTCTCTGCCACTCCCTCTCACTCACTCTCTCAAAAATAAACATTAACAAAATTAAAAATGATAAAAATAAAAAAAATAAGTAAGTCAGACAAAGACAAATACCATATGATATCACTTATATGTGGAAACAAAAAAACAAAAAAACACCAAGTAACTAAAAAACCAAGCTTACAGTTACAGAGAACAGATTGGTGTTTGCCAGGGGTAGGGGATGGGGGTGGGAGAAATGGGTGCACTGTTTTTTTAATTTAAATTAATTGAATAATTTATAATAAAAAAAAGAATGGGAGAAATGTACCAACCCTAGGTCTAAAGGGGCCAGGAGAGGACAAGGCTGTAACCAGAGCATTAGGAGAAGGCTGCTGGACAGGAGCTGCGGCCTTTCGTAGAGGAAACAGTCACTGCCCACTTTCACTTGGAGGGAGAGGGCAGGTGACTTACAGTGGCCAGACCAGTGGGAAGCCAGATGGTGAGGGAACCCAGTGACCAGTACTAGTGAGATAATTCTGGAAACAGCAACCAACTGTAAGTATCCCTAGACTAAAAGCAAAAGCCCTTCTCATTAGTTCCCTGAGTGACAGACAAGGAACTTCCCACCTCTGGGCCACAGTTTCATCAATACAATGAAAGGATTAAATTACAATCCATCCAGGTCAGACTCCTAGAACAAAATCAGGAGGGAGAAGGAGAGAAAATGGATCTGGGGACAAACAGAAAGTGGCCAGCACATGCTGCTAGACAGACACAAGGAAACCATAATATCTAAGAAGGAAAGGGGACAGAGTATGTCAAGAAGGCAGACAAGGTCATATTTCCAGCGCTGCTGAGAGGGTCGAGGAACAGAAGGACTGAGAGATATTGTTCTTAAGACAAGGAGATTCTCGGTGAACTGAGCCAGCACTGCTCAGATCAATGTTGAGAGAGGACGCTGGGTCAGAATAAAGAATGAAATAAGCAAGAGGAGGTACAGACCAAAAAACCTCTTCCATCAAGTTTGCTTGTGATGGGAAATGAGAAATAGGGTGGTAACCAGGAGGTAAGGGGGGCTGAAGAAGAATATTTTCCCCCTAATTTCAGGAAAATCCTAACCAGGGAAGAGTGCTGAAAGACAGGATGAAGTAGAGAGGGCAGTGAGAGAGCCATGGAGAAGCATTCCTGGTCCTCATCCAGGAAAGACTGCTCTGGTGAAAGAGCCCTTTTTGCCGTGGACACGGGGCAGGGGTGAGTGGAGTAGTGTGCAAGGGTATAATTGAGTCAAACCCAGTCCCTAAAAAAGATTACCATCTTAACTATTTTGAAGAGCCCAGTTCAGTGGTATTACGTTCATTTACATTGTTCACAACCGTCACCCCCATCCATCCCCAGAATTCCTTTCATTTTCCCAAACTGAAGCTCTGCACCCATTAAACACCAGCTTCCCATTTCCCTCTCCTCAACCTCGGCCCCTGCAACCACCATCTCACTTTCTGTCTCTGTTAATTGGGCCTCCCCAGGGACTTCATATTAAGTGGAATCATACAGCATCTGTCCTTTTACAACTGACTTATATCACTTAGCATAATGTCCTTGTAGGAGAAAAAAAAACTTTTCCTCTACCCTCTTAGGTTTGTTCTGGGTCTTGTGAATTAAACTGACAAAAGACAGATTCACAGGAGAAAAGACATCCAAACTGTATGGATGTTAATGTTTTTTACATGCATGGAGGTTTCACAGAAAAGAAGTGAAAACAAGCAGTGGGACTCAGGGGACTATATACCATTTTAACACAGGGTGATAAATTGTGAAGTGACTAGACCAAGGAAAAGGGGTTTGGGCTTCTAGGGGCAATAAACTGTGGGACTATAGCTAGGAAATCTAGAGGGGAAACTCATGGAAGATAAGGGCTATGTCAGTAAGGCTTGCATATGCAGACTTATCTTGGTGCCAACTGTGTATCTGCAGTGACAAAGGTCATTCTCTTCAGCCTGGTACAGGAGAGGCAGGAAACTTAGAAACCTGATTTTAGACAGAAAGAGGGAAGACAGAGGGCTCTTCTTGTCTCTGCTTTTTCTCAACTGTCTTCAGCTCAAAATAATCAATATGTCAAAGTGGCATGTTTGGGGTGGCCTGCTCTGAACTCCTTCACCCTCAAGGTTCATTCACGTTGTAGCACGTGTCAAAATTTCCTCTCTTTTCCATAGTAATTCACTTTCACAAAGTTTGGTCTCATGTTCTGATTTAGAGATTGACAAGACGGCAAACTAATTTTTCTAAAAACTACTTGTGACAAATGGATTTTTTTTTCTGGCTTTTGTTATTGTTTTTTTTTTTTTAATCAATCAACGAATAAATAGACTTGCTTTTAATGGAAGTAACAACAGAAAATACAGTCAGGCAATAATGGCTATAAAGTTTGAAACTGGAAGTGATTCCAGAATGATAGGGAAGGAAAAGTGGTTCTGCACCAGCAGGAGAGACACTTGCCATTTGATTTCAATCCACTCTGTTTTACAATCAAACCTTGGCCATTTGAAACCATGTACATCTACAATGACAATCTCTGCAATCCGAGGAGATGACTCTACCCGTCCCAGGTCCCTCCCAATGCTAATTTTCCACAGGATGAAGAAGTCTCCCACACAGGACAAAGTGAAGGAACCAAAGGGCCTTCTTCCAGGTTACAGCACATCACACACACAAACCACAATTTTCATCTTATCTTTTTCTGCTCCATGACACATTTTTAATTAGATCTCTGCCTGGAGAAATTAATGGAAGGAAAGAAATAGAGTATTTTCCTTGACTTTGTTGGCAAATTCATCTAGGTGTTAAAAGCTAGAATGCCCGGGCAAATATATTTCTGAAATACAAAATGCACCCAACAAAACTAAAACCTTGATGAGCCCTGATTGAAATCAGATTACAAGATAGGTTTGTACACTTAAAAAAATAATAACAGATCCTAGACCAAAGCAATGTGTTCAAAATGAAAATGTACACACAAGAGACTGTCTGCTTCCCAGTACAAAGGATATATTTGCTGGGGACACCAGGATCGTAAGTTGCTTATTTTTGTTTCCTCTTGAATTAATTTCCTCGCGTACTTAGAGTGGCAAGTTAGATTTCAAAACCTGCAATCTTCTTTACCCCTCAGTAGTTTGCTCGGATCACACAGACTTGTAAAAAGTAATACCCCTGTCCCGACACACCCACCCAGTTCTTTACAATTATCACCCACTTCACCCTGGGGAAGTCTCTGCAGTGGTGAAGGAAGGGGATTCTGGAACACCACAGCAGCTTAGGGGAGGCTTGGCCACCAGTAGCCAGTGAAGCTGCTATTCTTACATTCCTTCCACGAAGGCTTGCATTGCTGAAAATGACAATGTTCCAAAAGTACAGGGCGTGGACAGCACCGTGAAATACAGCTTATGCATGCGTTCCAACGAATTCACATTCTTAGTTTTAACTTCCTGACTTTGGGAAATCCATTACAAAAGTCAAGCCACCCCGTGGGAAGGCTCACTGTCCCAGCTTTCTGGAGGGTTCTGTAATCGTAATCCACCATTAATGAAAGCCCACATTCCCCCACAGGATTCTTTCCAGGACGGTCATCATCGCTGCTGCAGGCTGCTTCCCCAGATAAATTCTATACTGTTCCTTCTCAAGCTTACATCATGTTTCCTTGTTCCTGGAGCCAGAATCGCAGGACACTCCTCCTGCTCTTGCTCTGGTTTCCCACAGCGTGAGCCATGAGAACATCTGCCGGCCTCAGCCTGTCGAAGGATGCTCACCACAGATACAACTTCCCATGGTTTGGGGATCCAAAACTTTCCTTTCAGAACTACCAAATAACTAGTTTGATTATTTCCTCTTTTTTTTTTTTTTTTTAACAGCAAAAGTCATTTCCGCAAATTCTGCTGCAAAACTCAAAGTCATTTCAAAATCCTCTTTCCTGTGTTTTCTTGGACTTGGTTTGCAACATCCAACCTTCCCCTTTAGGGATCTTGGTCCTTTGGATGAAGACTATGGATGCTGGCAAGCTTTAGACCACACCTGTGACTTGGTGAGGTCCTTTACACGCCTAGAAAATCCTGAGACAGTAGGAATGTCTCAGCAGATACAAAAACACCACCTTCTTCCTTTGGGTGAATTCATTCTCAGTAAAAGCAATAATCTGGGAACTGAAAATACAGGAACACTTGTATTTCTTTTCTAATTTATGACATTGGGGAGAAAAAGTACCAAAATAGTCTAGTTTCATATTTCTCACATTGTCCAGGATAACCCAATATTACTTTAGGGTTTTAAAAAAATGTTTTTAATGTGTATTTATTTTTGAGAGAGTGAGACAGAGTGCGAGTGGGGGAGGGGCAGAGAGAGAGGGAGACACAGAATCTGAAGCAGCTCCAGGCTCTGAGCTGTCAGCACAGAGCCCGATGCGGGGCTGGAACTCATGAACCGCAAGATCATGATGTGAGTCAAAGTCAGACACTTAACCGATTGAGCCACCCAGGCACCCCACTTTAGGGTTTTTTTAATCAACACTTAACACAGGGAAGTGGAGACATTTTCATCCACCTGCACTCTGCTTAGAAAGAGCATGGTTTTCCTTTCGAAGGGGCTGCGACAGCCCAGGTCTGAAGGTGTGGACAAGTAGGGGGTGAGCAAAAAGAAGAATTTGGCTTATTTGCTTTCAAATGGGTAGGGGTGACAGAGCAGGAGGCCACTGGAGGAGGTAGAAGTGAAGAGGAACTATTCTCCAAGGTGACTTAGGGTGGCCAGTGGATTTTCAAGGTCGGCATCACTATGGCATCCTCTAACAATTTGTATTGACACAGTGTCCAGCAAAGTCCTCACTGCTCATGCAGGCTTGTTGGATTGGATTTTTCTCTGGGGACTGGAGGGTGTACGTTGGCCAACTCCATGGGGTTCTGAGACAGCCACACAGAACCCACATACACAGTGGGCTATGGGAGAGTTGGCCTTGGACACTATCCCAGTCTACAGGAAAGCTTCTGGGCATCCACAATTCTTGCAAATTAAGAAGGGAGTGAGACAAATATATAGACTTTGAGGTGAAAGGGGGCCCGAGTGACACTAGTTTTTCTTTTTTTAAGTTTGCTTATTTATCTTGAGAGAGAGAGAGAGAGAGAGAGCGAGCGCACGAGTGGAGGAGGGGCAGGGAGAGAATCCAAAGCAGGCTCCACACTGTCAGCATGCGGCCTGATGCAGGGCTTGAATTCACTAACTGTGAGATCGTGACCTGAGCTGAAATCAAGAGTTGGATGCTTAGCTGACTAAGCTACCCAGGCTCTCCTGACATCTATTACCTAGTTTTAAAGATAGGTGGCTAGCTTCCATTTCCTTGAAATCATGTTGTTGTTTTTAAGAAAAATGACATAGATTGCATTACTGTGCTGGTTTTTTTTTAGGTAAAACAATTAAATATTTGGTTTAAATAGTGGTTCTCATCCTGCTAATAAGCAGGTTCCTAAGCTGGCCCATAACCGAAAGCCCTCACTGAAACTGGCTTCAATTTTTACAAACAAAACGTATAAGCAAGGAGGATATTTTCAAAGCCACAGAATTAATGTTTAAAATACTTCCCTATGTTTTTAGAATTTAACTTTCTCAAAATGAAGTTCTGTCTTTTGTCATTTTAACTTCCCAGTAACACCAAACCATTCTTTATAGTTGTGTTAAAAAAAAAAAGAGAGATAACAGAACCAAAACAGAGTCACTTGCGCTAAGCCTCATGTCAGCAAATCAAGTTGAATTTTGATTTACAATCGTGTAACATGAGCTCTTACAGAAGGAAAGCTGTCTCTCCTATCAGAGAGATAGTCAACATACACTCACATCTTGGCAAAAAACTTTTAAAGGTTATATTGAGACTGCCAGTTCAGGAAATTACATTGTATCATTACCCTGATTGATTTAACTAGAATCCATCACATTTCAAATCCTCATTTTAGCTATAAGCCACTATATTTTCATTCAGTATTTACAATTATTTTCAAGATTATATGTGTGTCACAATTCCTTTTTTAAATTTTTTTAACGTTTATTTATTATTGAGGGACAGAGACAGAGCATGAGCATGGGAGGGGCAGAGAGAGGAGGAGACACAGAATACAAAGCAAGCTCCAGGCTCTGAGCTGTCAGCACAGAGCCGGATACAGGGCTGGAACTCACAAACCACGAGATCGTGACCCGAGTCGTAGTTGGACGCTTAACCGACTGAGCCACCCAGGTGCCCCTCACAATTCCCATTTTAAAAACACAAGCCACAGGGGCGCCTCAGTGGCTCAGTCAGTTAAACACCCAACTCTTGATTTTGGCTCAGGTCATGATCTCACAGTTTATGGGTTCAAGCCTCATGTTGGACTCCATGATGATTCTGTGAAGTCTGCCTGGGATTCTCTCTCTCTGCCCCTTCCCGACTCATGCTCATGCATGCTGTTTCTCTGTCAAAATAAATAAATACTTATAAATGAAATGCATACACTCTGTGTGTCATGTACATGCAGGATATATAAATTTATCATAGGGCAAAAATTTGCAAAAAGACTAAAAATATGGGTTCCTTCTTGGGGCGCCTGCGTGGCTCAGGCAGTTAAGCATCCGACTTTTAGTTCAGGTCATGATTTCACGGTTCATGAGTTCAAGCCCCATGTCCAGCTCTCTGCTGTCAATGTGGAACCTGCTTTAGATCCTCTGTTCCCCACTCTGTCTCTGCCCCTCCCCCACTCGTTCGTTTTCTCTCTCTCTCTCAAATAAATTTTAAAAAACATTAAAACATATATATGGGTTCCTTCCATAATAATGGTCTCAATGGCCCATGTGAAGAATTATAGTTGGCTCCTGACCACAGGTGATGAATAATGAGGTGCTGACTATCCCAGGGACAAAGGCAATCCTGCCATAACCTTCAAATGACAGTCCTTGAACTATCTTGACTTCCTTCACAACACGTGGTCCTTTTTATCAATACCCTTGACAACAGACCACACAGATCACTCAGTGACAGCTCTTCATGTACCCTCACCCCCACGCAGTGCTGTTGCACTTAAACACAGAGGAGAGGTCACCTGGCCATTAGACTGGGCCGCTGCTTCTCAACCTCTGCATTGCCCGGTCTGCTTCCCCCACCACACCCAGCACAGGTCCGGCAGGGACTGTGGCCAGTCTCCTGACAATGCCCTTCCCACCACCCCTTGCCCACACCCCTCCTTCTCCTCGCTCAAATCTACTTTGCACGCATTGCCTGATCAGCATTGGGAAGCAAAGTTCTGATGGTGTCCCAGAACAAAAACTTTCCATGACTCCCCTTTGCCTAAATGATAAAGCCTAACCTCCTAACACTGGCTGTTACAGGTTGAATTGTCATCTCCAAAAAGATTTGTTAGAGTCCTCACCCCCACCCAGTACCTCAGAATGTGACCTTATTTAAAGATAGGGTCTTTACACAGGCAATCAAGTTAAAATGAGGCCATTAGTGAGGATGGGCCTCACTAATCCAATGAGTGGTGTGTGTATAAGAGGAAACTCAGACACAGAGACACAGAGGGAAAGGATGTGACAGACACTGGCAGGAAGGTGACCATCTACTAGCCAGGGAGAACAGCCCCGAGCAGCACCTTCCCTCAGCCCTCAGGAGGAGCCTGGCCTGCGGAAGCCCCTTCATTTCCCACCTCTAGGCCCCAGCCCATGTTTTCTTGTTTTATGCTGGTGTCTTCTCAAATCTGCACATATTCAACTAGAACAATCTTTTAAAGCCCTGCTAAGATGTCATCACCTGCAAACATGTTCTCAGATTCCTCCTGGCTGGGAATAATTCCTTCCACCTCTGAACATCCTCAGCTATTTGTACTTCTGTATAGCGTTTCAGGCGCCCCTCTAGTTTCTACCTTTTATTTTATAATTATTTCTCTCTATGTCTCATTTCACTGACTGGATGTGAACTGCCAGAGGGCAAGAGAGAGGTGGGTTCCTTCCTGGGTCCCAATGGGGCCTAGTCCTGGGCCACACATAGTCCTTTCGCAAAAATATTTATTGAACGAAACTGAGTAACCAACAGTCCGCCAAGAAGTCTTCTTTACCCTATTGAGTTTTCTGCCAATTCGAAGTGGCTTAAGTTAATTATGTGACCTAAATCCAACATTTTCCAGGGTTATAAGTGTGAAATGCGTTTTTCTTACTCCACTATAGTTTTATCTATGCTCTCATCTGTTAGATATTTACCATCTAATTTGTCTTCAGAAAAATCAGAGAAGTGACCTTGCTCTCAATACAAATGATTTTCTACACCATTTTGCCACAAGGAAGTCCCCAGCTACAAAAACTATATACAAATGGTAGTATACGCATACAAAGGAATAGTACTCAACAATACAAAGTAATCAACTATTGATACATAGTACAACACGATGTACCTCAACATAATTGTGGAGTGAACAAAGGCTAAAGGCTAACCTAAGAGTACATACTATATGACTATTTACATAAAACTCTAGAAAATGCAAACTTATCTATGGAAAGCAGATCAGCAATTGCCTAGGGAGTGTGTGGGCAGAAACTGGAGGGAAGGATTGCCAAGGGGCATGAGGAAACTTTTGGGAGAGATGGTTATATTCAATGTCTTGATTATGATCTTGGCTTTAAGGGTGCATACACGTATCAAAACATTTAATTACACAACTTTAAACATGTATGGTTTGTGTATGTAGATCATACCTCGATAAAGCTGTTTTGTATAACATATATAATATATATTATGTAATATATATTTTATAATATATTACACACACACACACACACACACACACACATGCATTTTTGCATTAGGGTGCCTTAAATCTCTTCAGGACTGTGAAATCAAGTGCCAGATAGTCTTGCCCTGACTATCTAATAATATAGCTCAGCTTAAAAAAAATAAATAAATAAAATTAAATCTATATTTAAGCTAAGTTTCTACCAGTAGAAACCAAAACCACAGCATTAAGTCTTTTTCACAGTTTCAAAATGAGGATTTAACTAAAGTTTTTAGTGTTTTGTTTTGTTTTTTTAACATATTGGATTACTCTTTACATAACCATTTGCTTTATCTGTTGGGGGTTTAGACCTAATATTTATTTTTGTACTTTCAAAGGTATGGATCGGTGACTAAGGAAGATAGTCAAAACAATTTTCTTTTTTTAGAACAGCCTTCAAATTGTCATTTATATTAAATAACACACAAAACATCAAAGATATAAATTAGCATTCTAAAATATGACAAGGGATGACTACTCTTTGGGATTATTATTTTCTCAGTGACAATTCTGACAAGAGGTGCTTAGAGGGTGCCATGCTATTTGGTTCAGGAAACAAGCCATAGATGGTGTTTCTGCCTTCCCTCCTGCACCTCCAGTGAGCAAGGCATCTGGGTTATATCTCGCCGTTTTTGCAATAATGCAACGGAACGACTCGCAAATATCTTGTGAGTTGCCAGAAGATGATGCAGAGTGTTGGGATGGGAAAAGGGTGCCTCGTTTATCATGACCAAGCCAGAGCTCTGACCTGGCGCTGTTGTCCTGGAAAGCTGCTGGAAAAGCAGCTGAAAAGCAGGCCCCCTGACGCATAAACAAACCTGAACGCTGTCAGGACAGCTGGCCAGACTGGAGATTCTGGAATGTTCAAAATACTCAGAAAGGCTCCGCTCTGCCTCCCTGCCCAAAGCCTTCATTCCACCAGCACGTGAGAGCTCTTTGCGTTGACACGGACACTAGCCAGAGAAACACTTTAATGGTGAAAAGATCTCCCGCGATCGCTAGATTGTGAAACTCACCCCGCCCTGGGTTCTGTTGCAATCACGGCCACAGCTATGGGGCTCTGTTTTCAAGATACATGGAAAACCTCAGCAGAAAAACAAGTGGCATTTTCACTACAGTTTAGGGGAAAAAAAAAAAAAAAAAGAATGTAGGTCCCTATCCCATGATCCTTCAACAGCATCCCTGCTGGGCAGCTGTAGAGAAACAAGTTGCAGCAAGAAGGAATCTCTAGAACCTTGTTTTATAACGGACTGTGAGCAAACTGCTGTAAAAGGCAACCAAATAAAGCCCATTCAGCAGACTCTGGACAATCACAAATATGTACGAAGATGGGGAATGTTAGGAAACAGGTGAAAAGGTCGCATAGAAAATTCCCTTTCATCGAAATGGTCAGCCTGAGAAGGCTTCACCTAAAACCATTGGTCTCTTAACCAAATGCCTAGTAAAATATACTGCCCTGAAAGGCTGACTCTGCAGAAAATACTTTTTAGGCGTATTCCCTAATCTAATATTTTCTTAGTGGAAAGTAGGGGAAAAAAATTTTAAAAAGAACAGCCGGATTCTAACATACCCAGAAAAGTTTGCTTCTACAGCATTTCCAAACTAGGGATTTGGTGAGTTTGAACTCTCCCTACTTTTTTCCAGTGCCCATCACCACTGTAAAACAGGAAGGAAAGAAGAAAACTTATGGGTGAGTTTCACTTCAGTCATTTCATTATTTTCCTCCAACATACACTGCTGTCACATTGACAACTACTATGTTCCTCTCTCAAGCCATCCAGGAAAATTGTGCTTTATAAGGACAAGTCAGGTTCACCTCCTCTTATCAAGTGGTTCTTTGTTATTTTTAACTTCAGAAGGCTGCTTCACCAAGGACAGAAGCAGTTAATTCCAAGTAGTAAAAATGTCAGTGTGTGTTTGGACCAGCAATAAATCAGCACATTTGGGTGACAGTCTGTAAGTCGTCTGAACGTCTGGCATAGTCTGTCAGTTTTAGGTTACAAAAATTTAATGTTTATTTATTTTTGAGAGAGAGAGAGAATGAGTAGGGGTGGGGTGGGGGGGACAGAGAGAGAGAGAGAGAGAGAGAGAGAGAGAGAGAGAGAAGCCCAAGCAGGCTCTGCACTGTCAGCACAGAGTCCAATGTAGGACTCAAGTTCATAAACCATGAGATCACGACCTGAACTGAAATCAAGAGTCGGATGCTTAACCGACTAAGCCACCCAGGTGCCCCTAGGTTTTAAAATACAGTATGTAAAACTCTGGGATCTGCCATGTGCAGTACCTACTGCATTATTCACACTCAGTAAACGTGAGTAACATCCTGCTGTTACCAACCCGAGGAAGAGGACTTTTTTCTAAAGGCAAAGGGTTAGAGCAGCGTGGTGGCGGGCTGAAAGGTGGCAGGAGGATGGGCAGCGTTCGCCCACTGCTCATGAAACCTGGGGCATCCCAGCTAGCTCTCTGCTGAGCTACCACAGGCAGGCACGCATCTGCACAACCAGCACTCAGTGCCCACGGCAAGTGGAACATTCACTTTAAATCGACTGTATTCATTTACGTGCATTCCCCAAAGAAACCATAACTGGCTCTGCCTTCCAAAGCAATCTCTAAGTTATTAGCTTCATGTCTAAAAGTTGATTTTCATTTCATTTGCTTAATTATCTTAGTTTACTGAATTTATTTCTCTTGATTTTATTTTATTAATGGGCTCTAATCCCAACATGGGGCTTGAACTCACCACCCAATGATCAAGGGTCCAACGCTCCCCTGACTGAGCCAGCCAGGTGCCCCGTGAAATTATTTCATTTTTTAGCACCTCAGCCTCTAACATGTCCAGAAGCACTAATTTCAAATTCAAAGCCTTCAAAGATGAGCCCACCTGAGAGGCAACAACACTCCAAACGATGAGAATAAGAGTGTTCATGAGACATTCCTGCTGAGTATACCCTATATGAGTATGATAGTGCACTTTTAACAAGTTCTGTCAGCTACGGTATCCCACTAGTAATGTAGAGATGGAAAAAAAAAAACAAAAAAAACAAAACAAAAAGCAAAAAACATACCTCAGACAGGTTGAAGGACTTGCCTGAAGTCATACAGCTCAGTGGTGGTAGAGCTCAGGCCAGAAGCCAAGTTTTTTATTTCCTCTTCCAGAACATGTTGTCCACACCAGGCAGCCCCTAGAGGGACTCCTTCAGGGGATGTTTGCTCCCACTCACCTCCCCTTTTCTGGCTATTTCAGAATTTTAGTTGATTTACCAAGTGCCAACACAGTGGAATAGATCAGTGGAGAAAGACCAACTAAGGGGACCAAAACAGGGTTTAATGAGAAGCAACTGTTTTTCTTAAGACTGTGACCTCTATTTGAATCCCATTAACTTTTCTCCAAGATCAGAAAGGTGGAAAAAGTAGCCAATAACCATAAAGTTCTTTTTCCAAGACCCCAGTCTCTGCCCTACATAATCTGGCTGAGCTTATGAAAAGAAAATAAAATAACGACTGTAGAAGGGCTCTACAAACCTAGCATCCGATTTACCAGGAAGCTTAAAAGGAAGGTCAGAAGATTCCAGGGCAGCAGTGCAGAAGCAGCCCGGAAGGATGAGAAGAAAGGTCGACCGAAGGAAGGAGGCAAGTGTACTGGGCTCATGGGGTCTGGGCACTGCGAGTGAAGGCCTCAGGCACGTGGGCTAGCTCAGCCTTCCCTCATCAACTCAAATTACCCTCAAAACCAAGGAGCAAAACTCTTTACAGCCAATTGATTGCAAGATGTTTAAAAGCTGAAGGAAAACCAATTCCCCTGAAGTTACACACCCAAGAGGCACGTTTTCCAATTGAATGGAATTCTGTTCCGGGAGATAGAGAAACTGTAGGATTGGCTCTAGAAGATGTAAGCCTTCATTATTTTCGCAGCCTTAAGTGTTCTTTGTGTGTGCGCGCGCGCATGTTTTTTGTGTTTTTTTTTTTTGTTTTTTGTTTTTTGTTTTTTTACGAGCTTTTCCTGGCTGAGATTGCCTCCTAATAGACAACTTTTCTTCCAACTGAATGACCATCTGCTCCCCGTGGAATCTGAGAATTAGAGGAGTTCTGGAACTCAGCACTTAGAACTCACACCTGCTACAAATTCACAAATTCTTCTTCTGTGTTATCACAGCAGAGCAGGCTCCCCTAGTTAGTCCCACCCAGTTCCTCCCCCAACTGATGAGATTCTTTTAAAGAGCTCATAGGAAAAATTCCACCCAGATGCAACACACCCAAGAAGAGGGCAGGAGTGGGGTTGGGTAGATGCTGATAAACCCGTCAGTTTGTGGGCTCAGGGAGTAGGAAACCCCACCCTGTGGAGCCTCAGCCCTCAGCTGGGAGCAAAGCGAATACAGGAGAATAATCCTGCCTTACATCTGGGATGCCCGGATGTCCTCACCTACAAGGCAGCTGCTCCACACAGCAGGACGCCCCCAAATGCCTCAAATACTAATAGCAGTCAGCTGGACCGAGGCAAGTAGAGTGGGAGGTTCCGGACTCTCTGAAACTGCTGCCACAAAGCATGAATGCTGCATGAAAGGAAACCATGCCTAGCCCAAAGGGAGAAGATAGCACTGTCTGCTAAGCAGCAGTACTCCCGAACACCACCAGCCTGTGTACCCAGCATGCTCTGTGGCAGGCATCACACTCACACACCCTTGGGTGGGTTCAGACAGTAAGGGGCCACGGAGTATGCAGGAGGAAGAGCCTAAGGCTTGGAAATATGACTGGCTATGGATCCCGAATGGGCTACTTCCTAACTACATGACCCTCTGTAGAATGGAGATAATGCCCCCATGGAATAGATGTGATGAAGGGGCTGCTCTCATTACAATAATATGCTCCGGGGGGGGGGGGGGTGGTATTTTCACCCAAGTCAACCCTGAATACTTTATTAAAATAAGACATCACAAGGACAAGAGATAAATGCTGCTGAGGATGTGGAGAAAAGGGACCCCTTGTGCACTGTAAACGTGTACAGCCACTATGGAAAACAGTATGGAGATTCCTCAAAAAGTTAAAAGTACCATATGATCCAGCAATTTCACTTCTTGGTATATATGCAAAGGAAACAAAAACTCTATGTTAAACAGATCTCTGCTCCCCATGTCCACAGCACCATTATCTACAATAGTCAAGACATGGAAACAACCTAAGCGGATAAATGGATAAAAAAGTTGTGGTATATACATACAATGGAATACTATTCTGCCATTAAAAAAAAAATCCAGGGCATCTGGGTGGCTCAGTCTATTAAGCATCTGACTTCGGCTCAGGTCATGATCTCATCGTTAGTGAGTTCAAGCTCCGCATGGGGCTCTCTGCTGTCAGTGCAGAGCCTGCTTTGGATCCTGTCTTCCTCTCTCTGCCCCTCCCCTGCTTGCATGCTCGCGCACACCCACCCACACACACACACACACACACACACACACACACACACACTCTTTCTCAAAAATAAGAAAAAAGAAAATCCTACCATGCGACATGGATGGACCTTGAGAGTATGATGCTTAGTGAAGTAAGTCAGAGAGACTAATTCTGTATGATCTCACTTACATGTGGAATCTAGAAACACCACAAACTCACAGAAAAAAGAAATCAGATTTGTGGTTAATAGAGGCAAGGGTGGAGTGAGAGGGAAATGGATGAAGATGGTCAAAAGTACAAACTTCCGGTTATAACCTAAATTCCTAGGGATGTAACATACAACATGATCGATGTAGTTAACACTGCTATATAGTATGTTTAAATCCGTTAAGAGTAGATCCTAAGGGTTGCATTGCAAGGAAAAAAAATATTTCTTCCTTTTTTTCTTTTTTTTGTATCTAGGAGATGACGGATGTGAACTTACTGTGGCAACCATTTCACAACATATGTAAGTCACCAGGCTGGACACCTTAAACTTATGCAGTGCTCCATGTCAATTACACCTCAGTAAAACTGGGAAAAATTTAAAGACGAAACCAACTGGAGCCTAACGAAGAGTATGAAAAATGAGATAGTCCAATGCATAATAGCAAATAACCCACAATAAAGATATTTAAGTGCACAGCCATACACACAGCTCTCACTTTTACGTGGGAATTGCCTTCCATGAAAGAAGGTATAAATGTTCTTGATAGCTGAATATAGTGCAATCCACCAAAGGTACGCACTAAAACAAACAAATGCATCTTCCACTGCTAGGGGGACAAAGGCCAGTCCACAAAGGCCAGCAGCCCTGGATTTGTGGGCAGCTCAGCCATTTACCATCACATGACCTGTAGACAAGATCCTTATTGGCAAAATGGGGACCATGGCATTCATCTTGAAGGGTTGTTGCAAAAATTAAATAACCTCATACAGAATAAAAAGCCCTGATGCAGTGCTTGACACATAGAAGTGTCTTTACAGTTTCAGGGAAAATGATCACTCAAAATCCCCACATATACAAAAACCCTCACTGTTCCCACTGTCACAGAAAGATGTCCAAATCTGCAATCTGGAATCGAAGGTTCTTCATATATACAAATGGAACAAAGTCTAAACCTTTTGGAAATGCACATGCCTGCAGAGGCTCAGTCATGACCAGGCATAGATGTTCTCCCTTTATTTCTATGGACTTCCCCATAAAACCTCTTGTTTCCCAGCTGATTTGGGGTCTCCCTTGGCTTCTCTACTTCTGTCCTAGAACATGCAGTGTGCTTCATCTGCTTGGCTACTATCAACTCTCTTTTTCTTCTTCTTCTTCTTTTTTTTAATCTTTTAAAATATTTATTTATTTTAGAAAGAGAGAGAGAGAGCATGAGCAGGGGAGGGGCAGAGAGAGAGGGAAACACAGAATTCGAAGCAGGCTCCAGGCTCTGAGCTGTCAGCACAGAGCCCGACGTGGGGCTTGAACTCACGAGCCGTGAGATCATGACCTGAGTCTAAGTCAGACGCTTAACTGACTGAGCCACCCAGGTGCCCCAACTCTCTTTTTCCACCAAAGCCTTTGAGATACATTTGATTCTTTTGTAACCTGAGTTTCCTCTTGACCTACTCTCTTAACCTCACACAAGTTACAATGCCCGTCCACCACTGACCTGAAACTGTCCTTTCTGCAGAAGCAATTTCTCCCTGCTAGTTAAAGCCACTGGCCTCACTGGACCCCTTAGCCTCCAGATCTCTCCTCCTGAAGTCTCTAAGATGCGGTCTCTTCCTCCAAAGACTTGGCTTTGCTCTCTCCCCTTCCTGGCTCCTCTTCCCCCTTTCCCTCCACCATTCCTAGAAACTCCACTCTGCCCCAACTCTCTCAAGGCCTTGCTGGCACACACCTGTCACTTCCAGGCGCTAAGCCAGCACCAGCTGCCCATCTGCATTCTAGCTCCAACATCTCCAGCCCTGCACTTCTAACACCACTGGAAAGTATCCCTCAGTAACTGCAGGATTAGTTTCCAAGGGACCTTCACTTCCATACATCTCAGTTTCTAAGGAGACCTCTACTGACAACACCCGTGAAAGAAGAGAAGTTGCTCGGGCTTCTGGATTTATCTGAAATACCTAGGAAATTCCATGTTAAACAGCCTTTTAAGTATACAGTGGCTTTGACTTCAATCATCCACCAATCATAAAAATTTAGGAAACATTTAGTAATTAAAAAATAAGATAAGCCATTCCTTTCCTAGCTCTAAGGAAACAGAAAAAAGTCAACACTGAATTAGTTACATTTTCAGCTTGATCAGCTAAAACTGTCTTATTTTTTAAATTTCGCACTTACAATGCAGTGTCTAAAGTGTAAAAACACACTTGAATTGTGTTTGAATGTTGCTATTAGTGAATAAAAACACCCAGGTCACTTATTTTGATTTTATTTAATAAAACAACAGAAACAGGGGCACCTGGGTAGCTCAGTCGGTTAAGCAGCTGACTTCAGCTCAGGTCGTGATCTCATGGTTTGTGAGTTTGCGCCCCACATCGGGCTCTGTGCTGATGGCTCAGAGCCTGGAGCCTGCTTCGGATTCTGTCTCCCTCACTCTCTGCCCCTCCCCTACTCACACTCTGTCTCTGTCTCAAAAATAAATAAAACCTTAAAAAAAATTTTTTAAAGTAAAACAACAGAAACATCTATCATTTCTTTTTTTTTTTTTAATTTTTTTTAATGTTTTATTTATTTTTGAGACAGGAAGAGACAGAGCATGAACGGGGGAGGGTCAGAGAGAGGGAGACACAGAATCCGAAACAGGCTCCAGGCTCTGAGCTGTCAGCACAGAACCCGACGCGGGGCTCGAACTCACTGACCGCGAGATCATGACCTGAGCTGAAGTCGGCCGCTTAACCGACTGAGCCACCCAGGCGCCCCTCTATCATTTCTTAAAGCAGTGTTTGTTGTCTTTCCCAGTAGGTGGCGAAAATATGCTCCAACTGCCTCCCATTTAACCTGAGATCTGGAGGTGATTTGCTCCTCACTGACGACAAAGAATCTTTTTCACTGAGTTATGGTCAAATACAACAATTAAATCATCATTTGATTTTGCAAGCGCTAAAATAATTTCAGAAAACTTAAAAGAAAAAACATCTTTTAAATGAAAAGCATTACCTCCCCAAATGAAAAATTCATTTATCTGAGTCACCACAAGGAAGTATTAAGATTATAGCAAATCATAAAATGTAGTTCTTGTGTAAAACAAATGAAATATTCCTGACTAATAATTCTAATTTTAAATAAACCCGTTCAAATTGTGTTGAATACTTGGTTCATATCTCTACCACAACATAAAAATCTTACTTGATTCTCATTTCAGTGACTGCCGGCCATGGACTGTGAGGTCTACAAATTACCACCTAGAGATACAGGCGATATGACAGTGCTGCACCTCTCTGAGAAATCCAACTCATGAGCCAGAGATTCCATTTCTGCCTGGTTCTCTCTATATTTGAAAGTGGGGGTCTCTTCTAGGTTGTTGCTGTTGGCCTAACAGGAACAACCCCTTCCCGATTTGCAGTTCCCACCACAGCCCAAGTGGAACCATCCAGAGACCACTTCCACCCCACAAGCCTGAAGGCTCATCTACTGCCTTCTGGAATAAGGTTTTCTGGAGTCCAGTTTCAGTCTGTCCCTTTGCCTTGCCAAAGACAGATCCGCCTACTGGCTATTCTTTGCTGTAATGACAACTGTGCTCTAAGACAAACAACTTATTCTTAGGGGGAAACAAATAATTGCAACCATCACATGTGTTCCCCAACAGCCATTGATTCACAACGCTTATCCTCTGATAACTTACACAAAAACACAAAGGCTAGCCGGAAGACAATTGAATGAGTGTGATGTATTTAACAGAATTTGCATTCTATTGCATTGCCTCCTCTTTGGTTTTTTTTTTTTTAAGATGGTGAAATCTTTATAAGCAGAAAGATGATTTTCACCAACAAGAAGACTATTTTCTCCTGAAGACCTCTTGGCCGAATCCCCAAATCTAACATGAAAAGTACAGCAACTCACTTTTAAGCAAGTTATAGCTGGGACTTCAGTTTAGAGAGCGACAACACTGGAAGAGGTCCGTTTTAGGGGGACATTTGGACAAAACTCGCCTGTTTTAGGACACGAGATGGAACAAACCTCTCAGCTAATCCTACATTTCAAAGTTTTTAGCAGTATACATTTTGGAACCTTCTGTGTGCCCCAGAACACACAATATGGATCTAATTAGGTCCAGCTGCCTTATGTTAGTAATAAAATTGAAAGAAAAAAAAAAAAAAAAACAGAACAGAGAGGTGGGGGTGGGAGCTTTGTTCACCCCTCCCATGCCCCGGTGATCACAAGCTCGCAAGTTGTGCGCATCCTCCACACTCAGGGCAACACACGCTTCCAAAATACCCCCAGCATGCCTGGGACCCCGCTCAGCGCTCAGACTTTTCAGCTGCTGAGTTTTCTCCCACTCTGGAAGAGATTTACGGATGGGCCAGAGCTCAACGCTCCGACGCCACCCACCGCCCAGGCCCTGGCGCACTCCGCCAGCTCCTAGGCTCAACGACTTACACCAGCGCGGACGGACAGGGCATCTGGTTCCAGGGACAGTTGTACTGAGCCTGAATAAAACTCTCACTTCCCTCCAGCACAGAGCAACTCACGTTCTTGTTCACGATGTAGGCGCACCAGTTCCTGGGGTGAAGGAGAGAGAGCGAGAAGGACACAGTGTCAACCTAGAGAACAATGAGGCTGGGGGAGCCGGGGCAAGCCGATAGGGCAGCGGGCGCATTGAGGGTCAGGGAGCCCGCCGTCCCTGCGGAGGTGAGAGCCCGACAAAGCGGCCATCAAGAGGGTACGCGGCTGCGCCTTTGCGGAGCGTGTACCTTAAGCCGACAAAAGACAGGGAAAAGAAAAGCGCCTACGGTCCCAGGGCTTCAGTAATTCCTGGGATCGCCCTGCTCCGCGGGACACTCTCTGCGCCCCTTAGCCCCGGAGGCAGCGCTGCTTGGAGCGCGGGCGAGGTTACCCGGGACGCCTCGCGCCGGCCGTAGAGCGCACGGTCCCGGGGGAGGCGCCGCCGCCGGGGCAGCCCGAGGGGGACCCCGCGGCTGCTGCTCATCGCCTTTGGCATGGAGCTTGCGGGCCGGCTGCTAGTGGAGAGTGGGGGTGGGCGGGGGCCCAGGGCTCTTGGAAGGAGCGTCGCAGTGCTGGGAGAGAGAAGGACCGCACACTTACTTGTTCCTGGCGCCCGGCCGCGCGGGGTGCATGGGTTGCGGGCCGGCATGGCACAGCCCCGCACCGCCCAGGGTCAGCAGCGCCAACGCCCAGGGCCAGGGCGCGCGGGGCCAGAGCCTTGTTCTCGGCCACATTCTGCGCGCGGCGAGCGCGCCCCGCCTGCCGGATCCGGTCGAGGCTAGCGCCGCGAGGCTGCGGGCGGACGGGGCGCGGCCGGAGAAGGCAGGAGGCTCGGGCGCTCCTCGGCGCCCCCGCTCCGCGGCCGCCCCCTCCGGCTTCTAGCTCCCACTTCTCCTTTTCCACCCTGTGCGCCCGCGCTTCTCCTCGGTCCCTCAATGACGCACAGGTCCCCCCCGGGTGCCGCCCTCTTTATTTCACTTCCCTCTCCGAAACGTGACTCTCCCTCCACCACGGCTCCCCGTCTCTGGTGCCCTTGCCTCTCGGCAGGGGGTTTGGGGTGAAAGGGCTGAAGAGTTTAGGAGAAGGGTCTAAGTTACAGAATTTCCAATTACTCATTCCTTTGGTCTCTTCCCAGAAGCGGAGCAACTCCGCCTCCCACCTTCCAGCAGGCGCGCCCCGGCCCCTGGGGAAGTGGCCGCAGTCGGCGAGTCTGGCAGTCCTCGCGTCGTGCCTGTTGTGCCCGGGTGCCGGCTCCCCGGAGCGAGTGAGGGACATCTTTATCAGTCCCTGGGAGGACTCGACTCGGGTTTCCTCTTCTGGCAAGACGTGGCCATTCCCTCACATTTGGATTTACAAGAGTTTACGGGGAAATGAACACGGGTCTTCTCTTTACTCAACTCTGCCTCGTGCATCCATTTCAGTTTCCAAGTCAACGTGCAGGGCAGCGGGGGACAGCCCCACCAGTTCAAAACAGCATCAGACTCTAATAAATGCTACACTGATTTTTGAAAGATAATCCCACAGCCTCTGCTTCTGATGTCCTACTCTGAACTTTCTTTTTATGTCAACATTAAAGACATTTACTCCACAACGGTCACATTTGCTCCTAACTGTTCAAACACTGCTAGACGTTCATCTTTTCACTTACCTTCGTATTTTCTGCCTATTCTTGAGTTCCACTAATCTCTACCCATTTCTTTTGGGGATCAAACAACTCCACAGAAAAATGTTACATAAAATCCCTGCCAAAGTGCTTGTATTCCGGGGATGTATTTGAGTTAACCTGCTCTAATAAACACTAGATTGAGGTTATTTGCAGATCAGACAAATATTGGACTGAAGTCATCCAAGTCTTCAAAAGAATCACCCTGAGGGGAAAAATCACAGAGATAAAAAGTGGTCTTGCATAACCTGGGCTGCATCTTTCTATGACTTCCCCCTCCTCCCCATCCTAACACCATTTTTGTTGATGAGTGTCATAAGGGAAGAAACAGCACAGAAATGAAGGAGAGTCACACACACACACACACACACACATGATGTGTGTCTACAACCAGCAGCTAACAACCACAACTTCAGTACAGGTCATTCTCAAATGTGAGAGTAAGTTGAACTGATGAAGTCAAATCTATTTTTTCCATTAAAGTTATACTAGGAGGCTTAAGAAGCTGCAGTCTACTCCAAGAGTTTGAGGACCAACTTTCCACTGAGATGACCATAATACTGTATTTAGTCAGTTATAAATGGCACTTATCAGTAGATAAATTTTATTCTGAGCATCTGTTACATGCTAGGCATTGTATGAAGATAGTGAGGGTTCACAAGTGAGCCCAAACTGACCTGAGCTCTGTGTTTCCAGAACTTCCAGGAATTCCTGTACAGTGAAGGGTATAAAATTTCTGATGTACAGTCAACGAAGTGAGACCGTGTGTTTCTCCAGACACATGCCCATGTGTACCTGGCATGGGGCTGCTCTGGGAAGATGGAAGAAGACTTGGCTCTCAGGAGGATTTGAGGCCAAGATCCCAAGGGACCCTCTCCCCTTTCTCTTCTCTAGCTACAGGAAGGGACACATCAAACTCAGGAACCAGAAATTGCTCTTCCAGAAAGCAGTGGGAATATTCCTGAGGATAGAGAGCTTAAGCACATGAGGAAACAAACTAATTGGGTGGGCCATGTGGCCCCAGCCATAAGGAATAATAGGGTTATAATTGGGAGAAGGCTCTAAGTGTGAATTCTTTAGAAGCCGCCAACTACTTTAAATAAGCACTTGAAAACTGTCAGTTTCCTATCACAATTTGAAGGAGTTTCTTCTGCTTTTAAAATCAAAGTGCCCCATAGGAAGGTCCACACTTAACTGTGTGACCAACTTAGCTAAAGCAAAAATGCAAAGTTAGACCTACTTCCTAAAATCTATTCCCTCACTATTGGTCATGATAAAAATGCTCATCAGGCTCTGTACTTAGGGGCATGTCTCATGAAGCAATGAGCCTGCTGGGCTCCCAGAACCCCCAGATTCCCCTTTAGTTACCTGGTGGAGGAGGGTGAGTGATTACAGAGGCAGCAGGGGCATACTTTCCCCCATCCTCGCATTCAGTCATCCG
Source organism: Panthera uncia (assembly GCF_023721935.1). NCBI lineage: Eukaryota > Metazoa > Chordata > Mammalia > Carnivora > Felidae > Panthera > Panthera uncia. Next base: position 52,556,581 of record NW_026057586.1, on the reverse strand, counting down.
AGCACATGACATTTGATCAAGATGAACCGATTCGTATCTAGGATGTATGTGGTCAAGAGTCATAAGACCAGCCTGGGTGTCCCATCCTTCCCACTTCTTGTCTTTGCTCTCGAGAACTCCAAAAAGAAGCCCTCCCCTCCCGCCCCCTGCTCCAACAACTTCGAGGTGTACTTTTACGTGTCTTTACCACTTCTTTGTGCTGCTTATCTAATGATAGAAAAAGAAAGTCCTTGAAGACTGGATATCTTGAATAAATTTTGATTGCAAAGCATTCCTAACATAATACACCCTAAGAAAATGTCTTACACATTCATAAGTTAGTGATAAGATGCCCTACATTAAAAAGAAATGCAGCTTGGTAGGGAAAAAGAGACAGAAATATCTCTGAGAAAAATTAACTGCACTATTTAGCTTGATCTCTTTTGCGATGATGAAGTTTGGTTGATACAATTTCATTTAGTTACATTTGATATAGGCATCGCATTGCATAAGACACCTTCAGAATGAATTCAGAGAGAAGACCCTAGACTTCAAAATTTACAAACAGGTACTTTCCTGTCTTGTCAAAGACTTTGCTAAAATAGACCAAAACAGAATAAAGAACTGATCTCTTCAATTTTTTTTTCTAAATTTAATCACTTACAAATATCCCACTTACTATACATACCTAAAGATTCAAAGTCTCCAATCTTCTGAAACCAAGACTGATCTCATTTATCGATTGATTGATTTAATGACATTGTTAAGGATTGTGGCCATTATTTTAATCATCTTTCTTGAGAGATAACAGGAGCAAATTCCCCTATATTGATCAGGGGTGTGTGACTTAATACATTATAAACTATCACATGAGAACTTCAAAACTGTGAAAAGTTAAAATCATGCCTGAAATCACACTTGAAAACAAACGGTGTTGTTAACAGCTCATGCAATGGAGTTAACGTACTGTTCAAAATTGGGTACCCTCACCTCTTAGCTGAATGATCTCAAACAAGTCAGCAGACCTCTCTATCCTCCATTTTCTGCTCTGAAAAGGGGAATCCCTTGTGTGGCCACTGGGAGGATGAGTTGGGTTACCACATGTAAACTGCTTAGCACAGTGCCTAGCATACACAAGGGCCAAGTGGAGGATAAATATTCATAATCCTTACTGTTACTGCCCTAGCACTGCCAACAAATTTGCAGTCAGGTTCAGGAGTTTTGTCATTCTTTTTTTGTGCCGAGTGAAGTGAGCAGCTGACCATCTACTACAGTTTTTTTGTTTTTTGTTTTTCCTAAGTAAGAAATATAAAGAAATGGCTGCCATGAAGGCACATGCATGACTCATTCAGAATGACTCTAAATGTCATAGTCGGGAATGCAATACTGGGCTTTTGACTTCCAGCCCAGTTTTCTTTTTATTGGCCCCCAGGGGAAAACATATAGCTTGGTTTATTGTTCAGGAGATTTCATCCTCTACATTGCAAAGAAATTTATTTTAAGACAATTCAATGAGATCTTTGGTTGGATTGATAACTCTACAAAAATAAACTTAGATCATCAGGCAACTCAATTGTGGATATCTTCTTCCTCAAAAAGATGAGATTTGCTTCTAATTCCATATCTCTTAATTTTTTTCAGATGTTTCCTTGTTCTAAGAATGCTTCCTATAGCCAAATAATATGTTTGGGAATTCATTGCTGTCACACTTATGGTGTGGTTTTGAACACATTTTTTCTTCATAAGAAATAACTGACAAAAATAGGCTCTTAGAATTCTATTTGCTTCCAAGAGAGCTGTAATAGCTTAGGCATAATGTCTTCCTATATGAGCCACCTCAAACTATGTTGTAGTTCATCATCTATTTATGGAATAAGAGTTGATTATTCTGGAACCAACAATAGGCAGAATGTGTTTGATGATTATGAAATACATGATATTTTAGCACAATCTCAATCTATACTCACTAGAAAAGTATTCATGAGAAAATTGATACTTTCTAGTATTTCAGATTGTGCAGTTCTAAACAATGTTGTATGTAAGTATGGTCAATTTTCATTATTTAATGTAGTATGTTCTATAAAGTTGCTGCCAACACTGAATTAGCAAATACAGAACAATTGCTCCTATAAGAAATACAGGGTTAGGTTCCTATAAGCCTCTGGTCACAATGTTTTTGTGAACCAGTCAATACATAACCTTGTTTTATGTGTGTTTCTATTTAAAGATACCTTATTTAATACACATTACTTATTCATCAACATTGAACTCATGGCCAACACCACTGTAACTCATGCCTGAACAAGCTTAACGAATACATATTTTCTCCATAAGGCACATGACAGCCTTCCTGTGCTTAGGAACACCAGCTAGCACTTCAGCACTATGTTTGGGGATCATTTTAAATAGCAAAACTGCCAACAAAAAGCACAAAAAGGCAAACAAAAAGGGACACCACATTTACCATGAAAAGGACTTATAAGCTGAGAGGGAAAACAAGAAGGCAGAGCACTGTCTCACTGAATGGGAATGCACACGTCAGACAAGGAAGGTTTTTACCACTCTGGACAAGTCCACAAATGACTATGAAAGTGTTAAAAGTATTGCTTTTGGATCTAAAAATAAATTTAGCAAGTAGGCAATTTTACAAATACAGAATCTATGAATAATGAGGATGAACTATATTTCAGCTTAAGTCCGGGAACAGTAAGAAAATGTTACATTTGGGAGGATAAGGGGAAAAAGTTCTTGCAATTTTGTGGCCAAAAGATGCGTTTTATCAGTAAGCAGATTGGGTAAATTCTGTATATTGAACGCTATACCAGGCAATGTGGGAGTGAGAGGAAAATCAGATTTTGTTCTTTCTTAATTGACTGAGATGCAGGACATACATGTATGAAATGATTTAACATATAGTTACATTCAGTACATGGAATATACCATAGTAAAAACTGTTTAGTTAGGTGATAAAGAAATAGATCTGAGGCAATCAGAAAATTTGCACATTAGGACAGAGAAGTGTGGGTGTTTTTTTTTTGTTTTTTTTTTTTAAGTTTCTTTAAGTAATCTCTACACCCAGCGTAGGGCCCAAACTCACAATTCTGAGATCAAGAGTCACATACTCCTCCAACTGAGCGAGCCAGGTGCCCTGAGAAGTGTGGGTTTAAGCTAAGTGTTACATTTTTTGTTCTGCTTTCCTTTAAGTAATCTATGATATCAAAAGTGAATGTAATCGCTAGTGAGGAAGGGTACAAGTTAATGTAACCTTGTACCTTCCGTGTTTTTAATAATAAAGGCAGGGTTCAGCTGGTAGACTAGCTATATTATAAGGCATGTGGTCCTAGATGTAGCCAGGGGGTAGGTGAGGCAGAGAGGCCAGGTAGGGCTCAGGAGTAATGAACAAGAGGAAAAAGTGCAGTACAGGCTAGTTGGAGAAACAAACAAACAAACAAACTGGTTCTCTTTTTCCCTTGTCTAACAATAGGTAGAATGACCAGATGTTCTGATTTGCCCAGGCCAGTCCCGGGTTACTCCTGTTGTGGATCAGTTAACACTATTAATTATTTTTAGTGTCTCTTTTCATCTTCAAAAGTGCCTGGGTTTGGACAATAAATTATAGGGTCATTCTAAGAGCCCTAAAATGAACGGAAAGCCACACTATGTTTAGCCTTTATAAAAGGCTGGAACATTAATAAATGTCAATGCAAATAATAAAATCAGAAAATGAGAAAGAACTGGTCTTCAGTAAGTCAAAACTTTACTTGCAGCAGCCTCTTCTGTTACTGCCTCATGAACATTTTGGTAACTTTTTAAAGTTTCTATTATTTAAAAAAACAAAGCTCATTAAGCACCAGAGACTTGATTGTTTAGTTGGCTGTTGACGAAGGTGAATATTTGCATGAGGTTCCTTGGTTCTGTCTTCTCAGACTTAATCACTCTTAAACTCATCCTCAGGAGCTAAGTAAGTAGAACACAGCACCGTGGTGCTCCACTCTATTTAAACACTCTGGCTTGGTCACAGTACATTTAAATAGCAGAGCAAGAGCACAGCACATTTAAATAGCAGAGCAAGGAAGAGCCTGCTGAAATGAAGCTCTCTAAGCCCCTTTGACATCTCTGGACATTTACTGGTTAAAAAAACTAAAACAACATAAATAATATGCCATGGGCAGATAAAAGTTCCTAATATCTTTTGACTAATGGAAAATACAGGTGAGACAAGAGTTTCATACTCAGGAATGTTGAGGGGTCAAGCAGGAAAGTGCCTTAGTCTTCTATTACACTCTCACATGTTTTCTGAGAATATTACATGACTATTCTGAGGTTATGCTTTCCAAAGGGCTGTTTGAGGGCAAAGTGGTGCCAGGATCCCTGGGAGAAATAGGAAGAACATCAGAAAATAAGCTATTAGAACTCAGTTCCAACGTGTTTGAACCCAAAAAGAATCCAGGGTTTCCTAGGGATTCCAATTTCATAAAGGATTTTTAAAAGTAAATGTTTGTACCTTGTGGTCTATTCCTGTAAAGCGTTTCAAAGTATAGCATTTTTATAAATAAGTGCCTATGTCATAGATGACTCAATGAATTTTCACGAACTGAACATGGTCACATAACCAGCACCCAGATCATGAAACAAAACATGACCAGCACCCCAGGGCCTCACAAGTTTCCTTCTAATCATTAATCCATCCCCAAAGTCACACTGATTCTGACCTCCAACACCATTGATTAGTTTTTTTTAAATATATATATTTTTAATGTTTATTCATTTTTGAGAGACAGAGCACGAGCAGGGGAGGGGCAGAGAGAGAGGGAGACACAGAATCTGAAGCAGGCTCCAGGCTCTGAGCTGTCAGCACAGGGCCCGACGTGGGGCTTGAACCCATGAACCGTGAGATCATGACCTGAGCCGAAATCAGATGCTTAACTGACTGAGCCACCCAGGTGCCCCTCGATTAGTTTTGAATATATGTTTATTGAAGAAAAAAACTCACTATTTCTTACTCATCTTATATTTTATCCCTATACTTGGCACAGTGTCTCACACATAACATTTTATTTAAAAACATTGGTTGAATAAGTGAAAGAAAGCAGACAGATGTCTGACTTTTATAAGACAGTTGATCAAGTTAACATACATTTTATATATAGGAGGAAATGTAGCATTAAATTTGGGGTGAACTGGGATCTGGGGAGGCTAACTTGAAAACTCAAACTTAGACCAGAAGAGTATACACTTCAGTTTTATCTTTTAACAAATGTAAATGACTCAAATAAATCTAAGCCTCTGTGGTTTTCCTTGGGCCTTAACCAACTCTGCTCACATCATATCCACTGTAACCAATGAGTCCAACCTCCAGAGACCTTGTTTCTTTCTTTCACTCATAAATGGACCCATGTTAGAGAGGCCCTCCCATCTGACCAACGCAGCCAAGAAATGACTATTTTCAGTCCTTCTCCACCCCGCTCTGAGGCCAGGTCAGCTGGAGAAAAAAATGAGAGTCACCCTCTCCATGGGCCACAGCATGTGATCTCCAGCCAGAGTGCTTCTTGCCCTAATGAATGAGGTAATAAGGGGCCAAATGAGGTTTCAATCATATGTCACCTCAGAATTACAGTTTTCCTTAGCTGTACTTTTAAAAAGCTGGAGTTAAGAACCAAACATTGCCAAATCCCTGCTTAGCCAGAAAGATCTGTCAACTGTAGAGATAACAAATCAGAGGAGAATCGATTTCAGGCTTTGAACTGCTGTTCCTCAATGATTCCCAGGGAAATACAAATAAATTATGTCCACTGAAGGACAGATTCATTATGAATAATCTCATTCAGTGGGAGTTTTAAATACTTTTTTCAGATACTTCAAAAATTGTTGGGGCACCTGGGTGACTCAGTCGATTGGGCCTCTGACTTTGGCTCAGGTCATGGTCTCACCATTCATGTGTTAGAGCCTTGCATCAGGCTCAGAGTCTGGAGCTTGCTTCAGATTCCATGTCTCCCTCTCTCTCTGCCCCTCCTCTGCATGTATTCTCTCTCTATATATAAAAATAATAATAAATATTTAAAAAATTATAAGGGAGCGAATCTGGACAATAAAAACATTTTTTTTTTTTTAGAGGATGGTTTCCTCTAATTTCCCGCTTCCTCCTTGCACAGAGGTATGTTGTATTTTATCAGAGATGAGGCTTCAAAGAGCAAAATGACAGCCCAAACTGGAGAAACACACAAATCCATTTCAACCACATTAAAACTAGTCTTCAAAAATAACAATGTTAAATCCAGAAGCAAATCTAATTTGCCTGAGGAGGGCTGAGAAGGCAAAGTGGTTTTTTCTCTTTTTTACCTTTTCCAAGTTATGTTTGATTGAGGTCCTTAAACAATACAATCTTTGCATAACCTATTTCCTCTGTGTGGAATTTTCTCCATGACTGGAGAACTTTAACTCCATCTCCAAGACCCTGGAGTCTTCATCCATTCTCTGAAGCTTTCCTGGGTACCTCTAGGTCCTCTCACATGTTTGCAACATACAACTGATAAAGAATTGATAGAGGAAATTAACAAATCAACAACAAACTAACAAGAAAAAGACAAACACTCCAACAGAAAAATGCACAAGAGACTAGCATCTGCACTTCGCAAAAGAGGAAACTCAAATGGCCAATTAAAAAATGTGCTAAGTCTCATTAACATCCTGGAAATGTAAATTGATACCTAATTAGTATCAGGGGCTCCTGGGTGGCTCGATCAGTTAAGCTTCTGACTCTGGCTCAGGTCATAATCTCATGGTTCCCGGGTATGAGGCCCACATTGGGTTCTCTGCTGTCAGCGCAGAGAATGAAAGAAGCAAGTTAGAGAAAGATATTCCATTAAAGTACGATTTGTAAAATTTATGCAGGGGCGCGTGGGTGGCTCAGTCGGTTAAATGTCCAACTCCTGATTTCGGCTCAGGTCATGATCTTACGGTTCTTGAGTTCGAGCCCCACATTGGGCTCTATGCTGACAATGCGGAGCCTGCTTGGGATTCTCTCTCCCTCCCTGTCTCTCTGCCCCTCCCCTGAGCTTGTTCTCTCTCTCCCAAAATAAATAAATAAACTTAAAAAATAAAATAAAATAAAATTTATGTAAAGTTCAAAAATGCCATAACTAAACTATGTTCTTTGAGGATACACACTACGGGATAAAATTATATAAAGACAAGAGAGAAACAAGGCAGGATAGTGGTTTCTTCCAGAGAGGGAGAGCTGAGAGATCAGAAGGGCACATGGGTGCATCTAGAGCAGCATTCTTGTTCTTGGCAGATATTTTGTTTTTGTAGGTATTTAGTTATTAAGTGGATGTTTGTTTCATATATATTTTTACACACTGATATAAATAAAACATATACTATACTATATACATTTCACAGTAAGAATCTTTTAAAAAGCATACCTGGCAAAACGGGATTCTGTATCCTTTAAATCATCCTGGAAAAAAAAAATGATTTGGGTGCTTCTTTGAAACAGAAATGTTTAAGGAAATTATGGTGCATTTGTCTATGTTCTACAAACCTGACTCCATTCTGTACTCATATTGAAGCTCAAAAGATATTTGTTAACTTGTTAAAACATTTTTGACTGTTTATTCAAAGAGTCAAAAATACACTGGGGAGGGCTTGGTTCCGAGAGAAGGACTGGTCTTCATGACCTCTGAACTCCTGACTAGCTCTATGATGGTAAGATATCATAAATCACTTTATTCCCTCTCTCATTGCTTAGGATTTTTCTATTCATTTCCCCTTTTCTTTTCAGCTTATTCCAAAATTTAGATTTTCCACTACTTTTTAAAAAGGATTATTAGATCTTTAAATTTCTGTTTTTAGGGTTATTAGATTTTTAAATTTCTTTTTTTAAAGAATTGAGTTATAATTGACATATAACATTATATTAGTTCCAGGTATAGAGCATAATCGGTCAATATTTGTATATATTGCAACATGACCTCACAAGTCTAGTTGATATCCATCACCATACATAGTTACAATTTTTTTTCTAGAGATGAGAACTTTAAAGAGCTACTCTCTTAGCAACTTTTGAATATGCAATGCAGTATTATTATCTATAGTCACGATGCTGTATATTACATCCCCATGACTTACTTATTTTGTAAGAAGAACTTTGCACCTCTCAATCCCCTTTATGCATTTTGCCCACGTCCCCACAGCTCCTCTCTTTTAGCAACTACCAGTCTGTTCTCTGTATGTATGAGTTTGGGTTTTGTTTTGTTTTTTAGATTCCAGATATAAGTGAAATCACACAGTATTTGTCTCTGACTTATTTCACTTAGCAGAATATCTTCAAGGTCTATCACAAATGGCAAGATCGTGTTTTTTTAATAGATGAATATTTCTTTGTGTGTGGGTGTGTATGTATATATACATATACACACACCATACCTTCTTTATCAATTTATTCATGGGTGGACATTTAGGTTGTTTTCATACCTTGGTTATTGTGAATAGTGCTGCAATAAACATGGGAGTGCATATATCTTTTTGAGTTACTATTTTCGTTTTCTTCAGATAAATAACCAGAAGATCATATGATACTTTTAATTATTTGAGGACTCTCCATAGCATTTTCCATAGTGGCTATACCAATTTAAATTCCACCAATGGTGAACAAGCGTTCATTTTCTGCACATCCTCAACAACTCTTATTATTTATTCTGTCTTTGATAATAGCCATTGTGATATGTGTGAGGTGATAGGTCATTGTGATTTTGATTTGCATTTCCCTGATGATTAGTGATGTTGAATACCTTTTCATGTGCCTATTGTTATCTGTATGTTTTCTTTGGAAAAATGTTTATTCAGATCCTTGCCCATTTTTTAATTGGATTGTTTTTATTATTGAGTTGTGTGAGGTTTTTTTAAAATATATTTCAGATATAAACACCTTACTGGATATATGATTTGTAAGTATCTTCTCCCATTCAGTAGGTTGCCTTTTTATTTTATGGGTGGTTTCCTTTCTTGTGCAGGTTTTTAGATTGATGTAGTCCCACTTATTTATTTAAGCTTTCCTTGTCTTTGGTCCACAAAAAAAAAAAAAAATTATTGCCAAGACTGATGTCAAGGAGCTTACCACCTGTTTTCTTCTGGGAATTTTAAGTTTCAGGTCTTACCTTCAGGTCTTTATTTTGAATTAATTTTTGTGTATGGTGGCTGGCCAGTTTTCCCAACACCATTTATTGAAGAGACTGTCTTTTTCCCACTGTATAATCTTGGCTCTTTCATCATAAATTAATTGACCGTGTATGCATGGGCTTATTTCCTGTTCCAGTAATCTACCTGTTTTTATGCAAATACCATACTGCTTTTATTTCAATTTTTATTGAGTTGTAAGAGTTTTTAAAAATATTGTAGATATAAGCCCCTTTCAGATGTATGATTTGTACACATTTTCTCCCATTCTGGTGGTTGTCACTTCTCTTTGATAGTTTCCTTTGAAACAAAAAACTCTAATTTTGATGGCCCAATTTATCTTACTTCCTGTTGTTGCTCTAGGTGTCATGCCTAAGAATTCTTTGCCAAATCCTGTATCATGAAGATTTATCCCTATCTTTCCTTCTATGAGTTTATTTTTGTTCTTGTATTTAGATTTTTGGTCCATTTTGAGTTAATTTTAGTACATGGTATCAGATAAAGGTCCAATGTAATTCTTTTGTATGTGGTTATCCAATTGTCTCAGCACACTTAGTCAAAAAGACTATTGTTTCCCCTTTGGTTGGTCTTGACATCTTTGCTGAAAATCAGCTGACCATAGAAACATAGGTTTATTTCTGAACTTCCAATTCTCTTCCATTTAGTCATATATCTTTGTGCTAGTATCACATTGTTTTATTGATGTTTTTCTAGTAATTTGTGAAACTGGGAAGTGTGAGTCTTCCTTTGTTCTTTTTTCAGTATTGTTTTAGCTATTCTGTGTTGCAATTCCATATGAATTGCAGAATCAACTTTGAATTTGTGCAAAGAAGTCAGCTGGAATCTGATAGGGATTGTGTTGAATCTGTAGATTAGTTTGAGGAGTACTGTCATCTTAACAGTCAAATCTTCCCACCCACCAATATGAGATTTTTCATTTATTTTGATCTTTTAGCAATATTTTATAGTTTTCAGAGTACACATTTTGTGCTTCCTTTGTTAAATTCTTTGTTAAAAATATTTTATTCTTTTTGATGCGACTGGGAGATTGTTTTAGTTTTGGGATTGTTCATTGCAGATGTATAGAAATTTAACTGATCTTGTATATTGATCTTATATCTGCAAACTCAATGAATTCATGTATTAATTTTTTAGCAGATCATGTAGGGGTTTCTATATACAAGATCGTGTCATATGCAAACAGAGATGGTTCCACTTCTTCCTTTCCAATCTGTAGGACTTTTTTTTCTTGCTCAGTTGCCGTGCTTAGAACCTCCAATATAATGTTGAGTAAGTGGTAAGAGCAGATATCCTTGTCTTGTTCTTGATCTTAGAGGAAAAGCATCCAGTATGATGTTTGTTCTGGGTTTTCCATAGATGACCTTCATCAGGTTGAGGAAGTACCCTTTTATTACTAGTGTTTTACTTATACAACGAAAAGGGGTTGGATTTTATTAAAAGTGAAGGGAAGGGGAGGAGGAAGGGGAGGGAAGGGGAGGGGAGGGAAGGGGAGGGGAGGGGAGGGGAGGGGAGGGG